>NC_091328.1:23835543-23940543 GCF_038502225.1 Cherax quadricarinatus
TATGTGGCTGCATGTCGTGCCGGTGCCATAAAAAGATTCAACATATTGGTTGTTTTTAAGAATTCATGGATACTTAAAAACGTTTTTGCTGAAGAATTCTCCTTAACCCTGTTTAGGAGAGTTTACAGAATGGAGATGTTAATTTAATGTGAAGGACCTGAGATGATAATGTCCGAGGATCTCACATTCAAAGACCACAACTATGCATCTACCACATATGCTAGAAAAATAATAGGATGGATAACAAGAACCTTCAAAACTTGAGACGCAAATCTCATGACGATTCTCTTCATATCACTTGTTCTCCCTAGGCTGGAATACTGCTGTACACTAATTACTACCTTCAAGGCAGGCGAAATTGTTGACCTGGGAATGTACAAAGATTCACGGCACACATAAGAACGATAAAGCACATAAATTAGTGGGAACGGTTGAAGTCCCTTGATTTGTATTCCCTGGAACGCAGGCGAGAGAGATACATGACAATATACACTTGGAAAATCCTTGAGAGATTAGTTCACTCCCTGTGAAAGCAAAAGTCTTGGCAAAAGATGTAACATTCCCTTAATGAAAAGCAGGGGCGCCTCGAGTACACTGAGAGACAACACAAATTATTGAAAACTTATCTAAAATGTATTTAGATGGATTAGACTATATTAAATGGCAATTGATAAAATAAGGTTAGGTAAGTTTTCTAAGGTGCTCTTGGTACAAAATTACCAATGTTTACATTAATATATAAGAAAAAATATATTTTTAAACGTATAAAGAAAATGAGTTCTTGCTAACTGACCAATTTTACCTATTCGGCATTGTATATATATATATATATATATATATATATATATATATATATATATATATATATATATATATATATATATATATATATAAATATATATATATATGTATATATATATATATATATATATATATATATATATATATATATATATATATATATATATATATATATATATATATATATATTTATATATATGTATATATATATATATATATATATATATATATATATATATATATATATATATATATATATATATAAATATATATATATAAGTGTGTGTGTGTGTGTGTGTGTGTGCAAACAACCACTGAGAAAGAATAGAGAAATTCCAAGTGCTTTCATGACTTCTCACATTATCAAGGAACTATAGATAGAACAGAACCTAGGATAACACCTCAGACCAAGAATGTGCTGGTCATCCCATATAACGAGAATTTATCTATTTGCAGAATTTTCATAGAAGATTTAATATACAAGTAGTATTTAAAAATTCACGGACTGTTAGAAGCATCCTGATAAAGAATGTACCTCAACAACGTGATGGTAGTGTCTACAGAGTTGGTTGCAGCGGTTGCAGTCTCTCCTATTTGGGGCAAACGGGAAAACAATTAGCAGTGAGAATTTCCCAACACTCTTATTTGATATATATAACACATTAGTTGAACGCACTTGTAAAAAGCCAGCAAGATTCATCTTTCCTTGTTCCTCCTGGCTTGAAAGGAATATTGTAGAGTCGGCATTTATTAAGCATGACAAGAATTCATTATACAATATCAGTGACTGGTTTTTCAGATTAGACGCGTTTTTATTGAGGAAATAGTACACAGTCTTAAATGTAGTACCACACCGAGGAATTAGAGTCTACTTTTCCTGCAGTTTCTGAAGGCTGAACGAGAGTTTGTCTCTGAATTATGTGGGTCGAATAACAGCGGCTGTCTTCATTGTTATTGCAGATGCCTCCCTCTTTAAAATGCGTTTTATTTTAATATTTTAATAAACCCTGTTTCCTTTTCATAACTTTTAGAAGTCTTCTCTTTCAACGTTCCCGTTTTCTTTTCCCATGGATGGCTACTCTATAATTGCCAGTGACTTCTATATCACTGACAATATATTTATGTATGCAAAGTTACTGATATCATTGCGGAGCATAACCGATTTTTTTTATTATTGTCAAGTTGCTTTCGTTTACAATATTACAATATCAATGCTTGTGGGGGTTTTCTGAAGCTATAATATTCATACACCCGCCTATGGGCACTGGTATATGTAGGAGCACTTCCTGAACCTCGCTCTCTCTCATATATATATATATATATATATATATATATATATATATATATATATATATATATATATATATATATATATATATATATATATATATATACATATATATATATATATGTATATATATATATATATATATATATATATATATATATATATATATATATATACATATATATATATATATGTATATATATATATATATATATATATATATATATATATATATATATATATATATATATATATATATATATATATATATATATATATATATATATATATATATATATATATATATATACATATATATATATATGTATATATATATATATATATATATATATATATATATATATATATATACATATATATATATATATGTATATATATATATATATATATATATATATATATATATATATATATATATATATATATATATATATATATTTATATATATATATATATATATATAAATATATATATATATATGTATATATACATATATATATATATATATATATATATATATATATATATATATATATATATATATATATATGTATATATATATATATATATATATATATATATATATATTTATATATATATATATGTATATATATATATATATATTATATATATATATTTATATATATATATATATATGTCTATATATATATATATATATCAAGTCCGGCTATATAAAAATAACCGGTTTCCCTGAATCCCTTCATTAAACATTACCCTGCTCACACTCCAACAGATCGTCAGGTCCCAAATACCATTCGTCTCCATTCACTCCTAACGAACACGCTCATGTACGCTTGCTGGAAGTCCAAGCCCCTCGCCCACAAAGCCTCACTTACCCCTTCCTTCCAACCTTTTCGAGGACGACCCCTACCCCGCCTTCCTTCTCCTTCAGATTTATACGCTCTCCATGTCATTTTACTTTGATCAATTCTCTGTAAATGACCAAACCACCTCAACAACCCCTCTTCAGCGCTCTGACTAATACTTTTATTAACTCCACACCTTTTCCTAATTTCCACACTTCGAATTTTCTGCATAATATTTACACCACACATTGCTCTTAGGCAAGACATCTCCACTGCCTCCAACAGCCTCCTCTCAGCTGCATTCACAACCCACGCTTCACACCCCTATAAGAGTGTTGGTACTACTATACTTTCATGCAGTCAATTCTTTGCCTCCATAGATAACGTTTTTTGTCTCCACATATACCTCAACGCACCACTCACTTTTTTTCCCTCATCAATTCTATGATTAAACTCATCCTTCATAAATCCATCCGCTGACACGTCAACTCCCAAGTATATGAAAACATTCACTTCTTCCATACTCTTCCTCCCCAATTTGATATCCAATTTTTCTCTATCTAAATCATTTGATACCCTCATCACCTTACTCTTTTCTATGTTCACTTTCATCTTTCTACCTTTACACACAGTATCATCAGCAAAAAACAACTGTGTCAATTCCCATTTTGTATTTAATTCGCCATAATTTAATTCCACCCCTCTCCCGAACACCCTAGCATTTACTTCTTTTACAACGATATCTATAAATATATTAAACAACCATGGTAACATTACACATCCCTGTCTAAGACCTACTTTTACCGGGGAGTAGTCTCCCTCTCTTCTACACACCCTAACCTGTTCAAATATGTGCTTCAATGTAAACACTTTATCTACACATCCCCTACTCACTCTGAAACCTCCTTGCTCATCCCCAATACTACATTCTGTCTTACCTCTAATTCTCTCAATTATAACCCTACCGTACACTTTTCCTTGGATACTCAGTAAATTTATTCCTCTATAATTTTTACAATCTCTTTTGTCCCCCTTCCCTTTATATAAAGGGACTATACATGCTCTCTGCCAATCCCTAGGTACCTTCCCCTCTTTCATACATTTATTAAACAAAAATACCAACTACTCCAACACTATATCCTCCCTTGCTTTAAACATTTCTGTCATGATCCCGTCAGTTCCAGCTGCTTTACCCCCTTTCAGTCTACGTAATGCCTCACGCGCCTTCCCCACACTCACATCCTGTTCTTCTTCACTCCTGAAAGATGGTATACCTCCCTGGCCACTGCATGAAATTACCGCTCCCCTTTCTTCGTCGACATTTAAAAGTTCCTCAAAATATTCTAGCCATCTACCCAAAACCTCCATCTCCCCACCCACTAACTCCCCTACTCTGTTTTAAACTGACAAATCCATTCGTTCTCTAGGCTTTCTTAACTTGTTTAACTCACTCATTTCTCGACAGTGCCTCCCCCACTCTATCATCTGCTCTCCTTTAGCATTCTCTCACCACTCTCTTATTATATATTATATATATATTATATATTATATATATATATATATATATATATATATATATATATATATATATATATATATATATATATATATATATATATATATTTTTTTTTTTTTTTTTTTTTTTTTTTTTTTTTTTTTTTTTTCAACAAGTCGGTCGTCTCCCACCGAGGCAGGGTGACCCCAAAAAAGAAAGAAAATCCACAAAAAGAAAATACTTTCATCATCATTCAACACTTTCACCACACTCACACATCATCACTGCTTTTGCAGAGGTGCTCAGAATATAACAGTTCAGAAGCATATACGTATAGAGACACACAACACATCCCTCCAAACTGCCAGTATCCCAAACCCCTCCTTTAAAGTGCAGGCATTGTACTTCCCATTTCCAGGACTCAAGTCCGACTATATGAAAATAACCGGTTTCCCTGAATCCCTTCACTAAATATTACCCTGCTCACACTCCAACAGATCGTCAGGTCCCAAGTATCATTCGTCTCCATTCACTCCTATCTAACACGCTCATGCACGCTTGCTGGAAGTCCAAGCCCCTCACCCACAAAACCTCCTTTACCCCCTCTTTCCAACCCTTTCGAGGACGACCCCTACCCCTCTTTCCTTCCCCTATAGATTTATATGCTTTCCATGTCATTCTACTTTGATCCATTCTCTCTAAATGACCAAACCACCTCAACAACCCCTCTTCTGCCCTCTGACTAATGCTTTTATTAACTCCACACCTTCTCCTAATTTCCACACTCCGAATTTTCTGCATAATATTTACACCACACATTGCCCTTAGACAGGACATCTCCACTGCCTCAAACCGTCTCCTCGCTGCTGCATTTACCACCCAAGCTTCACATCCATATAAGAGTGTTGGTACTACTATACTTTCATACATTCCCTTCTTTGCCTCCATAGATAACTTTTTTGACTCCACATATACCTCAACGCACCACTCACCTTTTTTCCCTCATCAATTCTATGATTAACCTCATCCTTCATAAATCCATCCGCGGACACGTCAACTCCCAAGTATCTGAAAACATTTACTTCTTCCATACTCCTCCTCCCCAATTTGATATCCAATTTTTCTTTATCTAAGTCGTTTGATACCCTCATCACCTTACTCTTTTCTATGTTCACTTTCAACTTTCTACCTTTACACACATTCTCAAACTCATCCACTAACCTTTGCAATTTTTCTTTAGAATCTCCCATAAGCACAGTATCATCAGCAAAAAGTAACTGTGTCAATTCCCATTTTGAATTTGATTCCCCATAATTTAATCCCACCCCTCTCCCGAACACCCTAGCATTTACTTCTTTTACAACCCCATCTATAAATATATTAAACAACCATGGTGACATTACACATCCCTGTCTTAGACCTACTCACTATATATGTATATATATATATATATATATATATATATATATATATATATATATATATATATATATATATATATATATATATATATATATATATATATATATATATATATATATATATGGCAAAAATGTTGTGGAGGGAGTAGTAGATAAATTTGGGGAGCCTTTATTGAGCTATGTGTAGAAAGAGGTTTGGTAATAAGTAATACATATTTTTTGAAAAAGAGGATAAATAAATATACAAGGTATGATATAGCACGTAATGAAAGTAGTTTGCTAGATTATGTATTGGATTATATATATATATATATATATATATATATATATATATATATATATATATATATATATATATATATATATATATATATATATATATATATATATATATATATATATATATAAATATATATATATATATATATATATATATATATATATATATATATATATATATATATAGTTATATGTATATATGTATATATATATATATATATATATATATATATATATATATATATATATATATATATATATATATATATATATATATATATATATATATAGTTATATGTATATATGTATATATATATATATATATATATATATATATATATATATATATATATATATATATATATATATATATATATATATATTTATATATATATATGTATATATATATATATATATATATATATATATATATATATATATATATATATATATATATATATATATATATATATATATATATATATATATATATATATATATTGGAGCCTACGAACCTTGGAACAAGGTACACAGTGCTTTACCAACCGTACCACACATGCATCGACAGACTAGAATTCGCAAGAATGGGCGAAAAATTCACAAACGCTGATCTCTGGCCGAAGGAAAGTCGAATCTAAGAACCTTGGAACAAGACACGCAGTGCTTTACCGAACGTTTTTGTCCACTGGGCGCCAAGGTATTGTCCAGTATGGTACGGTCAGTAAAGCACTGCATACCTTGTTCGAAGGTTCGTAAGTTCGAGTCTCCTTAGGCCAGATATCAGTGTTTGTGAATATTTCGCCTGTTCTTGCCAAATATTCTTGCGAAATGTAAATATATATATATATATATATATATATATATATATATATATATATATATATATATATATATATATATATATATATATATATATATATATATATATATATATTTATATATATATATATATATATATATATATATATATATATATATATATATATATATATATATATATATATATACATATATATATATATATATGTATATATTTATATATTTATTTATTTATTTATTAATATATATAACGTTATTGTGTCAGGTACGCCTGCAGCTCGCAGATATGTACTTTCGTACATATCTGCGTAAAAAAAGTTTTGTAACAGCGAGTGTCAGAGTGTGTAAGTGACAGAGTCACTCACATTCGTCACAGCCTGGCTGATCAGGAGAAGTTTGTAAGGACTAATCGTGTTCCTTCAAAAATAGAATTCGTAGTCTGTTCAATCTTTTTTGTTCATTCGGGTTAATATTCACTGTCCTTACTTTCTGCTTTCTTTAAAAAAAAAAATAATGTCTTATGACACGGAAGATACTCTACATTTATTCAACGATTTTCTCATAATTAACCAATACAAACTGGTGTTAATTTTCAGCAACATACAATACTTAATCTGTGTACGAAAAATACATCATATAAGATCAATCTGAGGATTATTAACGTGAAGTAAACAATCATCATTGTTATAATTCTTGAAAATCTGCTTCATATTTTGATCAGGAAAAAATTATCCTTGAAAATAATCATTAGTATAAAAGATTAACAGCAAAACTTACTGTGTAAATAGCGATGGATAGTAACTATTAGAAGATGGCAAATAAGAGTGTAGCTAAATAATAAAAAAGAGAGAACGTCTTCATTATTTGGCGGGTCGCTGTGGCAGAGATTTTTACCGTGGAAACCTAATGAAATTGTGTGTGTGTGTGTGTGTGTGTGTGTGTGTGTGTGTGTACTCACCTAATTCTACTCACCTAATTGTGGTTGCAGGGGTCGAGACTCATCTCCTGGCCCAGCCTCTTCACTGATCGCTACTAGGTCCTCTCTTCTGTTTCCTGAGCTTTGTTATACCTCGTCTTAAAGCTATGTATGGTTCCTGCCTCCACTACATCACTTTCTAGGCTATTCCACTTCCTGACGACTCTGTGACTAAAGATTTACTTACTAACATCCCTGTGACTCGTTTGAGTCTTCAGCTTTCAATTGTGACCCCTTGTTTCTGTGTCTCCTCTCTGGAACATCCTGTCTCTGTCCATCTTGTCTATACCATGCAGTACTTTGTATGTCATTACGATGTCTCCCCTGACCCATCTGTCCTCCAGTGTCGTCAGTACTCCGTCTGTTGCCTTCTTTGCCCTTCCCCAATCTTCATGATTTTGCTCTTTGTGGGGTTGAACTCCAGAAGCCAGTTGTTGAACCAGACCTGCAGTCTGTCCAGATCCCTCTGTAGTACTGCCTGGGTCTTGTCCGATTTAATTCTTCTCATCAACTTCATATCGTCTGCAAACAGGGACACTTCGGATTCTATTCCTTCTATCATGTCGTTCACAAATACCAGAAACAGCACCGGTCCGAGGACTGATCCCTGTGGTGCCACGCTCATTACAGGCGCCCACTCTGACACCTCGCCACGTACCATGACTCGCTGTCGTCTTCCTGACAGGTATTACCTGATCCATTGTAGTGCCTTCCTTGTTATCCCTGCCTGGTCCTCCACTTTCCGCACTAATCTATTGTGTGGAACTGTGTTAAACGCCTTCTTACAGTACAAGAAAATGCAGTCTACCCACCCCTCCCTCTCTCGTTTTACAGCCGTCACCCTGTCATTGAACTCCATTAGGTTTGTGTGTGTGTGTGTGTGTGCGTGTGTGTGTGTGTGTGTGTGTGTGTGTGTGTGTGTGTGTGTGTGTGTGTGTTTTGTGAGTGTTGGAGTGTTTGTGTTTGTGCATATGTTCTCGTCTATTAGCGATTGCAAGGGTCGATTAATATTAATAATAATATCATTATTCCTACAAGTATATGTACAAGGTATACAGGTCTAGCTGACATCAGTGACATACTACTATACAGAAAGCCGCTTGTTATGCAGAACATTACGGGCAAATTAGTTCAGTTTTGTATCAGGATGCGATCCACACCAGTCGACTAACGCCCAGGCACCCATTATACTGAAGGTTAAGACACTTGTGCAACATCTGGTTATCTTCATTGTAAATGTTTCTCCATCCAGTGGCCTTATCAATACAAATCCTTGGACATAATTAGAAAACAGAAGAACTATATACAAAAGATGAGGTAATCAGTCCCTCAGCCTTGGAGGTGGTGTTTACAACACCGTGGTTGTAGAGATCTCTACATGGACAGTAGGTGTCTAAAAGAAACACGTCCTAATGTTTTCCAGCGGTACCGTGGATTCGATCTCCGGACCTCATTGTGTGAGATGAGTGCTCTAGCAGTCGAGCTACGGGACACAGCTCTTGGCCTCGTATCTGTGGTAATTGCTACTAGGTTTGCTGACACTAACAATGCTCTTTTCTGTCACGTCAGAGATCACAGCTATCCTGTTGACTGGTCTTCTGCTAAAACTGCCTTCCCTAGTTCCAACTTTAACAGTCGCCGTCTGGTTGAATTCTCCCTAATACACAACTTTCCTTGTATGAATCTTAGTCCCGGTTTCGTCTCTGTAGATGCCTTCCTCTCTCACTACATTGTAAAATGCTCCGAACTTCAGAACACTCGTGACCTAACCTCATTCCTCCTTTTTTCTTCTTCTCCGTCTTCCACTTTCCTCTTTACCTTTTCTCCTTTGAGTTGTCTTTCTTCTGCCCTGTGTATTTGTTCCTTCTTTATTTATTTATTTATTAATTTATTTATTTATTTATTTTTCCCCCCTGGGTGTTCTTGCTCTTACCCTCTGTGGGCACCTAGCTCCCTTGCTGTGATCCTCTTTGTTAGTATTTAACTGGCCTTTCCTACTCTTACTACCTCCCCACTTCTACTATCTTCCACCTCCACTGCTACCACTACTACTACTGCTACTACTACCACCTTCTACCTATATATACCCATCCCGCTCTCCTTTTCGTTAGTGTGACTTTGTAAATGGTCCAAGTCGGACCGAAACGTCGTCGTAAGCTCCTCTCTTCTATGTGTGGGTTATCTGTGTACTTCTCTCCCTGCCTGCTCCATGAGCTTTATCGTATCTCTTCTTAAAGCTATGTATGGATCCTGTTTCCACAACATCACCCACTAGATTGCGTGCGTGTGTGTGTGTGTGTGTGTGTGTGAGTTTGTGTGTGTGTGTCTGTGTGTGTGTGTGTGTGTGTGTGTGTGTGTGTGTGCGTGTGTGTGCGTGTGTGTGTGTGTGTAATCGCCTATATGTATTCGTTTTATCAAAACTGTTCGTAAAGATATGGGCGAATCCTTCTTCATTCCCTTGATTTTCCAGGTCGTTCTGTCGTGGCTATTCTACGACTGAAGAAATTCTTCCTAACATCCTAACATTACTATTACTGTTCTGTGCTTTCAACTTCCAGATGTGATCTGATGTTCCTGCTTCCCGTTACTCAGAACAGTCTTTCCCTGTCCACCAAGCCAATTCCTTTCATTATGCTGTTTTAATATCACCCCAATTTCTTCATTCCTCTAGTGTCATGAGTTTTGATTTCCTTATCTTCTTTCTTCCCACTGGACATACTCGGTAGCTCTGAGACTATTCTCATTTCAAACTTTTTCACTTTCTCCATTGATTTACTGGTAGGCGTGACAAGTTCCAGGTTGGTGCTGGATATTCTAATGTGGGCCTGACGTACACCGTGAATGAAGTCTTACTTGGCCTGACGTACACCGTGAATGAAGTCTTACTTGGCCTGACGTACACCGTGAATGAAGTCTTACTTGGCCTGACGTACACCGTGAATGAAGTCTTACTTGGCCTGACGTACACCGTGAATGAAGTCTTACTTGGCCTGACGTACACCGTGAATGAAGTCTTACTTGGCCTGACGTACACCGTGAATGAAGTCTTACTTGGCCTGACGTACACCGTGAATGAAGTCTTACTTGGATTTCTGCAAACTAGACATTAATTTGCCTGACACAAACACACACACACACACACACACACACACACACACACACACACACACACAGAGCAGAGATGCTGTGCGTGCCTCTAACCACAATCTTCAACACATCCCATGAAACTGGACAACTACCTGAGAAATGGAAGACAGCTAATGTAGTCCCCATATTTAAGAAAGGAAACAGAAACGAGGCACTAAACTACAGACCTGTGTCTCTGACATGTATTGTGTGCAAAGTCATGGAGAAGATTATCAGGAGGAGAGTGGTCGAACACCTGGAAAGGAACAAGATTATAAATGAAAACCAGCATGGGTTCATGGAAGGCAAATCTTGTATCACAAACCTCCTGGAGTTTTATGACAAGGTAACAGAAGTAAGACACGAGAGAGAGGGGTGGGTAGATTGCGTTTTCCTAGACTGCACGAAGGCCTTTGACACAGTTCCCCACAAGAGATTTGTGCAGAAGCTGGAGGATCAGGCGCACGTAAAAGGGAGGGCACTGCAATGGATAAGGGAATACCTGACAGGGAGACAGCAACGAGTCATGGTACGTGAAGAGGTATCACAGTGGGCGCCTGTTAAGAGCGGGGTCCCACAGGGGTCAGTTCTAGGACCAGTGCTATTTTTGATATATGTGAACGACATGATGGAAGAAATAGACTCTGAAGTGTCCCTGTTCGCAGATGACGTGAAGTTGATGAGAAGAATTAAATCGGACGAGGATGAGGCAGGACTGCAAAGAGACCTGGACAGGCTGGACATGTGGTCCAGCAACTGGCTTCTCGAATTCAATCCAGCCAAATGCAAAGTCATGAAGATTGGGGAGGGGCAAAGAAGACCGCAGACAGAGTATAGGCTAGGTAGACAAAGACTACAGACCTCACTCAGGGAGAAAGACCTTGGGGTGACCATAACACCGAGCACATCACCAGAGGCACACATCAACCAAATAACCGCTGCAGCATATGGGCGCCTGGCAAACCTGAGAATAGCGTTCCGATACCTTTGTAAGGAATCGTTCAAGACACTGTACACTGTGCATGTTAGGCCCATACTGGAGTATGCAGCACCAGTCTGGAACCCACACCTGGTCAAGCACGTCAAGAAGTTAGAGAAAGTACAAAGGTTTGCAAAAAGGCTAGTCCCAGAGCTCAAGGGAATGTCGTACGAGGAAAGGTTAAGGGAAATCGGACTGTCGACACTGGAGGACAGAAGGGTCAGGAGAGACATGATAACGACATACAAGATACTGCGGGGAATAGACAAGGTGGACAGAGATAGGATGTTCCAGAGAGGGGACACAGGGACAAGAGGTCACAACTGGAAGCTGAAGACTCAGACGAGTCACAGGGAAGTTGGGAAGTATTTCTTCAGTCATAGAGTTGTCAACAAGTGGAATAGCCTAGCAAGTGAAGTAGTGGAGGCAGGAACCATACATAGTTTTAAGAAGAGGTATGACAAAGCTCAGGAATCAGAGAGAGAGAGGATCCAGTAGCGATCAGTGAAGAGGCGGGGCCAGGAGCTGAGTCTCGACCCCTGCAACCACAATTAGGTGAGTACACACACACACACACACACACACACACGGACATACACACACACACACACACACACACACACACACACACACACACACACACACACACACACACACACACACACACACACACACACACACACACACACACACACACACAATTTGGCAAATATAATTATACAGCCAGAAAACTAGTAATAGCGTTTTTTATTTGAGATTCATAGTATAACTTAAACAGAGTTTAAGAATTTCATTGACTAGCTTCTCATTGGTGGGTGTGAGAACGGTCTCAACTAGCTGATTTACATGTCTTGGTGGGTGAAATTACAAAGTTTTCTATGTGTCCTCTCCAGTAATTGCACCCATTTGGACAGTTTCTACAGTAGACCATAGAAACAAGACAAAGTTTTCATCCAACAAGGTCACTCGGGTTGTGAAAACTGCTGACCTCTGGGAAATGGGGAAGCACAACATCAGGGAGCGAATGGATGGATTCCTGGACTCATGAACCTGGTATAAATATTGGATGTTGAGGGAGATCTTGGGAAAGTGGGGAAGGGGAAGACATCCGGAGGTGGATGAATGGATTCCTGGATACATGAACCTGGGAAAGGCTGGAGGCTGAAAGCCAGAAATGAGGCTACTAAGAGAGGCGAGTTTGATCTTAGGGAAGTGAGGAAGAGGAGACATCCTGGGGCCCAGGACACATGAAACTGGGGGAGTGGGAAAAGGAGAATATCTGAGGAGACACAGATGGACTCTCGGACACATAGACATGGGGAAAGCATCAAATACACAATAAAAGGGTAGGTGGACCCTAAAGGGGAACCACTGGTCTCCACGTAGCAGGGTCTGGTAACTCAGAGATAACTTTGAGGCTGACATTGGTCGCAAACTTTCTATGTATACACAAGGACAGTGGTCATGTGTGGTCATACCTGTCCTGAGCTGTCTGGGTATTAGCGTGGGGTGTTACCAAGCACCATGGCTTGTTGTAGTGTTTTAGAATCTCAGCGTAAAGTGCTGAAGAAGAAGGTTCTACTTCTTCAGGAGGAAAATAGGAGGTTGTAGCTTCTCCTAGATGTGTTTGGGAGTGAGTGTGAGGCAGTTGGTGCTGGTAAGGAGGAAATGCTTACCACCCGTGAGAGTGGCAGCCGCTTTAAGTGGCAAGTGGTTCATAGTACAGGAAGAAGGAAGATAAGGAGGGTTAATAACGAAGATGTGAAGGTAGGAAATCGATTTTTTGTTCTCCAAGACGAGTGTACTTCAGTGGTTAGTGAGGTTAAAGGTACCTCTGACTCCCTTGCTAATCAAGGTAAGAATATTCAGATTATGGGAGACTCTCAGGTACCGTGCTTTTTGTAACAGAGATGGAAAAGTCAGACAGAGAGTGTGCCTCCCAGGAGCTAATGTTGGTGACATAGTCAGCAGTTTGGATAATGTTATGTCAGGTAATGGGAACAAGCCCATTATCTGTCTTAGTGCTGGTGGAAATGACAATGGGAAGGGCAGGAGACAGGAGCTGCTGGATAAGTACAGGTCAGCCATAGAAGTAGTCAGGTCTAAGGGAGGGATCCCTATCATATGTAGCATTTTGCCTAGAAGGGGAGTGGGCAATGAATGGATGTCTAGGGCAGTTGGTATAAATTGCTGGCTAGACAGGTACTGCAAGGAACTTGCAATCCCATTTATTGATAACTGGGACAAATCCTATGGCAAAAATGATAGGTATGCAAGGGATGGGGTTCATCTCTCTGGGGCTGGAGTGGTTGTATTAGCCAATTCGACTGATGGGGTCATTGATGACTTGCCTAGGATTTTAAACTGATAAATTATAGAGGTGTGGGTGTTTGTGGGAAACAATCAGGCTCCAGTATTATTGTTGGAAACAGCAGATATTACCAGGATACCTCAGGGATATGTTTAAAAGACAATATGTAAAATAAAGTTCAACAAACAAAGAAAGATAGTAGAGGGCAACCAGTGACTAGCTCCCTTAAAGTTTACTATACAAATAATAGGAGCCTAAGAAATAAGATAGATGAGCTAAGATTACTCGAAAGTGCAGATAATATAGATATGATTACTATAACTGAGACCTGGTTCAACTTAAAGGATAGAGAAATGCGTTCTGAGTGCAGCATAAAGGGTTATAAACTATAGGGTTTATAACTATAGGGTTATAAACTGATGGGGTCAACAGGAAGGGTGGTGGAGTGGCGATGTAAGTCAGAGATAATTTAACTTGTTGTGTTAGACAGGGTATAAGAATAGAAATATCGGACACAGAATCTGTTTGGCTGTGATATATAGGCCCCCAATCCTTGATAGGGAGTGCAGTAAGCTGCTATGGGACGAAATTGATAAGGCGTCCAGATATGAAAATGTTGTGTTAATGGGGGATTTTAACTTTAGACAAATTGATTGGAACATTTTGACAGGAAATCTTGAGTCTAGTGAATTTCTTGATACAGTTCAGGATTGCTTTTTAAAACAGTTTGTGACAGAACCAACTAGAGGAAACAATCTGCTTGACTTGGTTCTTGCCAACAAAGATTCACTAATTAATAATTTTGAGGTTAATGATGAGCTTGGGGAAAGTGATCACAAATAACTTAATTTCAATATATTATGGAATTACCCAGTAAACTGCAATCAAGTCTCTGTCCCAGTCTCTCGATTGGCTGATTTCCTGGTGTTGAAAAATTACCAGGGTGGGCTAAATTGGGATGTCCTGACTATGGGTCAGGTAGCTGTTGTTGGTTGCCAATGTGACTTTTTCAGAGCATAGTTCTAGCTGCTCAGTCGACTTTTGTTCCGAGTAGGGAAATCAGATCTAACAAAAATGATCCCAAATGGATGAACAATAGATTAAAACATCTCATAGATCAAAAGAGAGGCATATATAGGCGTATCAAAAGAGGGGAAGGGCAGTTAAGAAATTAATATATTCAATTAAAGAGAGAAATAAAAAAAAGGAATAAGAAAAGCAAAAAGAGATTATGAGGTTAAGGTCGCAAGGGATTCGAAGATCAACCCAAAAGGGTTCTTTCAGGTATACAGAAGTAAGATTAGGGACAACATTGGCCCACTCAAGAGTAACTCTGGTCAGATCACTGACAGTGATAGGGATATGTGTGAAATTTTCAATTCTTATTTCCTCTCAGTCTTTACTCAGGAAGATACTAGCGAAATTCCAGAAATAATAAATTATGTAGAACAGGATGATAATAAAATATGCACGATTGCGGTAACTAGTGACATGGTCCTCAGACAAATAGAGAAATTAAAACTTGACAAATCCCCACTCCCTGATGAATTGTTCACAAGGGTTTTAAAGGAATATAAAGAGGAACTTTGCAAACCTTTGGCTAATCTTTTCAACATATCACTACAAACTGGCATAGTGCCTGATAAGTGTAAAATGGCAAACGTAATACCTATTTACAAGGCAGGCGACAGGTCCTTGGCTTCGAACTATAGACCAATAAGCCTTACCTCGATAGTGGAAAAATTTATGGAATCAATAATTGCCTCGGCAATTCGTTGCCATCTTGATAGGCATAAACTGATAAATGAATCTCAGCACGGTTTTACTAAGGGGCGTTCCTGTCTTATGAATTTACTAACTTTTTTCACTAAGGTGTTTGAGGAGGTAGATCATGGTAATGAATATGATATTGTGTATATAGACTTCAGTAAGGCTTTCGATAGAGTTCCGCATCAGCGACTTTTGAGGAAACTTAAGGCACACTGAATAGGAGGAGAAATTTTTTCCTGGGTAGAGACGTGGTTGACAAATAGGCAGCAGAGAGTTTCCATAATTGGGGAGAAGTCAGAATGGGGGCACGTCACAAGCGGTGTTCTACAGAGGTCAGTGTTGGGCCCCTTGTTGTTCACGATTTACATAAACGATATAGATGAGGGAATAAATAGCGACATAAACAAGTTTGCTGATAACACCATTATAGGCCCTCCAATTCATTTTATTGTGGACATTAGTGCACTCCAGGATGATCTGAATAGACTGATGCAGTGGTCGGAGAAGTGGCAGATGTAGTTTAATATAGACAAATGCAGAGTGCTAAATGTTGGACAGGACAATAACCATGCTACTTATAAACTGAATAGTGTAGATCTTAATACTACTGATTGCGAGAAGGACTTAGGAGTTCTGGTTAGCAGTAATCTGAAACCAAGACAACAGTGCATAAGTGTTCGCAACAAAGCTAACAGAATCCTTGGCTTCATATCAAGAAGTATAAATAATAGAAGTCCTCAGGTTGTTCTTCAACTCTATATATCGTTGGTTAGGCCTAATTTAGATTATGCTCCACAGTTCTGGTCGCCATATTACAGAATGGATATAAATGCACTGGAAAACGAACAGAGGAGGATGACGAAGTTGATCCCACGTATCAGAAATCTTCCCTATCGGGATAGATTGAGAGCACTGAATCTGCACTCTCTAGAAAGGCGTAGAATTAGGGGGGATATGATTGAGGTGTATAAATGGTAAATAGGAATAAATAAAGGGGATGTAAATAGAGTGCTGAAAATATCCAGCCAAGACAGGTTTCGCAGCATTGGTTTCAAGTTGGAAAATTTCAGATTCAGGAAGGATGTAGGAAAGCACTGGTTTGGTAATAGAGTTGTGGATGAGTGGAACAAACTCCCGAGTACTGTCATAGACGCTAAGACGTTGTGTAGTTTTAAAAATAGGTTGGATAAATACATGAGTGGGTGTGGGTGGGTGTGAGTTGGACCTGACTAGCTTGGGCTACCAGGTCTGGTGCCGTGCTTCTTCCTTAAGTGGAAGTGACCTGACTAGGTGGTCATTGTTCTCGGCCGGGGGGGGGGTGGCATGGACCTGCTTCGCATGGGTCAGTAGGCCTGTTGCAATGTTCCTTCTTTCTTATGTTCTTATGTACCGAAGTTTGTCTCAACTCATTTCCTAAGATGAAGATATGTTATACGGTGATTGTAGTAGTAGACGCACAGGAGGTGATGCTATTTACATATGTATAACAATAGTGTGTGATGCACCTGTGATGGTCTGTATAAATGTAGGAGCCAGTAATGTCCTATGGACATATGAGCACGACTAGTGTGCTTTGTATATATGTATGTATGCAGAATTCCAGTATCATATGTATTTGGACCACTAACATGTACATATTTGGAACGTATATAATGTGCAAAAGAATAGAGAATGATAATGTCGCCGATCTACATGAAGAGCGAGATCAAAAGGCTCGCAGGAATGAGAATAAACGAATGGCGATTTATTAGAACGTTTTCGAGGAACAGAAGATGTATGAAAAGATTAATCTGTGAGGATTCTTTCCCTGAGAGCAAGACTCTTGAGTCCCTCACGCTACCGACTTGACTATAACCAGATAAGAAGAATCAGAACTGGATAACATACTTACGTTACATTCAGTGCACAGGCCAATCTCATACTAACCAATCGACTCTTTCACGTAGATGGACACATGACATCATCCATATTGTTCCGTCTTCCCAATCCTTCAAATCAATCTGTAATTTACATTAGCTTGAATTTTTTTTCAACGAAATTTCAACTACACAATTTATAACTAATTTCCTTTCTCACCTAACGCACAATTCTAGTAGTAAAGCTTAGATGACGTCGACTTGTTAATGGTGCAAGACCGACCGAAACGGTAAAGAATTTTCCTATCTGTGTTGAGTGTTAGTTGTGAATTCTTTCAGCCACGCCACAGACTATTTTTTTTTTCACTTTCATGAAAAATTGCATTAAAAATGTATAACTAAACTACATAAAGCGTAATGCTGCCCTGAAGTTATTTTCGGAAGCCGCTGTTTATTGCATCCAAGTTGCTGACTTTTTAATTCTGTGGATTTTTTCTCTGCTTTATACATACTCTATACGCTTATTACACTAGTTTTGCACTCACAAAAACCCCGGGCGTGCATAACCCTCTCTTATTACTTACAAATCTTCTTAAACGGGAAACTCTGAAATTATCCACAACTTGGGCCATCAAAATATACACATTATTGTTTTCATGACGAGGATATTTTTTGGGTGTTTTTTAAGTCTCCGAGGATAATTATAAAAAAAACCTCAATATGTGTCAGTAAATAAGAAAGAGACAGAAATGTTTGCACAGTAGGTGATCAGTTGTAGCACATGTTAAGTAAATTTAGTTATACCTACAGTATTTATTAGTTATTGTGGGTGCTCCATTTAAGTACTGGGAGGCTGAGAACATTTAAATAACATTAATTCCTTAAAATATTTGTTATGTAATGAGTGTAATTAGGTAACACAGTTCCACATTACACACACACCTCTGTTGTGAGGAGAGTGGTGAGGGGTGAGCAGTGTGGGTGACAGGAACTGATAGGTCATTTTTATAAATACAGATAAAAAAAGACCACACAGTATATGTTGCGATTACATGTTGAAAAAAAAACTATTGTCTGAACTTGTGATAAAGTTCATATCGCGTCAGCTACAGTCAGAATAGTAGTTAATTAGAAAGCTTTCTCTCCAGCCTCCTTATTCTCTCACCGGTCCATACTGCCGGCATGAAAAATCGAGTGAGAAACATCATATACAATTTAACCACTTGTAGGATTTAGTCGAAAGAATAATATTTATCGTAGAATTAACGCCATTATTAATACCTATTGTTTATTTTTACAGGCGCTACTACTTCGTGATTATATTATCAATCTGATAACTACTTTCACCCAAAATAGCGTGATGATATCCATAATTCGACTAAAGAATTTATGAAGAAAACGTAGAGTGATCCAAATTATTAAATCGACAAAATAACATACTATATGAGCCATAAATTCCTGTTAAATAATTTTCAAGGTGAGTTATAATCCAGCAACAGGTCGTATATCTCATACGCTGACCTACTATGCATTAGCGATTAATCTAAATCCTTTGTGAAATACTGCTACTGTGGAATATCAGGGAGAAGCCAGACACCCCCAGATTTCTCGCTTCCTGCTCTGGAAGAAAGATGTAGATTTTTTTTGGTTTAGGATTATTTCTTTCGGTTAGTTGGATCTTGCGATGCACTGGAGACTTGACAACCGGAATATCTTCCTCGACCGCTTTAATCATGCTATTAGTTAGACTGTAAGCCTTAAAGCCTTTCGATTATACGAAGCTAATTAACTCCCTAGCAACAAACATCAACGATATTTTTGTTGGTAATTTAGACCGAAACGAACCCTCAGTGTAAATTAACTGAGATAAACCTGGAGGTATACACTGAATAATGTACTCTTATTAGTGCAATTACGCTGGAAGATACACACATCTTGCAGTACAGACTCTGATAGACTTACACGTCTTGGTGAATATTGACCTAGAAATACACACCAATTAGTATACATACATAAATACAAGCTGTTAATGCACCGGCCAAGGAAACTACGTTTTCAACAATCTACCAATAAATCTAAGAAGGAAAATGTTATGAGTGAGATACTTGAAGTGGTATCAGGCTCTATAGGAACGTATTTTACATATGAAACTAATATTTATAGTTGTCCAGAATCCACTTCATACATACATGCCTTATCTAACTGGTGCAGCCAGAGTCAACTGATAACCATGTTTGGTAATGACACGATCTGATAGAGATATTATTTCCAGTGTACCTGAGCATACACAGCGATTTCTTTATCAATGATATTCTTGTGCGTAGGTATTCAGTACTCTGTCAGTGACATACATGTGTATTCATAGCGAATCCTGAATCAATGATTTACATGTGTAGACTTAGTGAATCCTCTGTCTGTGATATACATGTGTCGACCATTATTCTTCATGTTCATCAGAGTTAATTCTAGGTGTAGTTATCAGGTAGATTTACGAGGCGTGGTTACAAGGCGTAGTTATCCCGTGTGTTTTCGGTAATCCATCATAGTGAAGGGATCACGCAAGGTTCTAATTGATATTGCTCAGGGGAATGCCTAGAACGACGCTCGGGGCTGCAGGCCCAAGAACAACACTGACTGATGGATATTGCTCACGATCTACAACTTAACCGTGCAGAGGAACGCCAGCCATCAGTAGGAAGAACATAAATAATAATGTGAACACATTACTGGCACGGGAAGCACATCAACTACAATACACAACACTATACTGCCACAAAGAAGTATGTTCTGATTACGAAACAACACAATACAACAACGTAGAAGTACATTCTGACTCCCCTATACGTTACCTCAATTATCATGGGGTGAATTTTAACTGCAAATTGCAGAATGCAACCGCTTATACTGATGCGAAAGAGAGAAAGAGAGTGAAAGGGGGTGGTGGTAGAGAGAAAGAGAGAGAGAGAGAGAGAGAGAGAGAGAGAGAGAGAGAGAGAGAGAGAGAGAGAGAGAGAGAGAGAGAGAGAGAGAGAGAGAGAGAGAGAGAGAGAGACAGAGACAGAGAGAGAGAGAGACAGAGAGAGAGAGAGAGAAGAGAACTTAAAGCAGAGTTGACTGCACCAATCAAGACAGATTACACTGCAGAGAAAATAAAAAAAAATAGCCCCCAACAAAACACATAATTCCCAGAGGAGAAAAAAAAGAGTAATAGAGAAACGAAGAGAGTAAAATACTCCTTCCTTTCTTCTTCTGCGTATCATGACGGGATCCAGAGGAGGGAAAATGTAATGGATTTACTGACTAATGAAAAACACACACAAACAAATGCAGGCGGGAGAGAGGTGACAGGACAGGTTGAGTGAGTCGGAGACCGATGAAGCTTCTTTGACACTGAATTAAAGCTAGAAATCGGGCATCTGTATTGCAATGCTACCCTTATTATGGTGCCTTTATTATGGTACGTTTATTATGTTACCTCTTTGATGGTAGCTATATAACTGTACCTTTATTATGGTGCCTCTCTGATGGAAGCTATATGATGGTGCCACAATTATGGTGCCTCTCTGATAGTAGCCATATGATGGTGCCTTTATTATGGTGCCCTTCTGATGGTAGCTATATGATAGTGCCTCTATTGTGGTGGTTCTATAATATTACCTCTCTAATGGTCCTCAACTAATAATGGTAATTTTTAATGGTGTATTTAAAATTGTGATTTTAAAATGATGCCATACTATAATGGTGCCTCTATAATAGTGCCTCTAAAATGGTTCCTCTTTAATAGTGTCTATTTATGCCACTGAAATGTTACCTCTATTATAGCATCTCTATAATAACATCTCTATATTGGTGCCTTTATAATAGCCTCTTTACATTGGTGCTTCTATAATACCATCTCTATATTGGTGCCTCTGTAATAGTGCCTCGATATTGTAACGGCGCCTTTTATAATAGTGTTTCTCTTACATATCCTTCTATAATATTATATTTCCTTTGATAATATCGCGTCTATAATGATGCGTCTATAATGATGCGTCTATAATGATGCGTCTTTAATGTTGGTTTATAACAATGGGACTCCCTGTAATGGTAAGTCTTTTGTTAATTGCGCTTTTATAATTCTGTCTCTAAAATAGTCTCTATTATAATGGGCTTTTTTTGTCATTGTCTCTATAATAGCGCGTCGATATGGAGCTTAATAATTGTACCTGTATAATGTTGCCCTGATTAATGGTGCCCTACTTAATGGTACTTTCATTGATATAAGTATTCCTATACAATATTCTGAATAATAATCCTATATTATGGTCAACTTTTCTTCCAGAGAGACGCAGTGCTACGCCAGCAAGTGCTAAATGCTACTGAGGATAATATATCGTAGAACTGCTACTGAGGATAATATATCGTAGAACTGCTACTGAGGATAATATATCGTAGAACTGCTACTGAGGATAATATATCGTAGAACTGCTACTGAGGATAATATATCGTAGAACTGCTACTGAGGATAATATATCGTAGAACTGCTACTGAGGATAATATATCGTAGAACTGCTACTGAGGATAATATATCGTAGAACTGCTACTGAGGATAATATATCGTAGAACTGCTACTGAGGATAATATATCGTAGAACTGCTACTGAGGATAATATATCGTAGAACTGCTACTGAGGATAATATATCGTAGAACTGCTACTGAGGATAATATATCGTAGAACTGCTACTGAGGATAATATATCGTAGAACTGCTACTGAGGATAATATATCGTAGAACTGCTACTGAGGATAATGTATCGTAGAACTGCTACTGAGGATAATATATCGTAGAACTGCTACTGAGGCTAATATATCGTAGGCTACTGAGGATAATATATCGTAGAACTGCTACTGAGCATAATATATCGTAGAACTGCTACTGAGGATAATATATCGTAGAACTGCTACTGAGGCTAATATATCGTAGAACTACTACTGAGGATAATATATCGTAGAACTGCTACTGAGGATAATATATCGTAGAACTGCTACTGAGGATAATATATCGTAGAACTGCTACTGAGGATAATATATCGTAGAACTGCTACTGAGGATAATATATCGTAGAACTGCTAGTGAGGATAATATATCGTAGAACTGCTACTGAGGCTAATATATCGTAGAACTGCTACTGAGGATAATATATCGTAGAACTGCTACTGAGGATAATATATCGTAGAACTGCTACTGAGGCTAATATATCGTAGAACTGCTACTGAGGATAATATATCGTAGAACTGCTACTGAGGATAATATATCGTAGAACTGCTACTGAGGATAATATATCGTAGAACTGCTACTGAGGCTAATATATCGTAGAACTGCTACTGAGGCTAATATATCGTAGAACTGCTACTGAGGATAATATATCGTAGAACTGCTACTGAGGATAATATATCGTAGAACTGCTACTGAGGATAATATATCGTAGAACTGCTACTGAGGATAATATATCGTAGAACTGCTACTGAGGCTAATATATCGTAGAACTACTACTGAGGATAATATATCGTAGAACTGCTACTGAGGATAATATATCGTAGAACTGCTACTGAGGATAATATATCGTAGAACTGCTACTGAGGATAATATATCGTAGAACTGCTACTGAGGATAATATATCGTAGAACTGCTACTGAGGATAATATATCGTAGAACTGCTACTGAGGCTAATATATCGTAGAACTGCTACTGAGGATAATATATCGTAGAACTGCTACTGAGGATAATATATCGTAGAACTGCTACTGAGGATAATATATCGTAGAACTGCTACTGAGGCTAATATATCGTAGAACTGCTACTGAGGCTAATATATCGTAGAACTGCTACTGAGGATAATATATCGTAGAACTGCTACTGAGGATAATATATCGTAGAACTGCTACTGAGGATAATATATCGTAGAACTGCTACTGAGGCTAATATATCGTAGAACTGCTACTGAGGATAATATATCGTAGAACTGCTACTGAGGATAATATATCGTAGAACTGCTACTGAGGATAATATATCGTAGAACTGCTACTGAGGATAATATATCGTAGAACTGCTACTGAGGATAATATATCGTAGAACTGCTACTGAGGCTAATATATCGTAGAACTGCTACTGAGGATAATATATCGTAGAACTGCTACTGAGGATAATATATCGTAGAACTGCTACTGAGGATAATATATCGTAGAACTGCTACTGAGGATAATATATCGTAGAACTGCTACTGAGGATAATATATCGTAGAACTGCTACTGAGGCTAATATATCGTAGAACTGCTACTGAGGATAATATATCGTAGAACTGCTACTGAGGATAATATATCGTAGAACTGCTACTGAGGATAATATATCGTAGAACTGCTACTGAGGATAATATATCGTAGAACTGCTACTGAGGATAATATATCGTAGAACTGCTACTGAGGATAATATATCGTAGAACTGCTACTGAGGATAATATATCGTAGAACTGCTACTGAGGATAATATATCGTAGAACTGCTACTGAGGATAATATATCGTAGAACTGCTACTGAGGATAATATATCGTAGAACTGCTACTGAGGCTAATATATCGTAGAACTGCTACTGAGGATAATATATCGTAGAACTGCTACTGAGGATAATATATCGTAGAACTGCTACTGAGGCTAATATATCGTAGAACTGCTACTGAGGATAATATATCGTAGAACTGCTACTGAGGATAATATATCGTAGAACTGCTACTGAGGATAATATATCGTAGAACTGCTACTGAGGATAATATATCGTAGAACTGCTACTGAGGATAATATATCGTAGAACTGCTACTGAGGATAATATATCGTAGAACTGCTACTGAGGATAATATATCGTAGAACTGCTACTGAGGATAATATATCGTAGAACTGCTACTGAGGATAATATATCGTAGAACTGCTACTGAGGATCATGTAGAAAATTTAAAAAAATGATATTTTGACTAGACGAGTCATTTATTCAGGAAATAGACATCTTAGAAGTGCAGGATCATTAGGTCAGGATATAGAGTACAAAATATTTTATCTTAACTCCATTAATACAAAGATGTTACTGGTGTCTATTCCCATGAATTTTGAGACTGAGAGCGCATATACAGTCTTCAAAAATTCAATAATATGCATCCTTATCAACACAAATCTTATTTGGCTACAATTTTATGTGTGTAAGAAGCACTGAATGCGCTATAAATGGAAGGATATTTATAACATTGTGATTAATTAAAACTATGTGAATACATTAAGAAATATAACGTATTTACTGAAAGTACGATAACATAGGAGTATTTCTTGTCATGGCTGAGATAGTGGAGCTTTGTTCATTTTATGAAAAGGTTAATCTCATCGTGGCGAATTCCGTTAATTAAAATGATCTGAAGAATATTTTTGAAGCACTGACTGATGGAGTTGTTACAAGACATTAGGGCAACTCTACACCTACTCTGATTCACTTTTACTGCCTTAGAATTTATCTTAAAGCCTTTACCAACGCCACACACACACACACAAAACAAAAAAAAAAAAAAAAAAAAAAGAGAACAGGAGAGGTGGATGAGCTCAATGGACAAAAGATATCGGGCGTTCTCAGATTCGAGATGTCGACATGAAGCATCACTGTCTGTATTGTTGGATGCAAGTGCCAATTTATTCAGAGCATGACAGTCGAATTCCTTTGCATCTATCTGAAGTTCATGAACCTGAAATAAAAAAAAATGGAATCAGCTGTGAGAAGAGCAATGAATGGAAGGATGAATGTGGTGAAATTTGGAAAAAAAAAATTCCAGAATGTTGGCGAATTTATAGCAGCTGAAGCTAAGTATCATCATGCTTGTAAAACTAGTTTTAATTAACCAATGTCTCGATAAAATTCCAAGGGCCTCCCTTCTATAGGGGTCGATGACAATAAAATGGCGACACCCGCATTTCTGACACTCTGTGATCACCTTTAAAGTGAATGATGATTGCCAGTTTTCCTTGCCTGGGTTAGTGATGTGGCTGAATAGATACTTGGAAGGTTTTGAAGGTTTTTACAGCAAAACGCTTGAAAACAATGTAAGAGGGACATGGTCACGTTCACCGACCATGGGAAAAGAGGATATGGTTTAGCACCAAATTGTCATGTGGGGGTTCGATAACGTGGATTGGATAATAACACTCACGTTGGATGTTCTAGCATAATTATAACGGAATATATGGGAAACACCAGGTCCGCCCTGCCTCACTGCTGTCTATCTAAAGAATTGGGTCCTAAGGGTGAGCGGCATTCAAAAACTGCTATGGTCAGCTGTAACGTCAGTGAATAACAGTGATTCACACATTAAGGAGGAAACTGGGTATATTACAATTACATTTACTAATGTATTGTTACTAATATAATGTAGAAAATTTATAACACTTTAATGTATCTAAAACTTATGATTTTGGTGAAAGTGATATAGTTCAGGCGTCTCTCCCTCAGGATTGCTGACTTGCTGCATTAAGACGAAATAAGCAAAACATTAAGTTACTGAACTACGTCACACAATTAGAGTTCAGAGTATAATATCACTTATGAGCCCCAGATCATTTGTATCATCAATCTTATTTGCTGTATCTGTGTATTTCAAAGCGAAGCTTGAATGACATGAATTAAAGTTCAAAGTAAAATGTCATTGCTGATGAATACAGGGAACGATGAATACTGTATGATGCATTACTTTCTGCCCAGGAACAGGTATATAGTCTGTTAGAAGATAATTAACATTATGTTGGACAATGTTAATACTTATAATCATTCTTGAACAAGTTTAAATACGTTGAACTCCTTAGGGGACTCCTCTTGAGAAATTCTAGATAATGAAGATTATGTCGAGCCAGAAATCCCCAGGTATGAGAGCTACTACTGATGTCAGCTCAGCCAAGTTAAAAAAAAGGCAGCAAATGTTGTTCTAATGGGCGATTTAATAGATCTCGTGTAATCAGATCCCCTTCTACCCACTCTGTAGTTAAAACACTTCCATAATAGCATTAGGTTAGCAAGTTTCTTCTGTGGTTATCCTGTTTCGAGAAAAGATGGAGTAACACGTCGCTTTTCATGAAATTTAATGAAGTGCAATGAGTCTTCCATCTAGAAATACGAATGCATTGATTTTGTTTCCCACAAAACATTCACTTCACTAACCCGAATTTGAATTTCAACTACACATTCTTAAAAAAAAAAAAATTGCGGGATGCATCGAACGTTTTTTCAAACGTTCAAAACTGGGAGTAAGATAAAACTAAATATATTTCTTTCAAAAATTTATTAACGCTATTTCTCCCTTGTGTAGTATGAAGTCTGCCTAGCATGTGGCTGTGGCTTACTGAAGCAATTTTTTGTGCTTCTGTCCTGCTTACAGTGTTCTATCAGCCAGAGTAAACATTCACGGTTGTTAATAGCAAAGTGCATTTTAGAGATACTGTAAGGAATGGTGCCTTCGATTTCCTTGACAATTGTTTTTTTGAACACTTTAGGTTAATGCCAACGAGAGTACATGATGTTATTTCTGTGAGGGTTTAAATAAATTCCTTAGTTTTCAAACCATGGGGACAAACTTTTAAAATGTCCAATTTCAACATCCGACCTTAAATAACTCAAATATTGCGAAATCACCTTCCTTATTAAGTAAAATTACAAATACGTATTCAGAAATTATGTTGATAAGGGAACATCATATTGTATTTCTGATAATGGTAATGATAATCTTTATTTATAAAATGCTACATAACAAACGCTCAGTTAACACTTAATTCGTTACATCTGAAAACCTGCTCATTAAGACAAATATGGAACACGAGGTAGCACCTCAATGCCTAGCAGCATGCAGACATGTCAAAAGGTTTAATTGTTTTTAGACGAAACGTCAGAATGGGGAAGAAATGTGACGTAAGTGACTCTGACAGTTGAATGATTGCTGGTGCCAGACGGGGTGGTCCGAGTATCTCATAAACTGCAGATCCTCGCGGATCTCCATGTAGAATGGTGTGAAGAACAGATAACATCTTCTGAGCAGCAGTTATCTGGGAGAAAACGACTTGCTAATGAGAGAGGCGACTGCAAACCAAATTATCAAGTTACGATAGTGTTATGCAGAAGAGCAAGCTGAATACACAACATGTTTCCTTGAAGTGGATGGGCTACAGCTGCATACCCAACTGGGTTCTATTTCTGTTAGCTAAAACTAGAAAACTGAGGCAACAGTGAACACAGGTTCATCAAAACTGTACAAGTGAAGAATGAAAAAAGGACGCCTAGTCTGACGAATAGCAATTTCTGCTGCGTCCAGCAAGTGGCAGAGTAAGAATTTTGATTAAACAACATGAATCAAACTCTTTCTGCCTTGTGTCAACGGTTTAGGCCAGTAGTGGTATAAGGGTGTGAGGAATATTTCCTTGGCTCATCTTAGGCCCCATAATACCAACTAAGCTTAGATTAAATACCACAGCCAACTTTACTAAACATATGCACACTTTACAATTACAGTCTACCTATCTTTTATTGGCTACGTCCAGGAGGATAATGGGTCATGTCGCAAAGCACATGTCATCTTAATTAAGCTGGATCCTCGAGCATCAAAGTAAGTTTAACGAACTCTGTCTAATGGTCTCCACAGTCACTTGATCTCAATCCAATAGACTATTTCTGTGAAGTGGTGGAACGGAAGATTTGCAGCATGAATGTGCAGCGCAGCACACAAATCTGCAGCAATTGGTTAATGGCATCATGTGTCTTTAAGGAATATTTCCAGCACCTTGTTGAACGCTTGCCACGATAAATACAGGCTGTTGTTGAGGCAAAGGGGGGGCCACATAATACTAGAAAGATGTACCTGCTGAAGTAGCCAATGAGAGTAAGTAATGCAGGAATTGTTGACATTCTTTGGCATACTTTACAGGAACCCCTGTTTATGCAGGTCATTTTTGAGATTAAGCTGACTTACCTAAATATTAAAGTTTACGATCTCTGATACTAACTCCAAAAAAATATTATTTTATAATGTAATTTGTTATAGTTTTAACAGTGGTTATGACATATGGTCTTAAAGTATTGATATGGATAGCAACAATATAAATGCTAATATGAATTAGATGAACATGGATGATTTGGATAAAATCTGTTTTTCCTTTATTAGTCTATACAGAAATTAGGTTAGTTGGAGGAGGATCTTTAAAAAAAAAATTGTAGCAGGTTGTAGACAGGGAAGGTTTTACAATTTCTGATAGCTAAAAATTTTAGGCCCTTTATTCGAATGAATTTCCTTGATATTTTGAGTCAAACAGATGAAATGCCAAAAAGGCACTTGTTTTTTGCACTCAACTTCAGTTCTGCAGGAAGAGTCAAAGCGCTGTGATGAAGCTCGTACTCTCTCATATGCATAGAATGCACAGCAGTGTGCGAAAGCTAAGACTTTTGAATAGTGGAAATGGGTGGTGTTTGTAACGTGTATGGGTGATTATTCTAACAGCTGATTTCCTTTGGGTCACAGTAGATTGTAGGTGGTTTGCTGTGTATCCCCACACACAAACACCATACGTAAGGTAGTGGTATATTGTTATCTTGTTTAGAATGAGTAATGTTTGCTTGATGAACATAGTAACATACTTCTGGTAGAATGCCCAGAGTTCTGGTAGTTTTCTGTGATATGTATTAGGTGTATACTTAAGAATTTTCTCTGGTCTTGCCATAAAGCTAAATTTTTTTTGTTACCAAATAACATATAAAATGTCGTGTCAATACTGAGTATAAGTCTGTTTGTGGCTCTCCAGACAGAAACCTTTGCAAGTTCGTCATTGACTATATTATTAAGGACAACCGGATCATGCTTAGATAAGACGAATGTGTCAGCTTCAAACAGCTCTGGTTTAAGTTTCTGGGAAACTTTTGGTAGGTCATTTATAGAGATGTGAAATAATATTGGCCATGATGCTACCCTGTGGCGATACTATGAAAATAGTTTTGGTAGAGTAGATAGTGTCATGGACAATCACATTACCGTCTCTCTGTAAGATAGGACTTTATGAAAGTAAGTGCATGACCTCTGATTGTAAATATTCTATTTTCAACAGCAATGTAAGTATTATGGTCAACAGTGTCAAAGGTTTTTCTTTGAACAATAAACAGGTCCACTGGATAATAATAATTTTCAAAGATAGACATTCTTGCATCTTTAGGATAATATCATTAGCAATTTTTCCTCTTCTGATGCCAAATTATGTGCAGTGATAAATGCATATATTCATTGGTATATCATTGTTTCAAAGATTTTTTGATATAAAAGATAAGTTAGAGAATGGTCTGTAATTGTTAATTATCAGACGGGTCTCCACCTTTAATGATTGTGAAAACGCGCACATTCTTAAATATAATTGAGAAACGTTTGCAACATTTGGGCATCTTTATTCTGGAAACGTTTCGCCATACAGTGGCTTCTTCAGTCCAATGTAGAAAGAAGTGGAAGATGAGGATTTTGAGGTAATCAGTCCCTCAGCCTGAAGTCGATATTTATCAAATTGTCGGTTTTGTAGACCATTTATTCACATTCTCTAAGACACTCCAACATCTTCGGATCTTGATGCAGGGAATTCATCAAAACTTGTCTAATCTATAGACACAACCTACATCACTAGTGGTTTTGCTTGCTGGTGACTCCGCCTACCACTGCTCCACCTCATCTTTCATCAGTATATAAGTTTCATCTCCGCGAATATTCTTCACTTTTGTCAAGATTTATGGACTGAACACATCGACTCAAGGCTGAGGGACTGATTCCCTAAAAGTCCTCCTCATCTTCCATCTTTTTCTGCATTGGACTGAAGAAGCCACTGTATGGCAAAACGTTCTCAGATTAAAGATAACCAAATGTTGCACAAACGTCTCATCAATTTCTCGATTTTCTAAACCATTTACTCACATAATTGAGAATGTTTAGATTTCAAGACGTTATGTAAACAATGATAGGTGATAACACATGGACAGCTCTCTAATATATGAATGATAGAGCACTCTATTACCTGTCTTGCTTTCGAGTGCTTTTATTACTGAAGTTGTCTCAGTGTGAGTAGTCGGGGTCAGGTAAAAGGAGCAGAGGCAGCCCTTAGTAAGGTCGTCACTAACCTGAGCTCAAGAGTTTGGGATTTTGCTGGAAAAGTTATTCTCTGTGGTTGAAAAAAGTTGTTAAGATTATTTACAGTGTCAGAAATATGGATGGGAGGTTCATTTGGTCAATTCAACACAATTTCATTGATCTTTGCAATTTTGCGCTAGCCCAAAAATGGTGAGATTGCATTTCAGGTCTATTTGATATGTCCCTTTCAGTTATTGTAACCCAATTGCATAATTCAGATGTTCATATTTTGTATAACCATGATAAATGTTGATTAATACTTTTTTGTTTGTTCACTGGGAACTAAGCCTATTCTATATTGTTTTTTTTTCATTTGCGTGCTTCTTAACAATGGATCTCAGAATACTGCTGTTAGCAAGGGTTATTTACTCTCTTGGTTGTGACCTATTTGGTTATTTAATGACCAATAAATAAGGAGCAATGAACTTTCCTTCGAAGGAGAGCTTGAACACTTAAGCTGATATCATTATTTGAGAAAATTATTCTCTGATATGTCATTGTGAAGCCTGAATGAAATATTGCAGGCGTCCATAGGTGGCTTGGATATGTTGGCTACTAGTTAGGATGGATAATTATTATTAGCATTTTATTTTATTAACACACTGGCCGATTCCCACCAAGGCAGGGTGGCCCGAAAAAGAAAAACTTTCACCATCATTCACTCCATCACTGTCTTGCCAGAAGGGTGCTTTACACTACAGTTTTTAAACTGCAACATTAACACCCCTCCTTCAGAGTGCAGGCACTGTACTTCCCATCTCCAGGACTCAAGTCCGGCCTGCCGGTTTCCATGAATCCCTTCACACTCCAACAGCACGTCAAGTATTAAAAACCATTTGTCTCCATTCACTCCTATCAAACACGCTCACGCATGCCCGCTGGAAGTCCAAGTTCCTCGCACACTAAACATCCTTTACCCCCTCCCTCCAACCTTTCCTAGGCCGACCCCTACCCCGCCTTCCTTCCACTATAGACTGATACACTCTTGAAGTCATTCTGTTTCGCTCCATTCTCTCTACATGTTCGAACCACCTCAACAACCCTTCCTCAGCCCTCTGGACAACAGTTTTGGCAATCCCGCACCTCCTCCTAACTTCCAAACTACGACTTCTCTGCATTATATTCACACCACACATTGCCCTCAGACATGACATCTCCACTGCCTCCAGCCTTCTCCTCGCTGCAACATTCATCACCCATGCTTCACACCCATACAGGAGTGTTGGTAAAACTATACTCTCATACATTCCCCTCTTTGCCTCCAAGGACAAAGTTCTTTGTCCCCACAGACTCCTAAGTGCACCACTCACCCTTTTCCCCTTATCAATTCTATGATTCACCTCATCTTTCATAGACCCATCCGCTGACACGTGCACTCCCAAATATCTGAATATATTCACCTCCTCCATACTTTCTCTCTCCAATCTGATATCCAATCTTGCATCACCTAATCTTTTTGTTATCCTCATAACCTTACTCTTTCCTGTATTCACTTTCAATTTTCTTCTTTTACATACCCTACCAAATTTATCCACCAACCTCTGCAACTTCTCTTCAGAATCACCCAAGAGCACAGCGTCATCAGCAAAGAGCAACTGTGAAAACTCCCACTTTATGTGTGATTCTTTATCTTTTAACTCCACACCTCTTGCCAAGATCCTCGCATTTACTTCTCTTACAACCCCATCTATAAATATATTGAGCAACCACGGTGGCATCACACATCCTTGTCTAAGGCCTACTTTTACTGGGAAATAATCTCTCTCTTTCCTACATACTCTAACTTGAGCCTCACTATCCTCGTAAAAACTCTTCACTGCTTTCAATAACCTACCTCCTATACCATACACCTGCAACATCTGCCACATTTGCCCCCTATCCACCCTGTCATACGCCTTTTCCAAATCCATAAATGCCACAAAAACCTCTTTAGCCTTATCTAAATACTGTTCACTTATATGTTTCACTGTAAACACCTGGTCCACACACCCCCTACCTTTCCTAAAGCCTCCTTGTTCATCTGCTATCCTATTCTCCGTCTTACTCTTAATTCTTTCAATAATAACTCTACCATATACTTTACCAGGTATACTCAACAGACTTATCCCCCTATAATTTTTGCACTCTCTTTTGTCCCCTTTGCCTTTATACAAAGGAACTATGCATGCTCTCTGCCAATCTCTAGGTGCCTTACCGTCTTCCATACATTTATTAAATAATAGCACCAACCGCTCCAAAACTATATCCCCACCTGCTTTTAACATTTCTATCTTTATCTCATCAATCCCAGCTGCCTTACCCCATTTCATTTTACCTACTGCCTCACGAACTCCCCCCACACTCACAACTGGCTCTTCCTCACTCCTACAAGATGTTATTCCTCCTTGCCCTATACACGAAATCACAGCTTCCCTATCTTCATCAACATTCAACAATTCCTCAAAATATCCCCTCCATCTTCCCAATACCTCTAACTCTCCATTTACTAACTCTCCTCTCCTATTTTTAACTGACAAATCCATTTGTTCTCTAGGCTTCCTCAACTTGTTAATTTCACTCCAAAACTTTTTCTTATTTTCAACAAAATTTTTGATAACATCTCACCCACTCTCTCATTTGCTCTCTTTTTACATTGCTTCACCACTCTCTTAACCTCTCTCTTCTTCTCCATATACTCCTCCCTCCTCGCATCACTTCTACTTTGTAAAAACTTCTCATATGCTAACTTTTTCTCCCTTACTACTCTCTTTACATCATCATTCCACCAATCGCTCCTCTTCCCTCCCGCACCCACTTTCCTGTAACCACAAACTTCTGCTGAACACTCTAACACTACATTTTTAAACCTACCCCATACCTCTTGTACCCCATTGCCTATGCTCTCATTAGCCCATCTATCCTCCAATAGTTGTTTATATCTTACCCTAACTGCCTCCTCTTTTAGTTTATAAACCTTCACCTCTCTCATACCTGGTGCTTCTATTCTCCTTGTATCCCATCTACCTTTTACTCTCAGTGTAGCTACAACTAAAAAGTGATCTGATATATCTGTGGTCCCTCTATAAACATGTACATCCTGAAGTCTACTCAACAGTCTTTTATCTGCCAATTCATAATCCAACAAACTACTGTCATTTCGCCCTACATCATATCTTGTATACTTATTTATCCACTTTTTCTTAAAATATGTATTACCTATAACTAAGCCCCTTTCTATACAAAGTTCAATCAAAGGGCTCCCATTATCATTTACACCTGGCACCCCAAACTTACCTACCACACCCTCTCTAAAAGTTTCTTGTACTTTAGCATTCAGGTCCCCTACCACAATTACTCTCTCACTTGGTTCAAAGGTTCCTATACATTCACTTAACATCTCCCAAAATCTCTCTCTCTCCTCTACATTCCTCTCTTCTCCAGATGCATACACGCTTATTATGACCCACTTTTCGCATCCAACCTTTACTTTTATCCACATAATCCTTGAATTTACACATTCATATTCTCTTTTCTTCTTCCATAACTGATCCTTCAACATTATTGCTGCCCTTTCCTTAGCTCTAACTCTCTTAGATACTCCAGATTTAATCCCATTTATTTCTCCCCACCGAAACTCCCCTACCCCCATCAGCTTTGCTTTGCTTAGGGCCAGGACATCCAACTTCTTTTCATTCATAACATCAGCAATCATCTGTTTCTTGTCATCCGCACTACATCCACGCACATTCAAGCATCCCAGTTGTATAAGGTTTTTCTTCTTCTCTTTTTTAGTAAATGTCTACAGGAGAAGGGGTTACTAGCCCATTGCTCTCGGCATTTTAGTCGCCTCATACGACACGCATGGCTTACGGAGGAAAGATTCTTTTCCACTTCCCTATGGACAATAGAAGAAATAAAGAAGAACAAGAGCTATTTAGTAAAAGGAGATAAAACCTAGATGTATGTATATATATATATATATATATGCATGTGCGTGTCTGCGAAGTGTGACCAAATTGTAAATAGGAGTAGCAAGATATCCCTGTTATCCAGCATGTTTATGAGACAGAAAAAGAAACCAGCAATCCTACCATCATGTAAAACAGTTACAGGTTTCTGTTTCACAGTCATCTGGCAGGACGGTAGTACTTCCCTGGGTGGTTGCTTTCTACTAACCTACTACTGTTAGTGATAATGTTAACTTGTAGAGATATTATGTTTATCTAAATATACTCAAGGGATTTATTGAATTTCTTATGCTCAAAGTATGGGTGTGAACACCAAGAACACTTATTTTTGCATTCCACGTATTAATGGTGAAAAAATATTTGTCAGAATATTCAAACTGCTGATATCTTGCAAAATCTTGAAACAATAATGCCCCAGCTAGATCTTTCGGGAAATTTGCACTACTTTTTCACTGTCTCCTCAGTTTTTTTTAATTGTTGACACCCAATGCTCTTGTAAAAATGAAAAGATAGAATCAATAAGAAAAGAATTCCAGGAAAGAAAGCATTCCAAAGAGGTCTTCTTCGGTACAAAAAAAAAAGAGAACCTCAGTTGAACGTCGAAATATGCAAAATATTGCTTTTTTATTACCACATATTGATTAGCGTTCATTATATATAAATATTCTAACATAATTATTTTGTTAACCACATGAAATAGTACTATACTCGGAAAGGAAATTCTTATTTAATGAAACACAGTTTTATGAGACAAAATGCTTATTTAATGAAACAATGCTTATTTAATGAAACAATGCTTATTTAATGAAACAATGCTTATTTAATGAAACAATGCTTATTTAATGAAACAATGCTTATTTAATGAGCAACAATGTTTATATCGTTAAAAAGAGATATTTTACCACTTGTACATTTTGATATTACTAAGAGAAATTGTTTAACACTGAAGAAACTAATTACAGTAGGAAGATATTCGAGTCACAACACGAATAATGAGACGCCAGGAAGGAAGATACATTTGGTCATATACATTCATATACTATTAAGAAGTGCGATTGTATCTGTTAAAAATGAGATTATTAGTATTGTAAACATGGGAAGCGCTAAACCCGTAGGATTATACAGGGCCTGTGGGGGGTGTATGGAAGGTATTCAGGCTCAATCCAGGGAGCTGGAGCACAAATCCAATTCCCTAGATCGAGAGCCCCTCACCAGCGTCAAGGAACCTCCCTTGAGGGGGTTAAAAATGAGAGAAAATTAACACTAAAATATTAAAACATCACTTAACCAAAGACATATGAAGACGTTTCAGCCGTCTTGGACCGTTCTCAAGACTATTTCAACATCAGAGTAGTCCGTCACCCAGGGTCGAGACATCGTCATAATGTGCCGCTCCTCAGTGCGAGGTTTTGATGCAATGAGGGTAATATTATATTATGAAGAAGAAAAAATATTAAATAATATAGACTGATCATTGTAATAGGACAAAAGATAATCACAAAAAGCATTACTATTATTATACAAAATTCTTCATATTTTTTTTTTCTCATTGCCTGATTATTGACGTAATTTAGCTGGCGGAAATTGTTAATAGTTAATACATTATTTCTTTATTTATTAATATATGACTGCTAAAAGAACCTTAATAACAGTGACTTACCTGGAAAAAATTACACATATAAGGCGGAACTTGTCAAAAAGATCGAACTCTTTTCAAAATTAAATGTTTACCTATATATATATATATATTTGATATATATTTTTTCAAAGAAAAATATTTTTTTACCAAATCTAACTAAGAAACATAACTTAGAAACCTAAATTAGAAACCAAACCTAGTCTGACTGAACCAAACGTATATGTTTAGTAATATTCTGCTATCTATATCACAGGAGAATTAAATTTTATTTATTTGGATTAGGCTAAATTAAATTGCACTTGTTAAGGTTAGGTAAGTTTTCTACGGTTCTTTTGCTACAAAATTATTAATTTTTACATAAACATAAATGAAAAAGTATATATCTTTAAACATATAAGAGAAAATTTTAGAAAGGACTTAATTCTAAATGAGTTCTTGTTAATTGACCAGTTTTACCATTTAGGCACGATATATATATGTATATATATATATATATATATATATATATATATATATATATATATATATATATATATATATATATATATATATATATATATATATATATATATATATATATACATATATATATATATATATATATATATATATATATATATATATATATATATATATATATATATATATATATATATATATATATATATATATATATATATCCTCACGGAGCGCTACGTATACACTACGGCCCGGCTGATTAGGAATTCACTACATCCAACGATGTCTGAAGGGAGTGTTATCAAAATAATCTTTGACATATTAATTAATAATATGATATAACGATGACCAGAACTTTTAAGGGAGTGGACCGGTAAGCCAGCCGAAGGCCTCCGTTAGATGACCAAAAGCTCCAACGGCGGGTCATCATCTGTCCTGACGAATCTTACCTAAGCTATGACAAAGCAATGTCTGAAACTGATTCCTTGTCTCTTTAAATCAACATAATTATTCCCAGAACAGAGTACAGAAAACTATTGGACACACATGATTCCGCTAACACAACTTTGAGAGATTACGCTAGGACGCAGAGTGCCAGGCAACACAACTTTGAGATATTACGCTAGGACGCAGAGTGCCAGGCAACACAACTTTGAAAGATTACGCTAGGATGCAGAGTGCCAGGCAACACAACTTTGAGAGATTACTCTAGCAAGCAGTGTGCTGTCTAAAATCCTTCTTTGAAGGATTACGCTAACATGAAGAATGCTATCCAATAACCATGAGAAATTTCCCTAACACGCAGAGTGCTATACTATCTCAACCTTCAGTGACTGTTAAAACACGATGAATACTATCTATCACAACCTTCCATTAAGAGATGCACATCTCATCTCAAAGGGAACTTCATTCAAAACAACACAACTTGGCCCATGTTTCCCGAACAAAGTTTCCTGCAAGGTCTTATCAAAACTCTGAGAAGCATTCCCATTAAGAAAATGTCTCGTCTGTTGCAGTCTTCATGAGTTTTAGATATTTACATTATTGTTATTTTAATCGTATTTGATTATTGCTTGTTAATTCATTGAACATATAATTTTACCATTTTTCTTTATTAATTAAGATCAGTTACAGTGCTACTTAAGGATTTAGATATAACACTTCAAATCACAGATTAAAAGGGGGAAAAAGATACAAGGAAACGCTACGATATCTGGAAGGACAACGATATTAGGAAAGATTAGGATACAATGAGAGTGAAAGACACCGGGAAATGGTTAGGATATCTGAAAGCGAATACTAGAAAATGTTAGGATACTAAGATCAAATTTACAGTTTATTTGTCAAAAGTCTCCAGTGATATCCCACAAATTCACTACCATTAACAGCGGTTGTGCTTACGAAGCTTATCATAACGGTTCCTCTTGTTTAGTACGACAGTTAAATCATTACTAAACAGGACTACTCGTATTATCACTGACGTTCTCAAGCAGTACTGTTTTCTAATAATGAATGTTAAATGACGTGTGATATATACGAGAGTGTTTATGCACGAAATGGCTGAGACATCCCTTTAGATTATTGGTTCACTGTGAGAGGTAATATATGACCCTTGGATCATACATCATGTTTCCATTCAATATGTTTACCAAAGAAGGATGGGACTTTCGCATGCATTACTCACATGGATTTTGAGTCATTGTAAGGAGGTGCTAAAATTAATACTTGTTCTTCTGTGTTAGGCTATGTTAGGATAACTTACTCTAGGTTAGGTTAGGTCAGGTCAAGTTAAGAAAAGTTAGATTGTGTTAGGTTAGATTTGATTAGGTTAAATTAGGCTGCGTTAGGATTGATTTGATACGATAGACTTATGATCACTGCAGGAACAACAATGCTCATCATTCTGTCAGCAGCATAAATGGATTATAATTGGTATTGTAAATCGGTGGCGCTGACAATGAGAGAAGAGAGAAGTTCGTATACTGGGCTTGTGTGCTTCAAATCTCAGTTAAACATGAGTACTTGTCGAAGATCACATTATACCTACTAAAATGTTTCTTTGTACCATTTTCATTTTACGTTTATGTATGTCAAACAAAATGTAAATCTAAGCATCACAGGCTAGGGCTGCGATTCTTTATGAACTCATTTAATATTCGAGGCTTACCAATGTTTTGGAAGAAGTGGATTTGAACTTGTCTATAATTTCAAAGATGTGAAATTCTATGGGACCCAAATAAATAACATAATGCTAATTCTTCATGACTAAAGCACAACAAAGCAAACCTCAGTATTATTGTAAAATGCAATATTAATTTTTGATGGCATGCGACTCTGTGAAATTTTGAACGCAAGATCCTTACACCCTTAACGAGAAAAGAGAAGTATCATCCAAGAGAAAGTCTACATCTACCTAGTTACTGTAGAACATGCCACGCAGATAAAATAACAAGGAATGTCGCTTTAACGCTAAAAGCAGACAAGGAAAGAAATGTGATATTTCAGAGTGAATATCAACCTCACGGAAAAAAGATATATATATATATATATATATATATATATATATATATATATATATATATATATATATATATATATATATATATATATATATATATATATATATATATATGTATATATATATATATATATATATATATATATATATATATATATATATATATATATATATATGTATATATATATAAAATATATATATATATATATATATATATATATATATATATATATATATATATATATATATATATATATATATATATATATATATATATATATATATATATATATATATATATATATATATATATATATATATATATATATATATATATATATTGAGAAATAGAAAAATACTAAAGAATTGACTGAATATCATACATGAATAATAGAAATAGAGAAGAACTTAGAAGCTCATAGATTGACTTGCAGAAAAAAAATATATACACAGTCTACCTTTGAATTCCTCGATCTTAGCCTCAGAAGAAGAACATAAATATATAAACGAACTTAAATGTCTACCTACTGAGTCTAGCATATTAGTTTACGTGAACAAATTAAGAACAAGAATGTACTTTGAGCCTACTGATAAATAAATACCAAGCAGTACGAGGCAACCAATAACATAATTAAATGGCAAGAAAATAACAAGTAAAATATAAAACTCATTCAGAAATGTGAGTCACTCACAGTCCTTTTATGAAAGCAAAAATAGAAAATACAAATAAAAGGAAAAAATCAAATGTTTATATGCATAATCGTAAAATACATATTTTTATTGCATAAGTAATAAAAAGAAAAAATATGAGGCATAACCCTGAATGAAGCAATTATGCAAGAGTAATAAAATAAATCAATTTGATCCGTGCCAACAACAGATATGAAGTCAGAAAGATATCGGGAGTCTGAAGTAATCAGAGCTAGTACAAAGCTCGCTAGAGACGTCGAGATTAAAGATGACGTCCTTTTCAGATTTGTTGTAGCACCGGAAATATTGTCTTGAGCACAACTGACAATTATGTTGGGAAGGCAGTGATGGGGTCAGGAGTTGACTGAACACGGAAAATACAGTCACGGTCACTAAACGACAGCTATAGTAGCTAAAGAAATGCGACCTAATATCAGTTTTCTGGTGTGAGAAAAACAAGTTACCAGTGTACACAGAGCTTATGGCCATAGAGGAAAGGAAATAGACAAGTTTAGGCCTAACGTCAAAGACATCTAACCTTAAAAGAGAAAATACAATCCATTAATCCCAGTAAAGTGATTCTGCTGGCATACCCCGATTACCCGGTCGAAACAGTAATTACTACCCGGGAAGCTAAGCGGCACTGAAGTACAGAAACCAGCCCTAGGAGTAACATAATGAGTCACCACTCGTTTCTTGAACACTCACCGAAGATGGGAAGCAGTTATATATATAGAATACTTGAACTTATTTCTCTCACTAGTAATAAAGTTCAAACTAAAATCAGAAGGCAAAATAGAAGTAGTTTAATGTACCTATAGTAACAAGATACAAACTGGAAACAGCATCCAAAATACTCGTACTCTTCGTGGTTTCAGGATTAGCACAGACAGGGAAATCTTTGCCTGTCCCGAGGATGAGGAGGCGATAGTCAGCTGGAGGTGCGATATTTTTTTTATGAATTCTGAGATTTTGAATATCGATAGACGTTGATTTCTAAAATAGCATACATCTACAGTGCAGCTGTCAGACACATACCTAGGCATGTTCATTATTTAGTGTATATAAGTGTGCAAGAATTTTTGTGAGCGATAGTATGCGTACATGTTCATGCATGTGTGCAAATTCATAGGTGTATCCCATGAATATATGCGTGTGCATATGTACCCTGCATGGACATGTATATGGAACAGTGTTCCTGCCAGGAACACAAAAAATTACAAGCAAGGTTCTTGTTGAAGAGGCCCCCCAGATACACTGTCCAGAACAGCGCCTGAGCTGCACATGCTGCGACAGTTAAGAAATCTTTCTCCTTCGGGAGCCAGAGACGTGTCATGGCAAGACTACGACCCGTGTCAGGACACCTGTCCTGACCAATATTATACATTCAAACATACAATGCAAATCAAAAGGGCTTTACTTGCAAAAAAAAAGTCTTTCAGAGTGGGCCAGGTCAAGACCGTCCTTGCCTGTACGAAGGGACGAGTGTGATAGCCGGTCGGAGGAGCGTTTTTTTTTTTTTTTTTTTTGTGAAGTCAAGGGTTTTAAGCAGTAAATTTTATTTTGTATAGTACGAGTAACAATCAATGCAAAACAGGTTTTTTTTTGGGGGGGGGGCCATAACCCTACTTGGGAGGACTGCTTACCCTTCATAGACGCTTCTTTGAATCCCACCCTGGAACCCAGACCTAGTAATAAGGAATTAGCTGGAAACAACATATATAATAAAATTAACTGCACATGGAGTAAACTGATTGTATAATTATGACATAAAATTCAAATTAATGCGTGTACATCTAGTAACTAGGCAGGAAGTGGAAACAGTATGCACATACGGTATAAGTAGCTGTTAATATGTCAAATATCAAGGAACACACTGAGAACATTGTTCAAAATACAGGTGTGTACATGCACCTCTAATACGAAGAAACAACTGCAACATGGTACGAAATAAAGCTGACTGAGCGTTCACCCTCTGATAAAGGAACAGACATGGAACACGGTACAAAATGAAGAAGTCTTGAGTATAAGAGAGCATATGTACCTTCACTAACAGTATTTAGTACACATTAAAAGATCATAAAATACTTACAGAGGAGAAAGTAAACTAAAAAAAACGCTAAACTCAGAATAAATAATAATAAGCTGGAATTATTTACTAATAAATAACATATTAGGATATAACATATTAGGATATAACATATTAGGATAAAACATACTAGGTTATGACATATTAGGATATAACATATTAGGATAGAAGTATTAAGGATTGGTTTAGTTGTATAAATAACTTGTTATCATGGAACTATTATCACTTAGCTTAACACTACACCTAAATAACATAACATGGAATTATTAAGTAATTATATAACAGTATATATAAAAAAAACACATAAAGATGGGAATATTAACTAAAAGTGCAATTCTACACATAAACAATATATTAACCTGGGAGGATTAACTAATGGTTTAATTTCTATAATCCTAACTTATTATCATGGGAGTAGTAACTATCGCTTTAGCACTACACATAAATAACATACTAACATGGGAGTAATAACTAATACTTTACACGACACCTAAATAACATATTAATATGGGAGTATTGACTAATGTGTTGATCGACACCATGCCTAATCCTTCTAGGGTAGGGTAGGTGCCTGAGCCCGAGCCTTTAGCTCATAAGACTGTCATTCCCATTTGCCCCCTTGGGGTGGGGATGGCAGACCAGAGAGGCCTAGCTTGTGGCTAGGCCTGGGGACAGTTGGTCCCAAAGATGAGGAGGTACTTGTGCCTCCTCCCATGGGAGACTTAGGTCTCAGACACTCCCTAAAGAGGGAGCCAAGGCCGGGCCACCACTTGGAAAAGGCCCGGGCCGGGAGAATACCGGCTAATCTGTAATAATAATAATAATAATAACTAATGTGTTAATAATACACCTAAATAATGTATAAGCAAATGTTAGAGAAAACATTGCAGTATCTTATGATTAGTTATATTAAAAAATGTATAATTAATTATGAACAGCATTGAGCAATTCATAAACTATCATCAATTTCCAGTTACAGTGTATGACTCATCATAAATGAGCTGCTATTTTCTGCAACTCATCACGATTTCTTGGTACAGTGTTTGATTCATCACTAACAGCTTGATGTAATATACATAAACGCATCACTAATACATAAATATAACGTATGACTCACCATAACTAACCTGATACAATGATAACTCATCGCTAATTACCGGATATAATGTATAACTTACTATTAATTATCTGTTACAATGTATAACTCATCACGATGTAATTTATATCTAGTCAGGAACAAATCACCTCATCACAAATTACACGATATAATGTGAAACGTAGTATAAATTCTTTGCTATTACGTATAACTTATTATGAATGATATGGAACAGCGTATAACGCATCATGACTTAACGCAATAATAACTCTGCATTAAGCGAAGATTACATTAATAATAACTCTGCATAAACTGCCGATTACAATGAATAACTCACCAGGAAACGCAACTTACCAGGCATAACTTCCCATGTAAAGACGAATCACATTGCTGTATCATAGGAAGTAAGTTCGTTCTCAAACTCATACACCAATCTCTTCAAGGAGCCGAATTTATGCTGGGAAAGAACTATTGAATCAAAGAATTTGTGATGTCTTTGACAATATCTGATCAAACCGAATTGCCTCTGGTTTTCGAGTGGTGTATAACTCTAACAAGGGAATAATTTCCCTGTGAATAACAATAACAACAATAATATAATAATTATAATAATAATAATAATAATAATAATAATAATATTAATAAATATTAATATAAATAGAATCAATAATATATATATATATATATATATATATATATATATATATATATATATATATATATATATATATATATATATATATATATATATATATATATATATATATATATATATATATATATATATATATATACATATATATATACATATATATATATATATACATATATATATATATATATATATATATATATATATAAATATATATATATATATATATATATATATATATATATATATATATATATATATATATATATATATATATATATATATATATATATATATATATATATATGTCGTGCCGAATATGTAAAACTGGTCAATTAGCAAGAACTCATTTAAAATTAAGTCCTTTCTGAAATTTTCTTTTATATGTTTAAAGATATATTTTTTTCATTAATGTTAATGTAAAAAATTTTAATTTTGCACCAAAAGAATCTTAGAAAACTTACCTAACCTTGTTATAACAAGAACAATTTATTTTAGCCTAACCCAACTAAATATATTTTAGATTTGTTTACCATAATTAAATACTAAACAAGCACAATGAAATATATTTTTATCGTTAGGTTCAGAATGATTTTGGCGAAATTATTGCATACATAAATTTTCACTTGTCCTATATGGCAAGATGAGCGTTGCTATTTATATATATATATATATATATATATATATATATATATATATATATATATATATATATATATATATATATATATATATATATATATATATATATATATATATATATATGTCGTGCCGAATATGTAAAACTGGACAATTAGCAAGAACTCATTTAAAATTAAGTCCTTTCTAAAATTTTCTCTTATACGTTTAAAGATATATTTTTTTCATTAATGTTAATGTAAAAAAAAATAATTTTGCACCAAAAGAATCTTAGAAAACTTACCTAACCTTATTATAACAAGAGCAGTTTATTTTAGCCTAACCCAACTAAATATATTTTAAATACGTTTACAATAATTTAGTTCTAAACAAACACAATCATATAGATTTTTTTCGTTAGGTTCAGAATGATTTTGGCGCAATTATTGCATACACAAATTTTCACTTGTCCTATATGGCAAGATGAGCGTTGCTATTTAAGCCAAGATCGCAAGTTCTGCCTATTCGGCATGACATATATATATACATATATATATATATATATATATATATATATATATATATATATATATATATATATATATATATATATATATATATATATATATATATATGTATGTATATATATATATATATATATATATATATATATATATATATATATATATATATATATATATATATACATATATATATATATATATATATATATATATATATATATATATATATATATATATATATATATATATATATATATATATATATATATATATATACATAATACTATATTTAAGCCGAGATCGCAAGTTCTGCCTATTCGGCACTACATATATATATATATATATATATATATATATATATATATATATATATATATATATATATATATATATGTATGTATATATATATATATATATATATATATATATATATATATATATATATATATATATATATATATATATATATATATACATATATATATATATATATATATATATATATATATATATATATATATATATATATATATATATATACATAATACTATAATACTAAAATTTTCTCTTTTACGTTTAAAGATATAGTTTTTCATTAATGTTGGTGTAAAAATTTATTATTTTGCACCTAAAAAATCTTAGAAAACTTACCTAACCTTATTATAACAAGCATAATTTATTTTAGCCTAATCCAACTAAATATATTTTAGATACGTTTACAATAATTTAATACTAAACAAACACAACGAAATGTATTTTTTTCGTTAGGTTCAGAATGTTTTTGCGAAATTATTGCATACACAAATTTTCACTTGTCCTATATGGCAAGATGAGCGTTGCTATTTAAGCCAAGATCTCAAGTTTTGCCTGTTCGGCACGACATGAAAGCTGTAAGCCTTCTCCCTGAAAGCTGGCTGCCTTGGATCAACGTCTAGGGCAAGCTGGACGCCAAGGTATTGGTCCAGTGTGGTGAGAATGGTAATGCACTGCGTACCTTGTTCCAAGGTTCGTAAGTTCGAGTCTCCTTCAGCCAGAGATCAGTGTTTGTGTATATTTCGCCTGCTCTTGCGAATTCCTTGTATATATGTATGTATATATATATATATATATATATATATATATATATATATATATATATATATATATATATATATATATATATATATATATATATATATATATATATATATATATATATATATATATATATATATATATATATATATATATATATATATATATATATATATATATATATATATATATTTCTAAAAATTATAATTATTATTATTATTATTATTATTATTATTATTATTATTATTATTGTTAAAACATAAAAAGTCACAATACTGGGGCTGGGACATTCACCAGAAAACTCTCACTTAGGAGAGGAAGTTTAGGATGACGCTTCGGTCCTCCTGGATCATTGCCAAATCAATTGTGATTTGACAGTGGTCCAGGACGAACAAAATATTATCCTAAAATTCCTCTACTAAATTTATGATATTGGTGAATGCTTTTATTGTTATTGTTAAGTTTATTTTAATACTACTACTACTACTACTACTACTACTACTACTACTACTTCTACTACTACTACTACTACTACTACTACTACTAATAATAATAATAATAATAATAATAATAATAATAATAATAATAATAATATTAATAACAATATAAAATAATAATAATAATTCCCAACAAAACATCCAATAATATAAAAGGTGTGGCAGTGTTATCTCACAACACCACAGCAAAATAAGACAATAACCACGAACAGCGAACAACAAATAATTTTTTTCAGAAGCGAAAACCGGAGCTCAATGCAGGGTTCTAACAACCAAGTGGATAAACTCCGTAAACCGAGTGTAGTGCATTTGATGCAATGCACACAAACTTTGCACAAAATGGTTTGTTGAGTTGTAGATTGCATTGTACCTGACGAAGCTTACCAAAAAAAAAAAAATATAATTCAGCTTTGCGACAATGTATTGGCTTTTGATCAGAGTAAAATACACAAGGTAAGAGGCAGGAAAAAAACAGCTGCAAAAGGCAAAACACGTTTACACAGAAAATATTTTATGGATGTAAGGAATCGATGCGAGTCTTGTAGGTTACGACCGACGTGAGAGTGCTTGGTGGTGTGAGTGTCTTACCGGGAGAAGTGAGGGAGGTCCCCGGTATTTAGTTTCCCGGCACTCACCTCCCCGACACACAGGTCCCCTTCAGCCTTGTAATGTGTGGAGACACGCACAGATACCCGAATACTTGCATGATAATTAGGAGTTTTCTGTTAAGGGTGTCCTAATTCTTTTTATCTCCATCCCTATTTTTTTTATTTTAACTGCAACTGTAGTTGAGGCAGTGATCCTGAAAATGAATGAAAAGACTTAAGACTGTGTATGACTTTAATAAAGATGTAGCCGTAAAGAGAAAATTAATCAATTTGTTATAATCACCAATAAGACAGACATTATACTAATTAAATGTTTCGGTCGCTGAGCGTTCAGAAAATGGCATCCCCCAGCATTCCATAAGCAATAATAAAGAATCCCAAGCCTCACTTTTAGTGCATCCCGACAACGTACTGACAACATGGAAGAAAAGGCGCAAAATGTTTTTATTATCAGGACGTTTCACTCTAGTTTTATTAAGCCATTTGACGATGAAGCTGTACGCACAGCCAAACACTGTTCCAATAAAAAGTTCACAGAGTAATATGAGTCATTTCTTCACTCTTCTTCCTCCTCAAAATACGTGTGAATGTTTAGTGGTTTCTCCTCTAATGACTGTACAAGTTGTAATGAGTATTAACTCTTGGGCTGTTGTTGTTGCAGTGATATTATCTGTTGTCACTCTCGTTGCTTATTGAGATCATTGTCTCAATGTTTTCTTGCCTCTACATAGTGCCTTAATGTTTTATTGTTTGTATTAAGATATTGCCCTATGTTGTGGTTGTTTTTAGAGATGAATTAATGTTGTAGCTGATCCTGCCTCGCAAAATGTTTTCAATGGCGAATGGGATTTTAATGGTGGCATGCTTGCATTTGACGACGGTTCTTGCACTTCACTGTCTGAAAATGTAGAATACAAAACTGATGTTGTTTCCAGAATATTGCGATAAAAAATATGATTTTATATATGTTCTGTGTCTGTAGCTGAGAGATGCTAGCATGTCCTATACTTAATTTGAATATTGCTGTCTGCTACTATATTGCATGCGTTATTTGTTCCTCACTTCTTAACTCTATTTTTATATATCCGTAGTGCGTTAACGAGTAAAACATTTTCAATATTCCCATGAAATCTTTTGTGGTGATAGTTTTCGAAATACTTGTACCCGCTAAATGTGAAGTTGAAAATTATGTTGTGTATAGTGCAGTGCCTTAGCCAACTCATCAATTATTTCATCATTTACCGCAGTATCCGGGTATTCATTGAACAGATATATATCCTTGGGAGTGGTGTTAATGTAGGAGAATAAGTCAGGGATACACAATACCTTGCAGGCTTAGGAATAATATATATGAGCCTGGATAGCACTTTTCGAGTCAGTATAAACTGTATATTTAACAACCGGCAGCGCCTTAATTTATGTATATGAGCCTGATAACTCTCATACAGCTCAGCTTGGAAAACAGAAACTTCTTTGGACAGTTTACATCTCATTTTCAGATGAAAACGAAGAATCCACAAAGCGTATCTTACAGAGGGACTATTACTGTTGACGCTTAGTGATCCTTATGTAAATATGTCCGCAATATTGTAGTGAAGATTGTGCTTTGTAGACGAGAAAACAGAATCTTTTCCTCCATTTGATGCGGGTTCGGGAGTAAAATTGTCAAGGTAGATTATTGTATTAGGGGTAATATAGTTCCATGGGAAAATCGGCGGAACTGATGGTTAGTTTTCGCAGCTCTGATGGATCTCTAGATGAAATGAAAGATAATGTAAGTATTAAGTTCGTTTGGAGTGATAATGACAGGGAGTTCCTGTGGTATGGTATGGATGTGCTGATGTGCGGCAATTCAATGGGAAAGGTAGTTCACACATTTTGTGTGGTTAGGCTTACAAAACCTATATCATCTTGAATCTGAAGTGTGGCTAAGGAACATAATGGCCCGTACAATGATGAGCTTGACAGTGTATTGGATTGTATCCATATCTTTTTTTTTTAGGTTCAGTGGTGCTCCTGATGCGAATGCTTGGTTGCAATAAACAGTGTAGCTACAAATGTATGAAATTTAGAAGAAGAGAAGAAGTGCGTGATGTGCGCCCTAGGATGTGCAGCTGGAGGAAAAAAATTAAGATACACTCAGCTGGAAGAAGGTGATATTTGGCAACTCAGACGTAGTAAACAGAGGAGTGAAGACAGCATTCATGAATGAATTAACGCAGCTTGTAGCAATGATGGTGACTGGTTGATAAAATTGTCGGCACCTTCTGTGCATCTAATTACTGTCCGATTTATGTTCTCATTTATACTAGTTGGTTTAAATAATGATGGTTTATTGTAGCAAGAGATTATTTCCCATTTTTTTAATCAATTTCTGTTTATAAACCTTGTCGACGTAGATGAGTGTGTGTGTGTGTGTGTGTGTGTGTGTGTGTGTGTGTGTGTGTGTGTGTGTGTGTGTGTGTGTGTGTGTGTGTGTGTGTGTGTGTGTGTGTGTGTGTGTGTGTGCGCGCGTGTACTCACCTAATTCACCTAATTGTCGTTGCAGGGGTCGAGGCTCAGCTCCTGGCCCCGCCTCTTCACTGACCTCTACTAGGTCCTCTCTCTCCCTGCTCCATGAGCTTTGTAGACAGCCTGTACTGTCTGCACAGACAGCCCATGCTGTCTGCCAACTCAGTTCATATTTTCGCGCCACTAAGGTGCTGCCCTCTGTAGCCACGCCTCTCGGTGGGCACGCCAGCCTGCCTGCCCTTGCCTCTGCCTCACTCTGGCGACACCCTTCACGCAGATATGAAGTGTCCACTCCTCTCTCCCTCGTGGACATGGCTCTCCCGGGCCATGGGCACAACACACAAGCCTGTGTACCCACCACGACTTAACAATAAAGTAAGAAGCCTCTGAAGAAGACGTATCATTGACTCCCCGCTACCAGAATTACCAAATAATCTCGTTATAGCTTTATCATACCTCGTCTTAAAACTATGTACAGTTCCTGCCTCCACTACATCACTTGCAGACTATTCCACTTCCTAACTACTCTATGACTGAAAAAATAATTCCTAACATCTCTTTGACTCATCTGAGTCTTCAGCTTCCAATTGTGACCCCTTGTTTCTGTGTCCCATCTCTGGAACATCCTGTCTCTGTCCACCTTGTCTATTCCACGCAGTATTTTGTATGTCGTTATCATGTCTCCCGTGACCCTCCTGTCCTCCAGTGTTGTCAGACCGATTTCCTTAACCTTTCTTCATAGGACATTCCCCTTAGCTCTGGAACTAGCCTTGTTGCAAACCTTTGCACTTTCTCTAATTTCTTGACGTGTTTGACCAGGTGTGGGTTCCAAACTGGTGCTGCGTACTCCAGTATGGGCCTGACGTACATAGTGTATAAAGTCTTGAACGATTCCTTACTGAGGTACCGGAACGCTATTCTCAGGTTTGCCAAGCGCCCATATGCCGCAGCAGTTATCTGGTTAATGTGTGCTTCTGGCTATGTACTCGGTATTATACTCACTCCTAGGTCTTTCTCCTTGAGTAAGGTTTGCAGCCTTTGGCCTCCTAGCCTATACTCTGTCTGCGGTCTTCTTTGCCCTCCTCCGATCTTTATGACTTTGCATTTGGCGGGGTTAAATTTTAGGAGCCAGTTTCTGGACCACCCATCCAGCCTGTAGAGATCTCTTTGTAGACCTGTCTGGTCAGCGGCTGATTTAGTTCTCCTCCTTAACTTCACCTCATCTGCAAACAAGGACACTTCTGAATCTATCCCTTCCGTGTGTGTGTGTGTGTGTATACTCACCTAGTTGTACTCACCTAGTTGAGGTTGCAGGGGTTGAACCATTGCTCCTGGCCCTGCCTCTTCGCTGGTCGCTATTAGGTTCACTCTCTCCTTTCTCCACGAGCTTTATCAGCTATGTATGGGTCATGCCTCCACTAGATCACTCTCCAGACTGTTCCACTTCCTGACTGAAGAAATGCTACCTAACATCCCTGTGACTTAGCTGAGTTTTCAGCTTGCAGCTATCGCCTCTTGTTGCTGTGTCTCATCTCTGATACATTCAGTTCCTGTCCACCTTGCCAATTTCTCTCAGTATTTTATATGTCGTTATCATGTCCCCCTATCGCTCCTGTCCCCCAGTGTCGTCAGGCTGATTTCCCTTAACCTCTCATGGTAGGGCATACCCCTTAGCTCCAGGACTAGTCGTGTTGCAAAACTTTGCAGTTTCTGTAATTTCTTGACATGTTTGACCAGGTGGTTGACCAGAATGAAACCCATACTGATGCTGTATACTCCAGTATGCGTCTGGCGTGCACAGTTTACAGTACCGTGAATGACTCCTTACTTAGATGTCGAAACGTTATGCTTACGTTTGCCAGGCGCCAATGTACTGCAACAGTTATTTGGTTGTGTTTTTCAGTAGATTTGCTCGGTATGATACTCATCCTAAGATCCTTTTCTCTTGAGTGAGTTTTACAGCGTTTGACCTGGTAGGGTGTAATCCGTCTGGTGACTTCTTTGTCCTTTCCCAAACTTCATGACTTTGCACTTCTTCGGGTTAAACTCCAAGAGCCATTTGTCGGACCAGGATTATCTTCTTGTAAACTTATCTGATCCGTGTGCGCTTGTGGTCTTCTCATTAACTTCACATCGTCTGAAAACAGGAACACCTCTGAATATATTCCTTCTATCATGCCATTCGCATATACTAGAAACAGCAACGGACATAGGACTGACCCTTGTGCAACCTCACTCGACACATGCACCTACTATGACACTTCATCACATAATATCACACGTCGTTTCTGTGTGTATGTATGTGTGTGTGTGTGTGTGTGTGTGTGTGTGTGTGTGTGTGTGTGTGTGTATGTGTGTGTACTCACCTAGTTGTACTCACCTAGTTGAGGTTGCGGGGGTCGAGTCCGAGCTCCTGGCCCCGCCTCTTCACTGATCGCTACTAGGTCACTCTCCCTGAGCCGTGAGCTTTATCATACCTCTGCTTAAAGCTATGTATGGATCCTGCCTCCACTACATCGCTTCCCAAACTATTCCACTTACTGACTACTCTGTGGCTGAAGAAATACTTCCTAACATCCCTGTGATTCATCTGTGTCTTCAGCTTCCAACTGTGTCCCCTTGTTACTGTGTCCAATCTCTGGAACATCCTGTCTTTGTCCACCTTGTCAATTCCTCTCAGTATTTTGTATGTCGCTTATCATGTCCCCCCTATCTCTCCTGTCCTCCAGTGTCGTCAGGTTGATTTCCCTTAACCTCTCCTCGTAGGACATACCTCTGAGCTCTGGGACTAGTCTTGTTGCAAACCTTTGCACTTTCTCTAGTTTCTTCACGTGCTTGGCTAGGTGTGGATTCCAAACTGGTGCCGCATACTCCAATATGGGCCTAACGTACACGGTGTACAGGGTCCTGAATGATTCCTTATTAAGATGTCGGAATGCTGTTCTGAGGTTTGCTAGGCGCCCATATGCTGCAGCAGTTATTTGGTTGATGTGCGCTTCAGGAGATGTGCCTGGTGTTATACTCACCCCAAGATCTTTTTCCTTGAGTGAGGTTTGTAGTCTCTGACCCCCTAGACTGTACTCCGTCTGCGGCCTTCTTTGCCCTTCCAGAATCTTCATAACTTTGCACTTGGTGGGATTGAACTCCAGGAGCCATTTGCTGGACCAGGTCTGCAGCCTGTCCAGATCCCTTTGTAGTTCTGCCTGGTCTTCGATCGAGTGAATTCTTCTCATCAACTTCACGTCATCTGCAAACAGGGACACCTCAGAGTCTATTCCTTCCGTCATGTCGTTCACAAATACCAGAAACAGCACTGGTCCTAGGACTGACCCCTGCGGGACCCCGCTGGTCACAGGTGCCTACTCTGACACCTCGCCACGTACCATGACTCGCTGCTGTCTTCCTGACAAGTATTCCCTGATCCATTGTAGTGCCTTCCATGTTATCCCTGCTTGGTCCTCCAGTTTTTGCACCAATCTCTTGTGTGGAACTGTGTCAAACGCCTTCTTGCAGTCCAAGAAAATGCAATCCACCCACCCCTCTCTCTCTTGTCTTACTGCTGTCACCATGTCATAGAACTCCAGTAGGTTTGTGACACAGGATTTCCCGTCCCTGAAACCATGTTGGCTGCTGTTGATGAGATCGTTCCTTTCTAGGTGTTCCACCACTCTTCTCCTGATAATCTTCTCCATGATTTTGCACACTATACATGTCAGTGACACTGGTCTGTAGTTTAATGCTTCATGTCTGTCTCCTTTTTTAATGATTGGGACTACATTTGCTGTCTTCCATGCCTCAGGCAATCTCCCTGTTTCGATAGATGTATTGAATATTGTTGTTAGGGGTACACATAGCGCCTCTGCTCCCTCTCTCAATACCCATGGGGAGATGTTATCTGGCCCCATTGCCTTGTCAATTCCTCTCAGTATTTTGTATGTCGTTATCATGTCTCCCCTATCTCTCCTGTCCTCCAGTGTCGTCAGGTTGATTTCCCTTAACCTCTCCTCGTAGGACATACCTCTTAGCTCTGGGACTAGTCTTGTTGCAAACCTTTGCACTTTCTCTAGTTTCTTCACGTGCTTGGCTAGGTGTGGGTTCCAAACTGGTGCCGCATGTGTGTGTGTGTGTGTGTGTGTGTGTGTGTGTGTGTGTGTGTGTGTGTGTGTGTGTGTGTGTGTGTGTGTATGTGTGTGTGTATGCGTGTGTGTGTGTGTGTATGTGTGTGTGTATGTATGTGTGTGTGTGTGTGTGTGTGTGTGTGTTTGTATGTGTGTGTGTATGTGTGTGTGTGTGTGTGTGTGTGTGTGTGTGTGTGTGTGTGTATGTGTGTGTGTGTGTGTGTGTGTGTGTGTATGTGTGTGTGTATGTATGTGTATGTGTGTGTGTGTGTGTGTGTGTGTGTGTGTGTGTGTGTGTGTGTGTGTGTGTGTGTGTTCTTTATTCATATATTGCATAATTCATTTATAAATGATACGAATGCACAGTAGGCAAAAAAAGAAATAAATACAGTCCAGATTGAAGGTGTCTTCAGGCGAGTAACTAAACAACAGGAAACAACACCTTATTGGAAATCTAGTTGTCTGCACAAGCATAAAATAAAACACACACACACACACACACACACACACACACACACTATGTCATTATTATTTGTAAGATCAAAGGGCTAAGTCTTTTTATAATTTTTGAATTCAAGTGAGAGAGAAAAATCATTGTTACGTACCTACAATGAAAAGTGTCATCCACCACTTTGTTATTCGTTATTTTCTGCCGTGTTCATTTACTATCTTTCATTATGTTCGCTTGTTACTTACCACTGTTTTCTTATCTCTCCTTATGTATAATTTTATCAATCATTATATTTATCATTCATGCGATTTACTTGTTATCCGACGTTATGTTTACTCGTTACTTATTTTTTCGTATTATTTTTACTTGTTGTCTATTACTATATCTACTAATCATCCATTTCTACTTTTACTTGTTATCCATCTTTATGCATACTTGCCATAAACCATTAAACAAATAACCTGCACTCAGGAGAAAGGAGACTACGACGACGTTTCGGTCAGACTTGGACATTTACAAAGTCACTCCGTATGACTTTGTAAATGGTTCAAGTCTGACCGAAACGTCGTCGTAAGCTTCTCTCTCCTATGTGAAGGTTATTTGTGTATTGTTTCAGTCAAGGTATTGTGCAGTTTTTGTTATTTATTAACCATTATTTTTACTTACTATTAATCATTATCTTCATTTCTAATAATCATTATATACGCTTGATACCCATCACCATATATCCATGTTATCCTTCACCATGTTATCCTTCACCATGTTATCCTTCACCATGTTATCCTTCACCATGTTATCCTTCACCATGTTATCCTTCACCATGTTATCCTTCACCATGTTATCCTTCACCATGTTATCCTTCACCATGTTATCCTTCACCATGTTATCCTTCACCATGTTATCCTTCACCATGTTATCCTTCACCATGTTATCCTTCCCCATGTTATCCTTCACCATGTTATCCTTCACCATGTTATCCTTCACCATGTTATCCTTCACCATGTTATCCTTCACCATGTTATCCTTCCCCATGTTATCCTTCACCATGTTATCCTTCACCATGTTATCCTTCACCATGTTATCCTTCACCATGTTATCCTTCACCATGTTATCCTTCACCATGTTATCCTTCACCATGTTATCCTTCACCATGTTATCCTTCACCATGTTATCCTTCACCATGTTATCCTTCACCATGTTATCCTTCCCCATGTTATCCTTCACCATGTTATCCTTCCCCATGTTATCCTTCACCATGTTATCCTTCACCATGTTATCCTTCACCATGTTATCCTTCACCATGTTATCCTTCACCATGTTATCCTTCACCATGTTATCCTTCACCATGTTATCCTTCACCATGTTATCCTTCACCATGTTATCCTTCACCATGTTATCCTTCACCATGTTATCCTTCACAATGTTATCCTTCACCATGTTATCCTTCACCATGTTATCCTTCACCATGTTATCCTTCACCATGTTATCCTTCACCATGTTATCCTTCCCCATGTTATCCTTCACCATGTTATCCTTCCCCATGTTATCCTTCACCATGTTATCCTTCACCATGTTATCCTTCACCATGTTATACTTCACCATGTTATCCTTCACCATGTTATCCTTCCCCATGTTATCCTTCACCATGTTATCCTTCACCATGTTATCCTTCACCATGTTATCCTTCACCATGTTATCCTTCACCATGTTATCCTTCACCATGTTATCCTTCCCCATGTTATCCTTCACCATGTTATCCTTCACCATGTTATCCTTCACCATGTTATCCTTCACCATGTTATCCTTCCCCATGTTATCCTTCACCGTGTTATCCTTCACCATGTTATCCTTCACCATGTTATCCTTCACCATGTTATCCTTCACCATGTTATCCTTCACCATGTTATCCTTCACCATGTTATCCTTCACCATGTTATCCTTCACCATGTTATCCTTCACCATGTTATCCTTCACCATGTTATCCTTCACCATGTTATCCTTCACCATGTTATCCTTCACCATGTTATCCTTCACCATGTTATCCTTCCCCATGTTATCCTTCACCATGTTATCCTTCACTATGTTATCGCTCACTATGGTATCCATCACCATGTTATCCCTCGCCATGTTATCCCTCACTATGTTATTAATCACCACGTTATCGATGATCTTATTTTCTTGTTATACATCAAAATTTTATCCATCATTACATTTACTAGTTTACCATTCTCCTGATAACCAAACAAATGCTCCCTTTGTTGTCATGAGGTGGCAGGGTAGGGAAGCTGCCCCGGGTACCAGTCACCTCTATGTTGTCATGAGGTGGCAGGGTAGGGAAGCTGCTCCGGGTATCAGTCACTACTATGTTGTCATGAGGTGGCAGGGTAGGGAAGCTGCCCCGGGTATCAGTCACTACTATGTTGTCATGAGGTGGCAGGGTAGGGAAGCTGCTCCGGGTACCAGTCACTACTCTGTTGTCATGAGGTGGCAGGGTAGGGAAGCTGCTCCGGGTACCAGTCACTACTATGTTGTCATGAGGTGGCAGGGTAGGGAAGCTGCCCCGGGTACCAGTCACTACTCTGTTGTCATGAGGTGGCAAGGTAGGGAAGCTGCCCCGGGTACCAGTCACTACTCTGTTGTCATGAGGTGGCAAGGTAGGGAAGCTGCCCCGGGTACCAGTCACTACTCTGTTGTCATGAGGTGGCAGGGTAGGGAAGCTGCTCCGGGTACCAGTCACTACTCTGTTGTCATGAGGTGGCAAGGTAGGGAAGCTGCTCCGGGTACCAGTCACTACTCTGTTGTCATGAGGTGGCAAGGTAGGGAAGCTGCCCCGGGTACCAGTCACTACTCTGTTGTCATGAGGTGGCAGGGTAGGGAAGCTGCTCCGGGTACCAGTCACTACTATGTTGTCATGAGGTGGCAGGGTAGGGAAGCTGCTCCGGGTACCAGTCACTAGTATGTTGTCATGAGGTGGCAAGGTAGGGAAGCTGCCCCGGGTACCAGTCACTACTATGTTGTCATGAGGTGGCAAGGTAGGGAAGCTGCCCCGGGTACCAGTCACTACTATGTTGTCATGAGGTGGCAGGGTAGGGAAGCTGCCCCGGGTACTAGTCACTACTATGTTGTCATGAGGTGGCAGGGTAGGGAAGCTGCTCCGGGTACCAGTCACTACTATGTTGTCATGAGGTGGCAGGGTAGGGAAGCTGCCCCGGGTACCAGTCACTACTATGTTTTCATGAGGTGGCAGGGTAGGGAAGCTGCTACGGGTACCAGTCACTACTATGTTGTCATGAGGTGGCAAGGTAGGGAAGCTGCCCCGGGTACCAGTCACTACTATGTTGTCATGAGGTGGCAGGGTAGGGAAGCTGCCCCGGGTACCAGTCACTACTATGTTGTCATGAGGTGGCAGGGTAGGGAAGCTGCTCCGGGTACCAGTCACTACTATGTTGTCATGAGGTGGCAAGGTAGGGAAGCTGCCCCGGGTACCAGTCACTACTATGTTTTCATGAGGTGGCAGGGTAGGGAAGCTGCCCCGGGTACCAGTAACTACTATGTTGTCATGAGGTGGCAGGGTAGGGAAGCTGCCCCGGGTACCAGTCACTACTATGTTGTCATGAGGTGGCAGGGTAGGGAAGCTGCCCCGGGTACCCGTCACTACTATGTTGTCATGAGGTGGCAGGGTAGGGAAGCTGCCCCGGGTACCAGTCACTACTCTGTTGTCATGAGGTGGCAGGGTAGGGAAGCTGCCCTGGGTACCAGTCACTACTCTGTTGTCATGAGGTGGCAGGGTAGGGAAGCTGCCCCGGGTACCAGTCACTACTCTGTTGTCATGAGGTGGCAGGGTAGGGAAGCTGCTCCGGGTACCAGTCACTGCTATGTTGTCATGAGGTGGCAGGGTAGGGAAGCTGCCCCGGGTACCAGTCACTACTATGTTGTCATGAGGTGGCAGGGTAGGGAAGCTGCCCCGGGTACCAGTCACTACTATGTTGTCATGAGGTGGCAGGGTAGGGAAGCTGCCCCGGGTACCAGTCACTACTATGTTGCCATGAGGTGGCAGGGTAGGGAAGCTGCTCCGGGTACCAGTCACTACTATGTTGTCATGAGGTGGCAGGGTAGGGAAGCTGCTCCGGGTACCAGTCACTACTCTGTTGTCATGAGGTGGCAGGGTAGGGAAGCTGCCCTGGGTACCAGTCACTACTCTGTTGTCATGAGGTGGCAGGGTAGGGAAGCTGCCCCGGGTACCAGTCACTACTCTGTTGTCATGAGGTGGCAGGGTAGGGAAGCTGCTCCGGGTACCAGTCACTACTATGTTGTCATGAGGTGGCAGGGTAGGGAAGCTGCTCCGGGTACCAGTCACTACTATGTTGTCATGAGGTGGCAGGGTAGGGAAGCTGCCCTGGGTACCAGTCACTACTCTGTTGTCATGAGGTGGCAGGGTAGGGAAGCTGCCCCGGGTACCAGTCACTACTCTGTTGTCATGAGGTGGCAGGGTAGGGAAGCTGCTCCGGGTACCAGTCACTACTATGTTGTCATGAGGTGGCAGGGTAGGGAAGCTGCTCCGGGTACCAGTCACTACTATGTTGTCATGAGGTGGCAGGGTAGGGAAGCTGCCCTGGGTACCAGTCACTACTCTGTTGTCATGAGGTGGCAGGGTAGGGAAGCTGCCCCGGGTACCAGTCACTACTCTGTTGTCATGAGGTGGCAGGGTAGGGAAGCTGCCCCGGGTACCAGTCACTACTATGTTGTCATGAGGTGGCAGGGTAGGGAAGCTGCTCCGGGTACCAGTCACTACTCTGTTGTCATGAGGTGGCGGGGTAGGGAAGCTGCCCCGGGTACCAGTCACTACTATGTTGTCTTCTGCACAACCAATTACAGTTGGTGTCCCACAGGGAAGTGTCCTTGGCCCTCTTCTCTTTCTCCTATACATAAATGACCTTCCAAATGCTTCGCAATTACTCAAACCCACACTATTTGCAGATGACACTACATACGTCTTCTCTCACATGAGCCCAGTCACGCTAGCCAATACTGTAAATACCGAATTACAGAAAATATCTACCTGGATGAGGACTAACAAACTTACACTAAACATTGACAAAACCTACTTCATTCAGTTTGGTAACAGAGCTACAGATGTCCCTCTTAACATAATGATAAATGGATCACCTATCACAAAACTAACAGAGGGAAAATTCTTAGGAATCCACCTTGATAATAGACTCAAATTTCATACACATATACATCAAATTTCTAAGAAAATTTCCAAGACTGTAGGCATACTATCGAAGATACGGTACTATGTTCCACAGTCAGCCCTCCTGGCCCTATATCACTCTCTTATTTACCCCTATCTCACCTATGGAATTTGTGCATGGGGCTCAACAACAATTAACCATCTCAGACCACTAATTACCCAACAAAAGGCTGCAGTTAGAATGATAACAAATTCTCACTACAGGCAGCACACTCCATCAATATTCAATACACTAAACCTACTCACCATACAAAACATCCATACTTATTACTGCACCTATTACATACATAGAACACTTAACTCTGATATTAACCCTCCCCTCAAACATCTCCTTACCAACCTCAACAGAACACATGACCATAACACAAGGCACAGATCACTCTTTGATGTTCCTCGTGTCCATCTCACACTATGCAAAAACTCAATGCACATAAAAGGCCCTAAAATCTGGAATTCATTTCCTGTAAATATAAAAGAAACACTACCTGTTTATAAATTCAAGTCTCTTCTCAAAGATTACTTACTCACCCAAAACCAAATAAATACTGAATAACTGAACATTATAAATTGTATATCTTAAATGTTTCTCACAATTATATCACATAAATGTTAAACCTAAAACCCAATCTAACTTTATTATTTTTTAAATACACTACCTAACAGAATCACTACCTAACTGAATGCAACCATATGACCTGTCTTTGTAATACTCACTTGTGCTTTATAGTTATCTGTTTACATTAATGTTTTATCACTGATTTCATCATTGCTTAGTAGCAGCGCTGTATAGTCCTTGTGGCTTAGCGCTTCTTTTTGATTATAATAATAATAATAATCATTGCTTAGTTAATCTTAAGTTAATTTTAAGCCAGCCCGTAATGCTATGCATAGTATAAGTGGCTTTGGCATACTGCTCTTAACTGTATTTTTTTTGTACCTCTGTATGTGTGCACAAATTGGAAATAAATAAATAAATAAATAAAAAATAAATAAATTAGGTGGCAGGGTAGGGAAGCTGCCCCGGGTACCAGTCACTACTATGTTGTCATGAGGTGGCAAGGTAGGGAAGTTGCCCCGGGTACCAGTCACTACTATGTTGTCATGAGGTGGCAGGGTAGGGAAGCTTCCCCGGGTACCAGTCACTACTCTGTTGTCATGAGGTGGCAGGGCAGGGAAGCTGCTCCGGGTATCAGTCACTACTATGTTGTCATGAGGTGGCAGGGCAGGGAAGCTGCTCCGGGTACCAGTCACTATTATGTTGTCATGAGGTGGCACGGCAGGGAAGCTGCTCCGGGTATCAGTCACTACTTTGTTGTCATGAGGTGGCACGACAGGGAAGCTGCCCCGGGTACCAGTCACTACTATTTTGTCATGAGGTGGCAGGGTAGGGAAGCTGCTCCGGGTACCAGTCACTACTATGTTGTCATGAGGTGGCAGGGTAGGGAAGCTGCCCCGGGTACCAGTCACTACTATGTTGTCATGAGGTGGCAGGGCAGGGAAGCTGCCCCGGGTACCAGTCACTACTATGTTGTCATGAGGTGGCAGGGCAGGGAAGCTGCTCCGGGTACCAGTCACTACTATGTTGTCATGAGGTGGCAGGGCAGGGCAGGGAAGCTGCTCCGGGTACCAGTCACTACTATGTTGTCATGAGGTGGCAAGGTAGGGAAGCTGCTCCGGGTACCAGTCACTACTATGTTGTCATGAGGTGGCAAGGTAGGGAAGCTGCTCCGGGTACCAGTCACTACTATGTTGTCTTGAGGTGGCTGTTAGGGAAGCTGCCCCGGGTACCAGTCACTACTATGTTGTCATGAGGTGGCAGGGTAGGGAAGCTGCCCCGGGTACCAGTCACTACTATGTTGTCATGAGGTGGCAGGGTAGGGAAGCTGCCCCGGGTATCAACGATGCCTTCATCAATCACTGCACGCCAGACCTGTAAAACGGTTGGACACACCTGCGTGACAGCTTCGGAAAGTTATACGTGCTTCCAGTTTGGTGTTTGTCGAATTTATGAATGGAAGGGGAGATTATATTGCTGGGAATAGCATTAAAATAAAGTTTGTGGCATGTTATGCACTGCTTGAGGAACTTACAGGTAAAGTAGTGAGTCTCGGTGGGTCGTTGTTTTTGTGATGTGTCATTAGTGGTTAGGTTTTCCCTGTACTTTACGAAGCTCACATTTTTTGGGCGTTAGCCAACTTTAATTCCTCAATGACTCAAGAAATCGTAATGACACGATTGCAAATAAACCATACCCCCGGCCGGGATTGAACCCGCGGTCATAGAGTCTCAAAACTCCAGCCCGTCGCGTTAGCCACTAGACCAGCTAGCCACAATAAGATGGATGAATCTTATTGTGGCTAGCTGGTCTAGTGGCTAACGCGACGGGCTGGAGTTTTGAGACTCTATGACCGCGGGTTCAATCCCGGCCGGGGGTATGGTTTAATTCCTCAATATTTGCACTGTACTTATGATTTTGGTTATGTTAGGTAACTTAAGTTAGGTATTTTACATTTGACAAAGTTAATTTTGGTTATTTATTTTAAAGTTTGTTATGGCAGGTTATTTGTGATAGATTAGATTAGAGTAGAATTATTTATATAAACCAATAATAAAATATATATAACCACAAATTCGTCAATAATATTTAACAGATGCACGATTGGCTGCGGAATATCTCAACTAAAATAAGCAGAATCAAAATTTGCACATTTTTCCTGCATGGCGTGAAGAAAAATTGTGTTTGTTACCTCCGTCAGAGTGTTGAATACTGCTACAACCTCCACACCGCGTCTCTTAACACAACCGTTAATTTACTTTCTACCCCAAAGCTTTTTGTCGGACTCTTGTTCGTTGGAATTTTTATGCCGACTTATGTGTTCTTTCCAAAGATTTTCGCACAATGTGTTAGAAAAAAATTACGGACTTAGCGCTTCCCCATAATGGCAAAAGTATTATCCGTTTTACAATAATCTGGTTTCCTTACTTTAATTGTGAAAAAAATGATGGCAGTAAATAATTTGTGTTAGTATATTGCTTTGAACACTATTTTTCTAAATTGTAAAGATATAAAAAAATATTTTTTTGAGCTACTTTCTCTGTGTTAAACCAACCTCCATTAAAACCAACTTCTATTAAAAACATGTACTTCGGTTTCTAACAACTCTTTTGTTTCAGTGTCATCCTTCCCCCCCCTGTCTCTCTCTCTCTCTCTCTCTTTCTTTCTCTCTCTCTCTCTCTCTCTCTCTCTCTCTCTCTCTCTCTCTCTCTCTCTCTCTCTCTCTCTCTCTCTCTCTCTCTCTCTCTCTCTCTCTCTCTCTCTCTCTCTCTCTCTCTCTCTCTCTCTCTCTCTCTCTCTCTATCTCACTCTGTCGTACACTAATCCACCACCATTTTAGTCATCATGTCGTCAGTCACCATCGTCCATGTATGATATCATGACCGTCATTTTCTTGTATGTGATCTTCAGATAAGTCACTTTCGTCCAAGTTATCATAACGTAGTTCATCGTCAGGTAATATATTGTCAAGTAATTCGTCTTCTTTTAATTCATCTTTTTGTGACCCTTTTTAGGTAATTGAACTCCATATAATTCATTTCGCTTTAAATTATCCAGTAATTCGTTTTCAGGAAAATATTCATCTTCGGGAAATTCATGTTCATGTAATCCAATGTTCATGTTATTCATATTTATTTAATTAATTTGCAGTTACTTCATCGTCTTGTAATTCGTTATTATATAAGTCATCTTTACGTAACTCTGCTTGAAATTCAGCTTTGGGTAACTCATCTTCAAAGTCATCTTCATGTCATTCACCTTCAGGTAATTCATATACAAATACCTGATCTACCTCACTGACCGTCTTCCAATAAGGTCTAGTGACCAACTTCCCACCCCCTTTTCCCCAAGAAAAAAAACATTCATCATCTTTCGTTAAATGGCTGACTTGGCAGAACGAATGACATTGTAAACTGAATCATCACATCCCCACCTTCAGAGTGCAGGAACCAAGACTCTAGAACTGCAGAACTCAAGTTCGGCTAACAAGATTTCTTGAGATCCTTCACTGTCTCCAACCATCGTCTTAGAACTTAAAAACAAATTTTGCTCACTCACTAAGATAATTCATCTTCACGTAATTCATATGCACGTCATTTATCTACAGGTAAAAATCATTTCCAGATCATTCATCTTTATGGAACTCAGCTTTAGTACTAATCCCTCATTTTAGAAAATGAACAAAGCGCCCAATGCTCTCCTGGTTCCCATGACTACGTAACATCACTGTATTTGTCACCACTGTGTTGGTCACCATAGCGTTAGTCGTCACCATTTTAGTCGCCACCAGTGGCAGTCACAACAGTATTACTTACTACCGCGACAGTCACCACTGAATCAGTCACCAGTGGCAATCACCACCGTATTACTCTATAATGAGATTATTCACTGCCGTGTTAGTTACCAATGTTTACGTCAACAAAAGTTATTCACCTTATACGCTTAAAAACATATTTTTTCATTTATCTTAATGTATAAATTAATATTATTGTACCAATAGAACCATAGAAAACCTACCTTACCTTATTATAACAAGCGCAATTTAATTTAGCCTAATCCAACTAAATGTATTTTAGATACGTTAACAATAATTTAATAATAAACAAACACAATGAAATATATTTTTTTCGATAGGTTTAGAATTATTTTTGCGAAATATTATTGGATACACAACTTTTCGCTTGTCTTATTCGGCTAGAAGAGCGTTGCTGCTTAAGCCAAAATCGCAAGTTTTACCTATTCGGCACGATATATATGTATATATATATATATATATATATATATATATATATATATATATATATATATATATATATATATATATATACATTTACAAAGCAATAATGTCGTTCCCATCTGGCTCTGCTGGGGGTTACACTGGAATAAGGCCACAAAATTTAAAGGAAATGGTTAATCCAGTTATTGGGGAAATTACAGAGACACTGCTTTCAGAGATCACAAGGTTCGTCAACAATTCCTTGGCTGGTCTGATTCCTGATGAAATTAGACCTTTCTTTTTGGGTGCAACACTTTGTGCACTTAAAAAAAAGGATGGAGGAATTCGGCCAATTGCAGTAGGCAACACGTTACGCCACCTCGTATCCAAAGCTGCTGTCCGAAGTATTCGTGCACAGGCAGCCATGATGCTTCAACCAAACCAGCTTGACTTTGTGGTCTTTTAAGAAAGTGAAGCAGCGGTTCATGCAACAAGGGCGTATATCAACAACCTGCCTGAGGACACTGCAGTGGTAAAATTAGATTTCAAGAATGCATTCAATCTCCTGAAAAGAGGCGTGGTATTAGCAGCAGTACAAGAACATTTTCCTGGTCTCTTCCCTTTTGTTGCAGCTGGGTATAGCAAGGAATCAATGCTTCTCTTTAGAGAGTATGAAATCACATCATCGGAGGGTGTCAAACAAGGAGATCCTCTTGCACCATTTCTCTTCTGTATAGCAGTTAGGGAAATCACAGTCAGACTGGCCAGCGAACTAAACATCTGGTTCCTAGATGATGGCACACTAGCAGGTACAAAGGAGTCCCTCCTACATGATGTTACACAGGTAATGACACGGGGACAGGAAATGGGTCTCATCCTGAATCCATCCAAATGTGAAATCCTATCAGTCAATCAACAAGTGATAAATGCAGTGAAATCAAAACTACAAGGAGCAGCAGTCATTACCCCCACAAATAGTGTCTTGCTAGGAGCACCTGTGGGAAGCGATGCCATTGACACAATTCTCAGGAAGAAATTGGAAGAGTTAAGGAGAATGTAACAACGAATAGGCAATCTGGACACCCACGATGGCTTGTACCTTCTCACAAAGTGCTTGAGTCTGCCCAGGTTGACATATTTCCTAAGATGTGCACCTTCATATGATAACCCTATACTGCACGAATATGACAGTATCCTGAGGCAGATTTTTACGAAAGTACTTAACCTTACTCTAGAAGACGGGCAGTGGAACCAAGCTACACTTCCAGTCAGACTAGGAGGCATTGGTGTCCGCAAGTCATCACAGATTGCGCTACCTGCCTTTCTGTCCTCATGTCTTGCATCCAGAGGGCTTGTAGCAGCGATTCTCCCTGAACATCTTAGGGACAAGATTGGAGTCCAGGACCAAAAGTTCATTGACGAAGCCATGATCTGGGATAATCTAACGGCTCTGAAACCAGACCTGCTCCCCCAACAACTACAAACAATCGCACTGGGATGGTTCAATAGTGGAAAATATAGCCTCAACAATGCTTCAGAGTGTGTCAGGGAAGGATAGAGCCCGTCTCTTGGCAGTGAGAGCCCCTCATGCAAGGGATTTTCTGTTGGTTGTTCCCAACTCCAGCCTTGGCACACGCCTCGACCCACAGACCATCCGCATCGGTGTTGCCCTTCGACTTCCCACCCCTATTCTCGCCGAACACAGGTGTATTTATGGCAGTGAAGCAGCGGACCGATTCGGGTACCATGGTCTTATTTATTAACCATGGTCTTATGTGCCCTAAATCCGAGGAAAATATTGCAAGACATGAGGTGGTTAATAACATTATCAAGAGGAGCCTCACAACAGCCGGATGCCCAGCAGTAAGGGAGCCACCCCAACTATGCAGATCTGATGGCAGCCAGAAGCGTCCAGATGGTATCAACCTTCAAGCCTGGACAGATGGGAAGCAGGTGGTGCGGGATTATACATGTGCATCTACCTTGGCTGATACCTATCTTCAATACACCAGGGAGGAAGGAGGGGCAGCTGTCAGCTTCAGGGAGTCCCAAAAGTCTAAAAAATATGGAGAACTTGCCCATCATTATATGTTTGTTCCCATAGGCTCAGAGACCCTTGGCTCATGGGAAAAGAATGCATCTAAATTCCTTAAGGAGCTTGGAAAAAGACTCATCAGGGCAACTAAGGATCCCAGGGCAGCTAGTTTTCTGTTCCAGCGGCTCAGTGCGGCTGTTCAAAGGGGTAATGCCTGCTGTATTTTGGGCACACGCCCCAGCTCTGAGGAGTTGGATGAGATTTTCTCCTTCTAATCGGTAATACACACATAACAACATGTACCGCATATGTCACCTTTATGTCAACAATGTATCTCTTAAATCTTTTTTATCATATTATGTAATAAAATATTCCTATTGGTAAAAAAACAAATATATGAAAAGATGGGGTGGTTGGGGAAGTGGAATATTCAAACAGCTTCAGGGAGAAATCCAAATATTCTTCCTTGAAGCCTTTTTATCCACATCTCTGAGGCTATGGGTCCCACAATTTACACCAGAGGAGGACCCCAATATATATATATATATATATATATATATATATATATATATATATATATATATATATATATATATATATATATATATATATATATATATATATATATATATATATATATATATATATATATATATATATATATATATATATATATACATATATATATATATATATGCAGAACTTGCGATCTTGGCTTAAATAGCAACGCTCATCTTGCCATATAGGACAAGCGAAAATTTGTGTATGCAATAATTTCGCCAAAATCATTCTGAACCTAACGAAAAAAATATATTTCACTGTGTTTGTTTAGAATTAAATTATTGTAAACAAATCTAAGATATATTTAGATGGGTTAAGCTAAAATAAATTGTTCTTGTTATAATAAGGTTAGGCAAGTTTTCTAAGATTCTTTTGGAGCAAAATGAAATTTTTTTACATTAACATTAATGAAAAAAAATATTTCTTAAACGTATAAGAGAAAATTTTAGAAAGGACTTAATTTTAAATGAGTTCTTGCTAATTGACCAGTTTTACATATTCGGCACGACATATATATATATATATATATATATATATATATATATATATATATATATATATATATATATATATATATATATATATATATATATATATATATATATTTATATAAATATATATATATATATATATATATATATATATATATATATATATATATATATATATATATATATATGTATATAAGATCACAGTAAACAGGTGATTTTAAAGTATGCAAAACAGCCACTATGAAAGAGTAGTGAAATTCCAAGCGCTTTCGTGACTACTCACATTGTCAAGGAACTATGAGAGTAATACATCAAAGGAAGGCAATTAAAGGGCTTAGACTACACCTCACAGTCAACGACCACAACAAAGAAACACCTGACGCGCGACAATACCGGACTCATAAGAAAAGAGGAACACTGCAGTAGGTCCGCTGGTCCAACTAGACAGGTCCTCACGACATCCCACTAACAAAATATTCTACCCAAGAAATAAGGTTTATTATTTGTCCAATGTGTTATTAAATTCTAACCAAATTTTATTAATTATAAAGGAGTCTAATTTATATAAACCTAAGGAAATATTCATATTATTTTCAAAGCTGCTTTTTATAAAACAAGATTCAATTATATTTCAGTCATCCATGGAAATGGTTGATACAACTTTCTCAGCTTTTTGAAAATCAATTGGATGGTTAATTTAATCTAAGTTCGAGATTTTTACCGGTTTGACCGTAATAAACTTTATCGCAAATTTTACAAGGAATCTTATAGACACATCCGTCAGCATTTTGGGGGGAATTCTTTATCACAAGCTTTTTTTTTACTGTATCAAGATTTTTAAATACAACTTAAATATTAAAAGTCTTAAGAAGAGAAGGCATATCAACCAAGTTTTCATGGTAAGGGAGAACCAACATATTTTTAGTTGAATAAGGTTGGTTGTCCCATTTTGGGTTGTAAAAAGTATTTCTAGCAATTTTAAATGATTTATCAATTACATTTCACGGGTGTTTCAGATCATTGGCTATTTCATAAATTTTGGATATTTCTTCATCTATGAACTCTGGACTACAAATACGTAAAGCTCTCAAAAACATTGATGAGAAAACAGACAGTTTAACTCTATATTGATGGGAAGAATAACAGTGTACATAGGAACAGTTATTTATAGGTTGTCTGTAAATTTTAAATTTGAATTCATTATTACTCTTAATAATTAAAACATCTAGAAAAGGCAATGAGTTATTTTCCTCAAATTCAACAGTAAAGTTTATAGAATGGGCTAAGCTATTTAATTTACCAAGGAAATGGTGTATATCTACATTCTTGGGCATAAGACATAAAATATCATAAACATATCTGAACCATTTTGCTCTATTAGGGAGGATTGTGTTAAGCAATCTTGTTTCAAAATATTCCATGTATAGATTACTAAGAACAGGTGAAAGAGGATTTCCCATTGCCATACCAAATTTCTGAGTGTAAAACTTATCATTAAATACAAATTTTGCATCAACAATGCAAAGTTTAATAAGTTTAATGATGGTAGGAGCTGGCAATGGTAAATCATATTTAACGAGTTCTTCAGATAAGAAACTTAATAAGTCATCAACAGGAACTTTCGTAAAGAAGGAAGTAACATCAAAACTAGCCATGTTAAAATCATTTAAGTCAGTCAAGGAGCTTAATTTATCAACTAAATATAAGTTGTTTTTAGCATTAAAGTTAGAAATTTTACCAACAATAGGGCTCAAAATGTTAACAAGCCATTTTGACAATTTATACAAAACTGATCCTATGGAGCTAATAATTGGTCCAATTGAATTGCCTGGTTTGTGTGTTTTTATTAGTCCATACATGTAAGGTAAAGATGGATTAGTGGAAGTAAATTGTTTAATTAATTCATCTTTGCCTTTCAGTAGAAGTTTTATTGTTTTATTGAAATTGCTGTTAACGATTTCTAAGGGATACTTTCTAAGTTTAGAATAGGTTTCAGTATCATCTAAGAGATTATTCATTTTTTCTTGGTAATCATTTTCTTTCATAATTACAATTGCATTTATTTTATCTGCTTTGGTAAAGCGCAAATTTTTATTATTATTGAGTGTATGATAAGACTTAAAGAATCTTTGAGGGCAATTGGGAATGTTTCGTTTTAACATAGAGCTATATACCATTCCTTTACTAATATTAATTTCATCAGTGGATAAATCAGAAGATTTTTCAAAGTTACAAAAGGCCTTTGCAATTTCAACATTATTAAGTTTTTTTGAAGCTGCAAAACTTAGGCCAAAACCTAGAGCAGCCTTTGTATTTTTATCTAACACTTCATCTGATAAATTAATTACAAAATTGTTATTAGCATGCTTTTTCCAATCACTATTTTCAATTAATTGTCTACTTTTCTTTGTAGTTTGTTTTTGAGTTCATTACAAATTCTTGTGAGATTATTATAGCAATGATCTAACATACTAAGTTTCCATTCTGATGGAATAGCTTGATTAAAAGAGTATTTTTTCTTTCTCGATATTTTGAAAGCTTCCTTCTCCTGTATTTTAGTAGTTTCAATATGTTTCTGAAGAATAATTCTCATGAAATCATCAAAAGGGCGATCTCTAATGTCAAGGAGTCTATTAGGCAAAAGAGATTTGGGCAGAACTTGTTCATTTAAAAAAATTTTGAAAAAATTAACTCGAATTTTTAACTTGTGGGACTTGATCAGTGCATGTATGGACTAATAAAAACACACAAACCAGGTAATCCAATTAGACCAATTATTAGCTCCATAGGATCAGTTTCGTATAAACTGTCCAAATGGCTTGTTAACATTTTGAGCCCTATTGTTGGTAAAATTTCTAACTTTGAAGTTAAAAACAACTTAGATTTAGTTGATAAATTAGGCTCCTTGACTGACTTAAATGATTTTAACATGGTTAGTTTTGATGTTACTTCCTTGTTTACGAAAGTTCCTGTTGGTGATTTATTAAGTTTCTTATCTGAAGAACTGGTTAATTATGATTTATCAATGCCAGTTCCTACCATCATTAAACTTATTAAACTTTGCATTGTTGATGCAAAATTTGTATTTAATGATAAGTTTTACACTCAGAAATTTGGTATGGCAATGGGAAATTCTCTTTCACCTGTTCTTAGTAATCTATACATGGAATATTTTGAAACAAGATTGCTTAACACAATCCTCCCTAATAGAGCAAAATGGTTCAGATATGTTGATACCCATGAATGTAGGTATACACCATTTCCTTGGCAAAATAAATAGCTTAGCCCATTCTATAAACTTTACTGTTGAGTATGAGGAAAATAACTCATTGCCTTTTCTAGATGTTTTAATTATTAAGAGTAATAATGAATTCAAATTTAAAATTTACAGAAAACCTATAAATAACTGTTCCTATATACACTATTATTCTTCCCATCAAGAGAGAGTTAAACTCTCTGTTTTCTCATCAATGTTTCTGAGAGCTTTACGTGTTTGTAGTCCAGAGTTCATAGATGAAGAAATATCCAAAATTTATGAAATAGCCAATGATCTGAAATACCCGAGAAATGTAATTGATAAATCATTTAAAATTGCTAGAAATACTTTTTACAACCCAAAATGGGACAACCAACCTTATTCAACTAAAAATATGTTGGTTCTCCCTTACCATGAAAACTTGGTTGATATGCCTTCTCTTCTTAAGACTTTCAATATTAAAGTTGTATTTAAAAATCTTGATACAGTAAAAAAACTTTTGATAAAGAATTCCCCCCAAAATGCTGACGGATGTGTCAGTAAGATTCCTTGTAGAATTTGCGATAAAGTTTATTACGGTGAAACTCGTAAAAATCTCGAACTTAGATTAAAACAACATAAACATAGCATTAGAACTGGACAAGACTCCAATACTCTATTTATTCATGTGAGAGATTATAACCATCCATTTGATTTTCAAAAAGTTGAGAAAGTTGTATCAAGCAAGTCCATGGTTGACAGAAATATAATTGAATCTTGTTTTATAAAAAGCAGTTTTGAAAATAATATGAATATTTCCTAAGGTTTATATAAATTAGACTCATTTATAATTAAAAAAATTTGGTTAGAGTTTAATAATACATTGGACAAATAATAAGCCTTTCTTCCTGGGTAGAATATTTTGTTAGTGGGATGTCGTGAGGACCTGTGTAGTTGGACCAGCGGACCTACTGCAGTGTTCCTCTTTTCTTATGAGTCCAGTATTGTCGCACGTCAGGTGTTTCTTTGTTGTGGGGGTTGACCGTGAGGTGTAGTCTAAGCCCTTTTAATTGCCTTCCTTTGATGTATTACTTTTATAGTTCCTTGACAATGTGAGTAGTCACGAAAGTGCTTGGAATTTCACTACTCTTTCACAGTGGTTGTTTTGCATATTTTAAAATCAGCTGTTTACTGTGATCTTCTTGCATATATATATATATATATATATATATATATATATATATATATATATATATATATATATATATATATATATATATATATATATATATATATATATATATATGCAAAACAACCACTCTGAAAGAATAGAGAAATTCCAAGCGCTTTCGTGACTACTCACATTATCAAGGAACTATGAAAGTGAAGCATCCAAGGAAGCTATATAAGGGGTCGGCCAGCACCTCACTATCAGATCCCACAACGGTTAAACACGTGACGCGCGGCGAGCGTCATTTAAAATTAAGTCCTTTCTAAAAACTTTCTTTTATGCGTTTAAAGATATGTTTTTTTATTAATAATAATGTAAAAAATTTTGATTTTGTACCAGAAGAATCTTAGAAAACTTACCTAACCTTATTATAACAAGAACAATTTATTTTAGCCTAACCTAACTAAATATACTTTAGATTTGTTTACAATAATTTAATACTAAACAAACACAGTGAAATATATTTTTTTTGGTTAGGTTCAGAACGATTTTGGCGAAATTATTGCATACACAAATTTTCACTTGTCCTATATGGCAAGATGAGCGTTGCTATTTAAGCCAAGATCGCAAGTTCTGCCTATTCGGCACGATATATATATATATATATATATATATATATATATATATATATATATATATATATATATATATATATATATATATATATATATATATATATATATATATATACATGTCATGCCGAATAGGTAAAATTGGTCAATTAGCAAGAACTATTTAAAAATAAAGTTTTTTCTAAAATTTTCTCTTATGCGTTTAAAGACATTTTTTCCCATTTATGTTAATGTAAAAATTAATAATTTTGTACCAAAAAGAACCTTAAAGAAATTATTTAACCTTATTATAACAAGTGCAATTTAATTTAACCTAACCCATATAAATGTATTTTAGATATTTTAGATAAAGAAACACAATCAAATATATTTTTTTCGTTTGGTTCAGAATGATTTTTGGGAAATTATAGCATAAACAAATTTTCGCATCCTTTATTGGGCAAGAAAATCGTTGCTATTTAAGCCAAAAATTGCACAGTGTGACTGTGTGTGTATATATATATATAAACCGCAGAAAAAATTGGAAATAAAACCTGAACACTCACGTTTTATTTCCTATTTTCACTCTGGTAGTTTTACATATTTGCAATCAACCGTTTTATTGTCATTTCCTCCCTACCCCGCCTTCCACTACAATTATATAAATATATATATATATATATATATATATATATATATATATATATATATATATATATATATGTATATATATATATATATATATATATATATATATATATATATATATATATATTATATATGTTACTCTGTAATAATATCTCCTCTTCATGGTTGTGTTCTGATCCTACACCTGGAGAGGGTTCTGGGGGTCAACGCCAACGCGGCCCTGTCTGAGACCAGGCCTTGTGGTGGATCAAAGTCTGATCAACAAGGCTGTAACTGCTGGTCGCATTCAAACTGACGTACGAACCACAGCCTTTAAGTACCTGTCCAACACCTTTTTGAAAACAGCCAGGGGTCTGTTGGTAATCCTGCCATATGTATGTATGCTGGGAGGAAGTTGAACAGCCTTGGGCCCTGACACTTATTGTGTTATCTGTCAGTGTACTCGTGGCGCCTCAGCTTGCCATTGGGGAATCGTTGAATCTCATGCCGAGTCTTTTGCTTTCAAAGGGAGTGAATTTCGTGTGCAAGTTTGGTACTATTCCCTCTAGGATTTTCCAAGTGTATATTATCATGTATCTATTGCCTTCATCCCAGTAGTTTAGGTACCTTATCGTATTCTGTGTGCCGTGAAAGTTCTTTGTACATTTTCCAGGTCAGCAGTTTCACCTGCCTTGAAGGGATCAGCCAGTGTATAGCAATATTTCAGCCTAGAGAGTACAAGCGACATGAAGAGAATCAGTTCTATTTATGGCTGCAATATGGTCAACGTCCAAGGACGAAGAGGATAATGATTTTCACAATTTGCTTTACGGTAGCAGCTTGCCAGGGTCACGCAGTTCGAGTGAAAATCTGGAAGGCAGGACAGCTTCTATGCCCAACAGAACGACCGTCAGGGAAGAGCAGCAATTGGACGATTCGCTGACTTCTGCTTCAGATATAGTGGTGTCAGAAGCTGAAATCAAACAGTTATGGTTATTTTTTCCTATGGATGGTTTTTTTATATGGAAAAAGAATCCTCAAATACTAGTAAAGGCAGTATGAAGGTAATAAATACAACAGATATTTATTGGGGCCCCCAAAAAATTGATCATCAGGTACTTGCTGCTTCCCATAACTCTTCAATAAAAGGACATTTAGGAATGACTAAAACCGTTTATACCGGCACTTTTGTGCCCTGTACCTACGGAAAGGATCCATTTGATGACCTGTCATGTATTGTGTAAGACCATTCATTTACCGAAGTCTGTGTGAAGTAATTTCCTTCTTTTAGAATTCTCGATAAGGCAACTAAATACCCTGAAGCTGTGCTAATTAATTACAAAGTTATTCATGAAGCCCTTGAAAGATTCATTGTGAAGGTAGGGCTCCCATTCTCTGCAAGTGATTAAGGGTTTAACTTCAAGGTTAAGACTTTCTGAAAGGTTCCTTCAAACCCATAATAAGCATGATACGATCTTACTGCCAGCATTTTTCTAAAGATTAGCAAGAATTATCACCTTGGTGGATCTTATAGCTAAGAGTACAACCTCTCTGTAGCTACAGCCACTGAGACTTTTTCAAGGCCTGAAACAAGGCTGGCTTGAGGATATTAAAATTAATACCCATTACAACCTTAAGATACGGGCTCATCTTTTTAAACAGTGGCCAGTAAAAAGCCTTAAGGATGCTCATGAAAAAATGAAGAATAGATATGACGAAGAAATTAACTTGCGCATTTACAAGCAGGAGATAAAGTCTTGGTGCAGGAACCAGTACAAAGTTACTTCCTGAAAGCGAAAATTGTTGGTACTATGTAGGTGGTAACGAAGTCTGTCCTCAGTTATGTGGGACAAGATTTGTCACCAAAGTAAAAATTAAAAAAAGTTTTTATGAATCTCATTCGCCAGTAATGAACATTTCTTCTGTTCTGGCATTAATGATACCTCACCTAATTGTACTCACCTAATTGTGGTTGCAGGGGTCGAGACTCAGCTCCTGGCCCCGCCTCTTCACTGACCGCTACTGAGTCCTCCCTCTCCCCGCTCCATGAGCTGGCATAACTGTGGTGCAGATGACCGACATTATGGACAATAGTTCAAAATTACTTCGACAATTATTTTAATGTCCCTGAAATATGTAACCTTGACTTTCATAATATGGATCTGGCCACTGTTAAACCGATTAATGTTTTTCCTCATTGAGTTCATCCCGAGAAGAAAAAGCTACTGCAAGCCTTCGCATTGCATATTTGACAAGAAGTCACATGGTGCTGGTGTGTACAGATTACAGGAAAGTGAACGAAAACAACATCTTATATACTTACTCACTTCCAAACATGGATAGTAATAAGAACTTTATCGGAAGAGCTAATTATGTTTCCAAGTTCTTTTGCATAAGGGATATTATCATGTAGCCTTAAGAAATAAAGGAAAGGGGATTTGTAGTCCCAGGAGTTGCAGATGTCAGTAAGCCATAATCCCTTTCAGCATGTGCAATACACATGACCCTTTTCAAAAGCTCATAAGTAGATTGAACTTATTTATCGACTAAGGTCTCTTTTTGAGAGGCTTAGGTACTCAATGACCTTTTTGTGTCAAAATGGTAACATTTTAGCAATTCAAATGTACCAGCTGCTTCATTTTAGAAAGTTTCTCAAAAGAATCATTTTCAGCTGGAGAAATGTAAAAACAAATCAATTAGCCGTAAGAGGATTTTTTTTATATAAGGGATGGAGGTATTGTAGGATGAGAGTGATATGAGAAATGATCCTGTGTTATGGTATTGTAGTTTTTGATAGTATAAGGAATCCTTTGAGAAGACACAAAAGGTACTGTGAGCAGCTCTCTTGCTTGTAATATGGGAGTTAGCACAGTTCTTCCAGCATCTGTGAGGGAGTTCTACATGAAGATGCCAACAACGCCGCAACTGATACCACACCAGTGTGCAAATACAACAATAGGAAATGAAGTTTTGGTTCGAGTTATTTTTGTGTAACACTTTGACCTTCACATGTCATCCTCTTTTTAATGTAGGATAGGTGTTCAGCTGTCACAACCTGCTGTTACACTTGAACGCCATACAGAACACTCAGTGTGCCGGGCCTTAAGACTTCACTCCAACCTTACTACTTTACCATCAATGATATATCGTGGATGGCTGATATCCTGGTGAAATCACTCTCCAAACCTTGTTAGCCTGCTATGATGTATATATTTATGTGGTATATATGAAATATTAGATATGGATTATGGTGATGGGTATCCATAAGCTCTTTTCTCCCTTACTACGTAAGTTTTTTAGTGAGGAGATATAGTGCTAACACCTGCAAGTGTCTGAGACATACACTGATCCTGTTGTCTCTCCTTGTGGTAGTGGCTTGGCCCATAAAGTATTCTAATTTTTTTTATCTTATATTTCTGTCGAGTACTACCAGGTAAGATGAAAAGTAGAGAGGAAAGGCGGTCCGATAAACTATTTCCTTTCTTTATTAATGCCATAGTGGCACGCTACCATACTGATAGTTGCTGAAGATCCCCCAGAACACTATGACAGCACTTTGTGGTGGCGTATGCCGAATACATTATTGTATTTGACATGCATCGCATGTAACTGCAGTGGGGTATGTTATAACGAACGGTTTATATAACGAATATTTACATAATGAACGGTTTTTCCTATAAAACTGAAAATATGAAAAAATTCTAAAAGATCATACAAAGTTCCTGTAGGACAGTCGCCAAAGAGGATTAAGATGGATGACTCCGATCCTTCCACTTCTCAGTAATTCTCTCCTCTGCTTCTTATCCTGCATATTGAACAACTCTAAGGTAGGATATAATACGAAATTTTTATTATTTTTTGAACTAATTTATTATATTTTATTACAAGTATTAATGATATTCTTTATTTCAGTTCAAATTCACATTAACGAAGTATTATATTTTTCTTTGTTAAGTGGTTGTATTTGGAAGCCTGGAACGGATTAGACCTATAAAGGACGAATGCTACAACGAACGAGGTTCAAGAAACAATTAGATTCGTTATAGGATACCCCACTATATCAGTAACCAAAACAGGTGGTTAATCTCCTGCTCATATGAAAGCACAGTATAGATATGTGATGTAGTTTGTGATGGAGGTTTGTCGTTCAGTGGGAGGGAAGGAGCTCCAGGGAAAGTACCTTGCGCTTAAGGGCAGCTCCTGAAGCTTCAATTCCTCACACACTTTGGGTTGGTTAGCACGATACTTGAGTCTGTCCACAGTATGGATGTCTAAAGCTGACGTTCATGAGAGTATTCATATTGTACTTTCTTTCTCTTTTCTTGATTGATGTGGATTTATTCTGTATGTGATGTATTATCCGTTTAATAAAAGAATTTTGAAATTAGTTCATGTTAAACACTTTCTTCGATTTATAATGAATACAATTGGTAGTTTATTGATATATATTGTTCTTGTAATTTTTATTATGTAGGTGTTAGTGCTATGTTCATGATACGTGTATTTTTTTATGATTGTAATTATTGTAATGTTCTTGATATGTATGATTGTAAAAAAAATTACAATACCTTGTCTGGAATACACAAAAAACCCGCACATAGAAGAGAGAAGCTTATGACGACGTTTCGGTCTGTCTTGGACCATTTACAAGTCACACCAACACACGAAGATAAGGGAGCCAGTATATATAGGAGAGGGAGATAGGGACAGGACAAGGAGAGGAAGAAAGAAGGAAGTGGAGAAGTATTGCTAGCGACAATGCTGGTAGCAGAAGTATTAGTGGTAGTAGTATGGGAAGTAGTGGTCGTGGCACAAGGGACAGTTTGAAACATTTGACAGCGTAATGACAAAGGAGGTATCTGTAAAACCAAAAGTCGGGACTAAGATTCATATTAGGAAAGTTGTGTATAAGGGACGCTTCAATAAGGCGGCGTCTTGTTGAAGTATCACTTAAACACAACTTTCTTAATATGAATCTTAGTCCTGGCTTTGTCTTCATAGATGCCTTCCTTTCTCATTACATTGTCAAATGCTCTGAACTTCAGAACACTCGTTACTTGACCTGACCCTTTCTTCTCCTTTCCCTACCTCTTCTCCTTTCCTATTTTTCTTCGCCTTCCTTTCTTCTGCCTAGGTTTGCTCTGTTTTTCAGGTTTTTCCCCTTTGTTTTGGTCCCGTCCTTGTGGATCATTAGCTCTCCTGCGGTGCTTTTTTTTCTAGTCTCGAAACTGACCCCGCTTCTACTTCTCCATTACTACTAAACGCTACCATTACCACTGCTACTACTGCTACTATTGCCTCGTTTCACTCTCCTGTCTGTTTCCTTCACCACTACCACCACTTCCCCTACTTCCTACTACTACTACTTCTACCTCTGCTACTACACATTAAAAGAATTACATCTACCACTACTTCTTCACTTCCTTCTTGCTTTGTCCGGTCCATGACTCATCTCCTATATATATACTGGCTTCCACACCTTCGTGTCTTAGTGTGACTTGTAAATAGTCCAAATTGGACCGAAACGTCGTTATAAGCTTTTCTATCATATGTTCAGGTTATTTGTGAATTACTGTAGATATTATAACGTTCTTGAGATGTTTGTATGAGTGTTGTAATGATTATTATGCATGTCCACAAAAGTTAAAGAAGATGCAATTATAGTTATTGAGATGTATGTTTTGCTCTCAATATGATGACGCTGTAGTTAACATAAATAAAAAAAGGCACAATACCGTGACTGGAACGATACACAAATAACCCGCACATAAAAGAGAGAAGCTTACGACGACGTTTCGGTCCGACTTGGACCATTTACAAAGTCACAGTGTGACTTTGTAAATAGTCCAAGTCGCACCGAAACGTCGTCGTAAGCTTCTCTCTTTTGTGTGCGGGTTATTTGTGCACTGTAGTTAACATGCTCCTAGGAAGACATAGTTGTTGTAATGTTCATACTGCATTTTTTTTGCATGATTTATTTTAGATTTGCATAATGTTTGTAGATTTAAGGTTTCATGATATTTTTAATGTCTATGATTATAGACGCTGTTACTGATGCTGCAATGATTGTTATACATGTTCCAAAAAAGACGTAGCAGTTGTCGTTGCCGGAATGTGTTGTGATGTTTTAATTGATTTGCTTTGATGATGATAATGTTGTGAAGTTGTAGAGAATGTGCTAAACATTTGAAGAATGTTTCACTTTGAAACTTTGAGTTAAACAAAGTGTCTTAGTAAAGTTTGTTTTTCTTATTTAGTAGAGAAAGTTTATGTTTCAGCAAATGATTTTGACCGAATCACAATTTTATTGCCAAATTATCTCTTTTCAGCCATTAATTTTTTAATTAGAAAATGATTTTTTTTTAGGAAACAAAGATTTAAACTCATTTTTAATTTCACTAAGGAATTGTTAATAATTAGTTATGAAAAGTTAAAAGATGATGTCTAAAAGATTATTCTGAAGTTAGTAAAAGGCAAAGTAAAAGGCAATTTTAAAACTAATTGATGTTTTATGGTACTGGTAAAAGAACAATGAATTTACAAAAAAAAAATATAGGTCTGCTATAATTTAAAAAGACTATAATTCAATGTGAGTCTAAAGGTTTGTAGAAATTAGTTTAAAAGTGATTATACTTACAAATAATGAAAAAAAAATATCTCAGTATTTAAGCAAATAAAAAAGATTAAAATATTTTTTAGGAGAGAAACAGTTGTGTACTTGATTAAGCTACTGAGCTGCAAAATATTGTCAGTTAAGTACGTAATTCATTACACATTATTTATGTAAGTAGGATGGAGAGGGTGTGCAGGAAGGATGGAGGGTGTGCAGGAAGGATGGAGAGGGTGTGCAGGAAGGATGGAGGGTGTGCAGGAAGGATGGAGAGGGTGTGCAGGAAGGATGGAGAGGGTGTGCAGGAAGGATGGAGGGTGTGCAGGAAGGATGGAGAGGGTGTGCAGGAAGGATGGAGAGGGTGTGCAGGAAGGATGGAGGGTGTGCAGGAAGGATGGAGAGGGTGTGCAGGAAGGATGGAGAGGGTGTGCAGGAAGGATGGAGAGGGTGTGCAGGAAGGATGGAGAGGGTGTGCAGGAAGGATGGAGAGGGTGTGCAGGAAAGATGGAGGGTGTGCAGGAAGGATGGAGGGTGTGCAGGAAGGATGGAGAGGGTGTACAGGAAGGATGGAGGGTGTGCAGGAAGGATGGAGAGGGTGTGCAGGAAGGATGGAGAGGGTGTGCAGGAAGGATGGAGGGTGTGCAGGAAGGATGGAGAGGGTGTGCAGGAAGGATGGAGAGGGTGTGCAGGAAGGATGGAGGGTGTGCAGGAAGGATGGAGAGGGTGTGCAGGAAGGATGGAGAGGGTGTGCAGGAAGGATGGAGAGGGTGTGCAGGAAGGATGGAGAGGGTGTGCAGGAAGGATGGAGAGGGTGTGCAGGAAAGATGGAGGGTGTGCAGGAAGGATGGAGGGTGTGCAGGAAGGATGGAGAGGGTGTGCAGGAAGGATGGAGAGGGTGTGCAGGAAGGATGGAGGGTGTGCAGGAAGGATGGAGAGGGTGTGCAGGAAGGATGGAGAGGGTGTGCAGGAAGGATGGAGGGTGTGCAGGAAGGATGGAGAGGGTGTGCAGGAAGGATGGAGAGGGTGTGCAGGAAGGATGGAGAGGGTGTGCAGGAAGGATGGAGAGGGTGTGCAGGAAGGATGGAGAGGGTGTGCAGGAAAGATGGAGGGTGTGCAGGAAGGATGGAGGGTGTGCAGGAAGGATGGAGAGGGTGTGCAGGAAGGATGGAGAGGGTGTGCAGGAAGGATGGAGAGGGTGTGCAGGAAGGATGGAGGGTGTGCAGGAAGGATGGAGAGGGTGTGCAGGAAGGATGGAGGGTGTGCAGGAAGGATGGAGAGGGTGTGCAGGAAGGATGAAGGGTGTGCAGGAAGGATGGAGAGTGTGCAGGAAGGATGGAGCGGGTGTGCAGGAAGGATGGAGAGGGTGTGCAGGAAGGATGGAGGGTGTGCAGGAAGGATGGAGAGGGTGTGCAGGAAGGATGAAGGGTGTGCAGGAAGGATGGAGAGTGTGCAGGAAGGATGGAGAGGGTGTGAAGGAAGGATGGAGAGGGTGTGCAGGAAGGATGGAGGGTGTGCAGGAAGGATGGAGAGGGTGTGCAGGAAGGATGGAGAGGGTGTGCAGGAAGGATGGAGGGTGTGCAGGAAGGATGGAGGGTGTGCAGGAAGGATGGAGAGGGTGTGCAGGAAGGATGGAGAGGGTGTGCAGGAAGGATGGAGAGGGTGTGCAGGAAGGATGGAGGGTGTGCAGGAAGGATGGAGAGGGTGTGCAGGAAGGATGGAGGGTGTGCAGGAAGGATGGAGAGGGTGTGCAGGAAGGATGGAGGGTGTGCAGGAAGGATGGAGAGGGTGTGCAGGAAGGATGAAGGGTGTGCAGGAAGGATGGAGAGTGTGCAGGAAGGATGGAGAGGGTGTGCAGGAAGGATGGAGAGGGTGTGCAGGAAGGATGGAGGGTGTGCAGGAAGGATGGAGAGGGTGTGCAGGAAGGATGGAGAGGGTGTGCAGGAAGGATGGAGGGTGTGCAGGAAGGATGGAGGGTGTGCAGGAAGGATGGAGAGTGTGTGCAGGAAGGATGGAGGGTGTGCAGGAAGGATGGAGAGGGTGTGCAGGAAGGATGGAGGGTGTGCAGGAAGGATGGAGGGTGTGCAGGAAGGATGGAGAGGGTGTGCAGGAAGGATGGAGAGTGTGCAGGAAGGATGGAGGGTGTGCAGGAAGGATGGAGAGTGTGTGCAGGAAGGATGGAGGGTGTGCAGGAAGCATGGAGAGGGTGTGCAGGAAGGATGGAGGGTGTGCAGGAAGGATGGAGGGTGTGCAGGAAGGATGGAGAGGGTGTGCAGGAAGGATGGAGAGGGTGTGCAGGAAGGATGGAGGGTGTGCAGGAAGGATGGAGAGAGTGTGCAGGAAGGATGGAGGGTGTGCAGGAAGGATGGAGAGGGTGTGCAGGAAGGATGGAGGGTGTGCAGGAAGGATGGAGGGTGTGCAGGAAGGATGGAGGGTGTGCAAGAAGGATGGAGGGGGTGTGCAGGAAGGATGGAGGGGGTGTGCAGGAAGGATGGAGGGTGTGCAGGAAGGATGGAGGGGGTGTGCAGGAAGGATGGAGGGGGTGTGCAGGAAGGATGGAGGGGGTGTGCAGGAAGGATGGAGGGGGTGTGCAGGAAGGATGGAGGGTGTGCAGGAAGGATGGAGGGGGTGTGCAGGAAGGATGGAGGGGGTGTGCAGGAAGGATGGAGGGGGTGTGCAGGAAGGATGGAGAGTGTGCAGGAAGGATGGAGGGGGTGTGCAGGAAGGACGGAGGGTGTGCAGGAAGGATGGAGGGTGTGCAGGAAGGATGGAGAGGGTGTGCAGGAAGGATGGAGAGTGTGCAGGAAGGATGGAGGGTGTGCAGGAAGGATGGAGAGGGTGTGCAGGAAGGATGGAGGGGGTGTGCAGGAAGGATGGAGGGGGTGTGCAGGAAGGATGGAGGGGGTGTGCAGGAAGGTTGGAGGGTGTGCAGGAAGGATGGAGGGGGTGTGCAGGAAGGATGGAGGGGGTGTGCAGGAAGGATGGAGGGGGGGTGCAGGAAGGATGGAGGGTGTGCAGGAAGGATGGAGGGGGTGTGCAGGAAGGATGGAGGGGGTGTGCAGGAAGGATGGAGGGGGTGTGCAGGAAGGATGGAGGGGTGTGCAGGAAGGATGGAGGGGGTGTGCAGGAAGGATGGAGGGGGTGTGCAGGAAGGATGGAGGGTGTGCAGGAAGGATGGAGGGGGTGTGCAGGAAGGATGGAGGGGGTGTGCAGGAAGGATGGAGGGTGTGCAGGAAGGATGGAGGGGGTGTGCAGGAAGGATGGAGGGGGTGTGCAGGAAGGATGGAGGGTGTGCAGGAAGGATGGAGGGGGTGTGCAGGAAGGATGGAGGGGGTGTGCAGGAAGGAGGGAGGGGGTGTGCAGGAAGGATGGAGGGTGTGCAGGAAGGATGGAGGGGGTGTGCAGGAAGGATGGAGGGGGTGTGCAGGAAGGATGGAGGGGGTGTGCAGGAAGGATGGAGGGTGTGCAGGAAGGATGGAGGGTGTGCAGGAAGGATGGAGGGTGTGCAGGAAGGATGGAGGGTGTGCAGGAAGGATGGAGGGGGTGTGCAGGAAGGACGGAGGGGGTGTGCAGGAAGGATGGAGGGTGTGCAGGAAGGATGGAGGGTGTGCAGGAAGGATGGAGGGTGTGCAGGAAGGATGGAGAGGGTGTGCAGGAAGGATGGAGAGGGTGTGCAGGAAGGATGGAGGGTGTGCAGGAAGGATGGAGGGTGTGCAGGAAGGATGGAGGGGGTGTGCAGGAAGGATGGAGGGTGTGCAGGAAGGATGGAGGGTGTGCAGGAAGGATGGAGAGGGTGTGCAGGAAGGATGGAGAGGGTGTGCAGGAAGGATGGAGGGTGTGCAGGAAGGATGGAGGGTGTGCAGGAAGGATGGAGGGGGTGTGCAGGACGGATGGAGGGTGTGCAGGAAGGATGGAGGGGGTGTGCAGGAAGGATGGAGGGGGTGTGCAGGAAGGATGGAGGGGGTGTGCAGGAAGGATGGAGGGTGTGCAGGAAGGATGGAGGGGGTGTGCAGGAAGGACGGAGGGGGTGTGCAGGAAGCATGGAGTGGGTGTGCAGGAAGGATGGAGGGGGTGTGCAGGAAGGATGGAGGGTGTGCAGGAAGGATGGAGGGGGTGTGCAGGAAGGATGGAGGGGGTGTGCAGGAAGGATGGAGGGGGTGTGCAGGAAGGATGGAGGGTGTGCAGGAAGGATGGAGGGGGTGTGCAGGAAGGATGGAGGGTGTGCAGGAAGGATGGAGGGGGTGTGCAGGAAGGACGGAGGGTGCTCACGAATGTGCGGAGATGGTAAGAGAGGCAGCAGAAACAAGCCGGACTGAAGAAGCCACTCGCGGCGAAACGTTTCCTTTAATAAATGTCCTGAAATGTGCATAAGTGTCTTTTCCCACACGTAAAGGACCTGCCTAGTATGGGACAACAGGCCAGCTGCAGTGTTCCTCCTTTCTTTTGTTCTTGTTCTTAAAGTGAAGAGATTAAAAAAAAGCATATGTAATGAGAAAAGAGTGAAATACTTTTTTAAAATCTAGTATGAAATTTGAATCTTATATAAATAAAAAATGACGAGTATATGTTGAGAATATATGTATATATATATTTAAATATTTTTCCTTGAAGCATATATATATATATATATATATATATATATATATATATATATATATATATATATATATATATATATATATATATATATATATATATATATATATATATATATATATATATATATATATATATATATATATATATATATATATATATATATATATATATATATATATATATATATATGTCGTGCCGAATATGTAAAACTTGTGAATTAGCAAGAACTCTTTTAAAAAAATTTTCATTAATGTTAATGTAAAATTTTTTAATTTTGCACCAAAAGAATCTTAGAAAACTTACCTAACCTTATTATAACAAGCGCAATTTATTTTGGCCTAACCCAACTATATATATTTTAGATTTGTTTACAATAATTTAATACTAAACAAACACATTGAAATATATTTTTTTCGTTAGGTTCAGAATGATTTTGGCGAAATTACTGCATACACAAATTTTCGCTTGTCCTATATGGCAAGATGAGCTTTGCTATTTAAGCCAAGATGGCAAGTTCTGCCTGTTCGGCACGACATATATATATATATATATATATATATATATATATATATATATATATATATATATATATATATATAAATATATATATATATATATATATATACATATATATATATATATATGTACATATATTTATATATATTTATAGGCAAAGCAACCACTGTGAAGAAATAGTGAACATCCAAGCGCATTTGTGGTTTCTCATATTATGGAGAACCTGTAAAAATAAAGGAAGAGTAGAAGGCTTATGAGGCTGAGATATCACCTCACCTACGATGTTACACCCTTTCCAGTATGATGACTGCGGGAAGTGTCAAGGACCTGGTTATATTCTTCCAAAATTTAATATAAATACAGTAAATCTAATTTAAATAACCCTAAATTATTGTTCTCATTAAAATCAATAATACAGTGGACCCCCGGTTAACGATATTTTTTCACTCCAGAAGTATGTTCAGGTGCCAGTACTGACCGAATTTGTCCCCATAAGGAATATTCTGAAGTAGATTAGTCCATTTCAGACCCCCAAACATACACGTACAAACGCACTTACATAAATACACTTACATAATTGGTCACATTCGGAGGTGATCGTTATGCGGGGGTCCACTGTATTTTTCATGAAACTTGATTCAATTATTTTTCTCTCAGCAACAGTTCTGCTCGATTCAACATTCTCGGTCTCTTGAAAACTCAACTGGGTGCTTGAAATCTCTCACATATCTAAACAGATCTGTATTTATGTTACTGCAGTGTTAGTTCAAGTCTTTTATTGTTACATTTTTTTTTACATTATGTTCAAACTAAAAAAAAGCCTTCATCCCCCTGCAGTCACCACTGTGTTGGTCACCACTGTATGGATCACCACCTATTAAATATTCAGCGTGTTTGACTTCAGTGTGTTAGTCACCACTGAGCTAGTTTCCACGGAGTTTATTGCCACAGTACTAGTCACCACTGTTAGACACCACCGTATTACAATATATACTACCGTATTACAGCATATACCACCGTATTACAGCATATACTACTGTATTAGAGTATGCACCGCCGTATTACAGTATATACCACCGTAGGTACTGTAATACAGTATAAACCACCGTGTTACAATATATACCACCGTATTACAGTATACATACCGGATTACAGTAGATACCTTCGTATTACAGTATATACAATCGTATACTTAGACACCTCAGTGTTATTGATCTCTGTGCTAGTTACGAAGTTGCGAATATGTTTTCTAATACGTACACTTCCAAGATGATATTCTAATAACATACAACACTAGAGGGCTATACCTAAGGGATATACCACTGGGACACACTAGAGAGATATGCCAGAGTGATTTAGAAGAGGAGCAAACCAGAGGGATATACCAAACGAACATAAACAGGAAATATCAATGGATATACTAGATTGATTTACCGGAGAGAAGAACCACGTGGATGTTCCAGAAGGATATACCAGTGGGATATATTAAGGATATACCAGTGGGATATATTAAGGATATACCAGAATGATATAACCGATAGACATAACAGAGGACTATATCAGAGAGGTATATCATAGAGACATACCTGAGATATAAACACAGCAGAGATATGCCAGAGAGAGATGGCAGACAAATATACCAGAGTAATATAACACAGGAATAAACCAGTTACATATAAAAGACCGAATTAGAGATGAATAAGCTTGTTATCATTTTACCATTCACCAGCTCACTTATTACAGCCACTGTCTTGGCCACTATAACCACCAATGTTGTAAATCCTATGCCAAGAGTTCTAACTTTGGCCTTTGAATCCTGCACAAAAGCTCTGGCCGACTTAGCACTCCTCTATTCCTTTGGGATCTATTTTTTCCTGCTAAAAGTTCTTGTGACGTTTAAGGTGGCGGGTAAAGCCACTACGACTCAAGGGATTTGAAAACATGGAAAGACTTTACATCCGCAACGAATACCGCAAGTTGCACCAAGCAGCTGCCTATGTACGCCACAGTGGTTCTGTAAGTTGGTGTTGCTTCCTGAATTGAGGTTCGAGCCTCCTTCAGTCTCTGTGCTGATATGATCCACACGAGAAGACTTAGCGTTTTATGAAATGCAATACAATCTGACTAGTGATTTGCATTGTCTTCGCAGTTCAATGTGCTAAATGATGTGTACTATTGGAAAAAAGAACAGAGTCTCGAAGTATCGGTATCGGACTTGCCACTTAGTCAGAAAATGTATTTTATTTATTCTCCTTTAGTCAAATTCATATTTCTGTCTGTCTGTCTGTCTGTCTGTCTGTCTGTCTGTCTGTCTGTCTGTCTCTATCTCTCTCTTTTTTTTTTTACACAGGGTTTGACAAGGTTAAGGATCCCTAGCTTTATTGACAAGCTATTTACAGGTTAAGGATTCCTAACTTTATTGGCAAGCTAAGACTGTTACCTACATCAGCTCATTTGAAAGCATTTTTATTGTTATGAGACATGCAAGTAGGGAACAGGATGAAGTTGGAGCCATCTGTGGGCCAGCATTTTCATTTGATCAACTGACTTTATCTCGTTGACATCATTATGCTGTACGAATGTGTTCCATACTCGAGTCATCCTGGGTATATGGGATCTCAGATGGAGTGAAGTTCTGGAGAAGGGTACAGCCAGAGTGAAGTTGCTGCTTTCTGTCCGTCTTGTAGCGTAATAGCTTGTTTCACGCTGTCCTCTCTCTCTCCTCTCTCTCTCTCTCTCTCTCTCTCTCTCTCTCTCTCTCTCTCTCTCTCTCTCTCTCTCTCTCTCTCTCTCTCTCTCTCTCTCTCACTCTCTCTCTCTCTCTCTCTCTCTCTCTCTCTCTCTATATATATATATATATATATATATATATATATAGTGCAGGCACTGTACTTCCTACCTCCGGGACTTGAGTCCTGGAGGTGGGAAGTACACTGCCTGGGTGTTGATAAGTTGCAGTTTTATAATTATAGTGTAGGCACGCCTCTGAGAAGACAGTGATGGAGTGGATGATGATGAAAGTGTTTCTTCTTTTCCGGGTCACTCAACCTTGGTTGGAAACGGCTGATGTGTTAATAAAATAAAATAAATATAAAAGATCATCAACATAGCAAACTGTGTCTTGAAACTGTCATTGATTTGTCAGCAGTTGATCAGACGGGTTGTGGTTCATACCTCGGTTTAGGTGCGGCCAGCAGTAACAGCCTGATTGATCAGGCCCTGATCCACCAAGAGACCTGGTCACGGTCTGGGCTGCGGGGGCTTTGATCACCTGAACCCTATCCATGTATTATCCAGGTAAGACGGAATTTTCGACTGGCTGGCACTGATGGAAACTTGTCATACCTCCGCTATGTAGTAAATACTGTGTTGTAGACTGAATGCGTATGTCCAGGAAATAAGTGGTATAAAAGATAAAATAAATGGTAGACCAGTTGTCGTTTTCTGTATGTAACGAGAGTTATCTATATTCTAGTTAAGGACATGATATTAAGTATGAAATGTTAATAATAACTTATCGTTTTGACTGTCTGAAAATATATAAATGAGTTAGGCGCATGCAAAGCATTTAGGTATCTTTATTGCCGGAATGTTTTTTGAGTGTTGCAGGTTTCTTTAGTCAAATAAATGTTATTATAGCACAGCAGCAAGTAGATGTGAAGAGGTAATTTTGAGGTTGTTAGTCCCTCAGCCTTGAGAGAGGAGCTAAACGTTTTGACGATTAAGAAACTGAAGCGATATTCGTTTATCTTACTAATTTACTTGTCACTGTTAATTAAATACTATTTATAATATGACACTTGTCCGACATAGAACACCTTGGTAGCTTGGTAGAATGGATGTCTTCTCCGACTCTATGCTAACAGATGTTTATCCATACTTACTTTCACTAACAAACCCCAGCTCACCTGCCAAGTCATCTCCAGATGCTACGCCTCACTTTAGCTCCAATATATGTCTCTGTCATCAGGTTTCAGGTTTAATTAAGCTATGGAACGAACATCCTTTTTAGAAGACTAAGATTATACTCAGCTCAGAATTACCTCTCCTCTTCTTCTACAGTCTCCGGTGTTACAATCGCCTGTATTCCACCTATGAATCTCGCTGTGTTAGGGAAAGTTTTTGCTAGTAGAGTAATGATACTTATGTGTCGTATGATGGATCTTACTAATAAACTATAAACTTGGTATTATTGTATGATACTTATGTTATTATAATGGATCTTTGAATGGAAGTGTGATATTCTCTCTCTCTCTCTCTCTCTCTCTCTCTCTCTCTCTCTCTCTCTCTCTCTCTCTCTCTCTCTCTCTCTCTCTCTCTCTCTCTCTCTCTCTCTCTCTATCTCTATCTATTTATCTATCTCTGTCTCTGTCTCTATCTGTCTGTCTGTCTGTCTGCCTGTCAGTCTCTCTCTTTTTACACAGGGTTTGACAAGGTTAGTTAAGGATCCCTAGCTTTATTGACATGCTATTTACAAGTTAAGGATTCCTAACTTTATTGGCAAGCTAAGAGCTGTTACCTACATCAGCTCATTTGAAAGCATTTTTATTCTTATGAAACATACAAGTAGGGAACAGGATGAAGTTGGAGCCATCTGTGGGCCAGCATTTTCATCTGATCAACTGATTTTATCTCGTTGATATCATAATGCTGTACGAATGTGTTCCACACTCGAGTCATCCTGGGGATAAATGATTTCAGATGAAGGGATGTTCTGGAGAAGGGTACAGCCAGAGTGAAGTTGCTGCTTTCTGCCCGTCTTGTGGCATAAAAGCTTGTTTCACGCTGTCCTCGAAGTGGATCCAAGTGTGGTACTTTGACAATATTGGCCTTGTACATAATAGTAAGGCCACCTACATCTCTCCTGTGTTGAAGGCTCTGCTGAAATGACAGATCTATCCAGGACTGGTCCAGGCGAGAGATGAGACGTCTTGCTCTGTTCTCTACTGTCAAGCAGTCGCAGATGTGAAGGGGGGCAGGCGAACCAAGAAAGTGGAGCATACTAAAGGTGTGAGCGTTACTTGTGCCTCGTTCAAAATCTTGCAACTCCTGCTGTCAAGCAGTTGCGAGATACAGCGAACTGCTGTATTCCTGGCTGCCTTGTTTGAAAGATTTACAACGTTTTTTTCATGGTCAATTTGGAGTCAAATTTCACCCCAAGGATATCAACGTCTTCCCCAGGTGCCAACACCCTCCCATTCATCCTTACTACTGCACCGGCGTTACCATCATGGTGCCTAGAGACGATCATCATTTGTGTTTTCTCATATGCAAATGTTACTTGCCATCTATTTCCCTAAGCTGATATAGCCCTTAGGTGGTGACTGTTGTAGCTTAGAGCAGGTGGCATTTCTTCTCATGGATAAGTGAATGTCAGTGTACAGTCGTTTGCATATGCACTGGATTCTGGGACGAGATGAAGAAGGTTATTGAAGTAGACATTCCACAACAATGGTCCCAGCACGCTTCCTTGTGGAACACTTGCCCCAATAGGATGTTTTGATAATTCTGTTCCATTGAGAACTACCCTTAGAGATCTACCATAAAGGTAATCACTGAGGAGACATAACGTAGAGCCTGCAATTGCCAAAGCTTGCAGTTTTGCTAATCGGCCCTGGTGCCACACCCGGTCGAAAGCACCAGCAATGTCCAGTGCTACCACACAGCTGACTTTGGATTCATCCAGAAACTGGTGCCACTTAGTGGAGAGGTTTAACAACAGATCAGCAGCAGAGTAACCTTTCCTGAAGCCATATTGACGATCACAATGTAGTGAATGGCATTCAAAAAACTCTGTCATTTGTCTTGAGATTATTGTCTCAAGGATCTTACCAGTGATTGACAGGAGTGACACTGGTCTGTAGTTGCTGATTTCTGCTCTGCTCATCGTTTGTGAACAGGGACTACATTTGCCTCTTTCCACAGAGAAGGCCATTTACACTGTACTAATCAGTGCTGAAAGATGCGAATTAGAGGTGCCGCTAGCTGGTCTGCACATCTTCTCAGCAATCTTGGGCTCAATTTGTCTGGGCCCACAGCCTTGTCTTGGTCAAGCGATTTAAGAAAGAAATGCACCTCTTCCTGCCTTATTGTGACCACTTATAGTTTTGACACAGTTCTTGCAGCTTGGTAACAAAGTGTATATGTATATACAATAAGATCACAGTAAACAGGTGATTTCAGAATATGCAAAACAAAAACTGTGAAAACAGACGATTGCTGATGTTATGAATGAAAAGAAGTTGAATGTCATGGCTCTAAGCGACACAAAGCTGAAGACAGTAGAAAGGAGGTTTTGTGAGCGAGGGGCTTGGACTTCCAGCAAGCAAGTGAGTGTATTTGATAGGAGAGAATGGAAACAAATGGTTTTTAATACTTGACTTCCTGTTGGAGTGTGAGTAAAGTAACATTTATGAAGGGATTCAGGGAAACCGGCAGGCCGGACTTGAGTCCTGGAGATGGGAAGTACAGTGCCTACACTCTGAAAGAGGGGTGTTAATGTTGCAGTTTTATAACTGTAGTGTAAAGCACCCCTTTAGCAAGACAGTGATGGAGTGAATGAAGAGGAAAGTTTCTTTTTTCGGGCCACCCTGCCTTGGTGGGAATCGGCCGATGTGTTATATATATATATATTTATTTACATGTATATATATATATATATATATATATATATATATATATCTATCTATCTATCTATCTATATATATATATATATATATATATATATATATATATATATATATATATATATATATATATATATATATATATATATACATATATATATATATTTATATATATATATATATATATATAAATATATATATATATATATATATATATATATATATATATATATATATATATATATATATATATATATATATATATATATATATATACATATATATATATATATATATATATATATATATATATATATATATATATATGTATATATATATATATATATATATATATATATATATATATATATATATATATATATATATAGATAGATATATATATTATTTTTTTTCATTATCACACTGGCCGATTCCCACCAAGGTAGGGTGGCCCGAAAAAGAAAAACTTTCACCATCATTTACTCCATCACTGTCTTGCCGGAAGGGTGCTTTACACTACAGTTTTTAAACTGCAACATTAACACCCCTCCTTCAGAGTGCAGGCACTGTACTTCCCATCTCCAGGACTCAAGTCCGGACTGCCGGTTTCCCTGAACCCCTTCATAAATGTTACTTTGCTCACACTCCAACATCACGTCATGTATTAAAAACCATTTGTCTCCATTCACTCCTATCAAACACGCTCACGCATGCCTGCTAGAAGTCCAAGCCCCTCGCACACAAAACCTCCTTTACCCCCTCCCTCCAACCTTTCCTAGGCCGACCCCTACCCCGCCTTCCTTCCACTACAGACTGATACTCTCTTGAAGTCACTCTGTTTCGCTCCATTCTCTCTACATGTCCGAACCACCTCAACGACCGTTCCTCAGCCCTCTGGACAACAGTTTTGGTAATCCCGCACCTCCTCCTAACTTCCAAATTACGAATTCTCAGCATTATATTCACACCACACATTGCCCTCAGACATGACATCTCCACTGCCTCCAGCCTTCTCCTCGCTGCAACATTCATCACCCATGCTTCACACCCATACAAGAGCGTTGGTAAAACTATACTCTCATACATTCCCCTCTTTGCCTCCATGGACAAAGTTCTTTGTCTCCACAGACTCCTAAGTGCACCACTCACCCTTTTCACCTCATCAATTCTATGATTCAGCTCATCTTTCATACACCCATCCGCTGACACGTCCACTACCAAATATCTGAATACATTCACCTCCTCAATACTCTCTCCCTCCAATCTGATATCCAATCTTTCATCACCTAATCTTTTTGTTATCCTCATAACCTTACTCTTTCCTGCATTCACTTTTAATTTTCTTCTTTTGCACACCCTACCAAATTCATCCACCAATCTCTGCAACTTCTCTTCAGAATCTCCCAAGAGCACAGTTTCATCAGCTAAGAGCAACTGTGACAACTCCCACTTTATGAGTGATTCTTTATCTTTTAACTCCACGTCTCTTGCCAAGACCCTCGCATTTACTTCTCTTACAACCCCAACTATAAATATATTAAACAACCATGGTGACATCACACATCCTTGTCTAAGGCCTACTTTTACTGGGAAATAATTTCCCTCTTTCCTACATACTCTAACTTGAGCCTCACTATCCTCGTAAAAACTCTTCACTGCTTTCAGTAACCTACCTCATACACCATACACCTGCAACATCTGCCACATTGATCCCCTATCCACCCTGTCATACGCCTTTTCCAAATCCACAAATGCCACAAAGACCTCTTTAGCCTTATCTAAATACTGTTCACTTACATGTTTCACTGTAAACACCTGGTCCACACACCCCCTACCTTTCCTAAAGCCTCCTTGTTCATCTGCTATCCCATTCTCCGTCTTACTCTTAATTCTTTCAATAATAACTCTACCATACACTTTACCAGGTATACTCAACAGACTTATCCCCCTATAATTTTCGCACTATCTTTTGTCCCCTTTGCCTTTATACAAAAGAACTATGCACGCTCTCTGCCAATCCCTAGGTACCTTACCCTTTTCCATACATTTATTAAATAATTGCACCAACCACTCCAAAACTATATCCCCACCTGCTTTTAACATTTCTATCTTTATTCCATCAATCCCGGCTGCCTTACCCCCTTTCATTCTACCTACTGCCTCAAGAACTTCCCCCACACTCACAACTGGCTCTTCCTCACTCCTACAAGATGTTATTCCTCCTTGCCCTGTACACGAAATCATAGCTTCCCTATCTTCATCAACATTTAACAATTCCTCAAAATATTCCATCCATCTTCCCAATACCTCTAACTCTCCATTTAATAACTCTCCTCTCCTGTTTTTAACTGACAAATCCATTTGTTCTCTAGGCTTTCTTAACTTGTTAATCTCACTCCAAAACTTTTTCTTATTTTCAACAAAATTTGTTGATAACATCTCACCCACTCTCTCATTTGCTCTCTTTTTACATTGCTTCACCACTCTCTTAACCTCTCTCTTTTTCTCCATATACTCTTCCCTCCTTGCATCACTTCTATTTTGTAAAAACTTCTCATATGCTAACTTTTTCTTCCTTACTACTCTCTTTACATCATCATTCCACCAATCGCTCCTCTTCCCTCCCGCACCCACTTTCCTGTAACCACAAACTTCTGCTGAACACTCTAACACTACATTTTTAAACCTACCCCATACCTCTTGTACCCCATTGCCTATACTCTCATTAGCCCATCTATCCTCCAATAGCTGTTTATATCTTACCCTAACTGCCTCCTCTTTTAGTTTATAAACCTTCACCTCTCTCTTCCCTGATGCTTCTATTCTCCTTGTATCCCATCTACCTTTTACTCTCAGTGTAGCTACAACTAGAAAGTGATCTGATATATCTGTGGCCCCTCTATAAACATGTACATCCTGAAGTCTACTCAACAGTCTTTTATCTACCAATACATAATCCAACAAACTACTGTCATTTCGCCCCACATCATATCTTGTATACTTATTTATCCTCTTTTTCTTAAAATATGTATTACCTATAACTAAACCCCTTTCTATACAAAGTTCAATAAAAGGGCTCCCATTATTATTTACACCTGGCACCCCAAACTTACCTACCTACCTCTAAAAGTTTCTCCTACTTTAGCATTCAGATCCCCTACCACAATTACTTTCTCACTTGGTTCAAAGGCTCCTATACATTCACTTAACATCTCCCAAAATCTTTCTCTCTCCTCTACATTCCTCTCTTCTCCAGGTGCATACACACTTATTACGACCCACTTTTCGCATCCAACCTTTATATATATATATATATATATATATATATATATATATATATATATATATATATATATATATATATATATATATATATATATATATATAAATATATATATATATATATATATATATATATATATATGTATATATATATATATATATATATATATATATATATATATATGTATATATATATATATATATATATATATATATATATATATATATATATATATATATATATATATATATATATATATATATATATATATAAATATATATATATATGCATAGAATAGACTGATGCAGTGGTCGGAGAAGTGGCAGATGCAGTTTAATATAAACAAATGCAAAGTTCTAAATGTTGGACAGGACAATAACCATGCCACATATAAACTAAATAATGTAGATCTTAATATTACGGATTGCGAAAAAGATTTAGGAGTTCTGGTTAGCAGTAATCTGAAACCAAGACAACAGTGCATAAGTGTTCGCAATAAAGCTAATAGAATCCTTGGCTTCATATCAAGAAGCATAAATAATAGGAGTCCTCAGGTTGTTCTTCAACTCTATACATCCTTGGTTAGGCCTCATTTAGATTATGCTGCGCAGTTTTGGTCACCGTATTACAGAATGGATATAAATTCTCTGGAAAATGTACAAAGGAGGATGACAAAGATGATCCCATGTATCAGAAACCTTCCCTATGAGGATAGACTAAGGGCCCTGAAACTGCACTCTCTAGAAAGACGTAGAATTAGGGGGGATATGATTGAGGTTTATAAGTGGAAGACAGGAATAAATAAAGGGGATGTAAATAGTGTGCTGAAAATATCTAGCCTAGACAGGACTCGCAGCAATGGTTTTAAGTTGGAAAAATTCAGATTCAGGAGGGATATAGGAAAGTACTGGTTTGGTAATAGAGTTGTGGATGAGTGGAACAAACTCCCAAGTACCGTTATAGAGGCCAGAACGTTGTGTAGCTTTAAAAATAGGTTGGATAAATACATGAGTAGATGTGGGTGGGTGTGAGTTAGACCTGATAGCTTGTGCTAACAGGTCGGTTGCCGTGTTCCTCCCTTAAGTCAATGTGACCTGACCTGACTAGGTTGGGTGCATTGGCTTAAGCCGGTAGGGACTTGGACCTGCCTCGCATGGGCCAGTAGGCCTTCTGCAGTGTTCCTTCGTTCTTATGTTCTTATGTTCTTATATATATATATATATATGTATATATATTATATATATATATATGTATATATATTATATATATATATATATATATATATATATATATATATATATATGTATATGTGAACATTTATTAATAAACAAAATACATTTACAGAAAAAAACATAAACATGAATACAATGGCACAATATATCAAAGATGATAAATTTCCTCCAGCTCCTCCGAGGCTGGACGTGAGCCAAGTATGCAGCAAGCATTTCCCCTCTGGATGGCGACGCTGAGGCGCTGGAACATGAAAGTGGCTGCCCTTGGGTCCCTGGTGGTGTCGATGAGTCTGGAACCCAATTCTTTGAGGAAACGTGTGGCATTTTTTCCCCATGATCCCAAGGTCTCTGATCCCACTGGGACAAATTGATACTGTTGGCTAATGTCCCTGTACTTGCTGATCTTGTACTCCTCCCTGTGGTCAGCAGCTCCTCCCTGTCGCCCCACACTGTGATGGATATAGGTGTCAGCCAGTGTGGACACACAGGTATAGTCCCATGCTAAGAGCTTGCCATTCTTCCAAGGATAGATGGTGATCCCGTCGGGGCGGTTTGCTGGGTTGTGGGTATTGTTTGCTGCAAGTGATCGTGGCTCCCTCTCGGCAGGGCATCCAGCTGTAGCAAGGGTTCTCTTAATGATGTCGTTGACCTCATTGTGTCTTGCATGCCAGCCCTTGGTTTTGGAACAGTTAAGACCATGTAGACCGTATTGGTCTGCTTGCACTTCGCCGCAAATACACATATATTCTGTGTGAATTGGGGCAGCAAGGCGCAGAGCCACTGCAATACGGAGGGTCTTAGGGTCGAGTCGCGTTCCCATTGCCGATATGGGAACTGTTTGGAGGAAGTCCCCGGAGTGAGGTGCACTCACAGCCTGGAGACGGGCAATCTCCCTATCTGATGTTGCAGCCCTGAGCATGTTGGCAAGCACCTTTTCAGCAATTGGGCTATCCCAGCTTGACTGTTTGTGAGCCAGTGCTGCACTAGGGTTTGGTGCTGGAGCAGCAAGAGTCTCCCATTCGGTGATGGCACTGACATAGCTAGGGTCTTCTATTCCTGCTGAGTCACTGAGGGTGTCAGGAAGAATTTGTCTTATCAACTCGTTTGATGCAATGGAAGAGGATAGGAAAGCTGGTAGAGCAATCTGGGAGGATCTGCGTACTCCTAGCCCTCCAAGCCTGACCGGAAGTGAGGCTTGCAACCACTGTCCATCGTCAAGGGAAAGATTCAATACACTCTCTAGCATGGCCTTCAGGAGAGAGTCATATTCCTTGAGTTTTGGACTGCTGAAGGCTGGGGAGCATCTCAGAAAATAGGTAAGTTTTGGGGTTGACAGGCACCTCGTGAGTAGGTAGAAGGCATCGTGTGTGTCAATGTCTTTCATCCTGCTTTCCATCGTCCGGAGGTCTGAGACTTTTTTTCCTAGGACCAAATCGATGGCATTGGACCCAAGAGGAGCACCGAGGAGAGTGCTATTGGCTGGATCAATGGCTCGTGCTCCTGGTAAAACGGTACTAATATTCTGGATCAACTGTTGATTGGTAGAAACTATTTCACATTTAGTGGGGTTTAAAGAAAGGCCCAGGCTTTCTCCCATGTCTTTAATTTTACTGATGTCCTCCAGGAGAGATTCTGTTGTGCCAGCTAGGGTACCGTCGTCCAGGAACCAGATATTGAGCTCGCTGGAGAGTGCCTCCGTGACTTCCTTGATGACCAAACAAAATAGAAAGGGGGCGAGAGGGTCCCCCTGTTGCACGCCCTCACACGAGTCAATTTCATGGTCCCCAAACAATAGTTTGGAAGTCACACTATAACACGATTCTATGAAGGGATAAAGGGAAGGGAAGTTTCTATAAACTGCTTGGAGAGCAGCATCCCTTCTGACTGAGTTGAAAGCATTGGCAAAGTCCAATTTGACCAAGGCTTTTTCATAGGACATGTTTTTGATATATACTCGTGCTGCGTGGGCAGCTGCTTCACAGCCCTGTTGAACGCCGAAACCGAGCTGAGTTGGTTTCAGCATTGCAGCAGCCTCTTGACTCACCCTTCTTACTGCAGCCTTGGCGACTAGGCGCCGAAGGGTGTTACCCACTGCAATGGGCCTGATTCCGCCATCCTTTTTCCGGAGGGCACACAATGAGGCACCAAAGAAAAAGGGTCTGATGGCCTCTGGGACACCGCCAGCCAGGCACAGGTTGGAAAATTTGGTGAGTTCAGACAGCAGCCTCTCTGAAACCTCACCAAGTGCTGGATTGAGGATTTGTTTTAAGTGTTGAGGCCTTAAACCGGTGAAACCTCCTGCTGAACCCTGTGGAAATGACATAGCAGCTTTATACACATCAGCATCCTGTAAGGTTAGATGTTCTTCGCCTGCTGCAATGTCAGGGAGGTCAATGTTGGTACTGGGAGCCCTGGGTGGATGTTTGTCCTTCAGAGCTTGCGCCGTGCTGACGTCCTTGGGAGCGATGGTATCCTCACTGGTTATAAGTCTCAAAGCTCCAATAGTATTACCCTCTTCTATTTTTTTGCTAATTTGGGCTCTGATTTTTGAGGTGTCGGGTGTCCTGTTGTTGGCATTTGCCCGGCGGGTGTTTGTCGCCCTAGGGGGGAGACGGACGAGGTTGTCATCCCTTGGGAATGCATTTATTGCCCTAATAACATGTGTTGCTAGTGACTTGTCCCTCCTTGGTGGGACAGCCAAACAGGCATTGCCAAAAAGCAGCAAGTTGTGCCAGGATCTGTTGTTTGAAGGAGCATCGTTGACTTTCTTCAGAAGGTCAGTGAATTTGCTAGCAGCTTGAGGGCGAGCTGCTTTGGGGATGTGTGTCAGAGTCCTGGTGGATGTTAATTTGATTGCAGATTTGAGGTCCTCTGTAGAGGTGAAGTCACGGTAGCTGTCAGCCCTGTCTGCTGGGGGAGGCTGTTGGTTGTTCTCATTTGGAGCTCTCCTGGAGCCTAGGCATCTATTGTGTGCACGGATGTTGCCAGATGTGGGATTGAGTGCACATTCCCTGTGGCACACCCGGCAAATGCCTCGTGAACGACAGCTTTGGCTCTGTCGTGAAGATTCCTGGGAACCCGCGACTACTTGTGACATTGCTGATATCGTGGGGGTGGGAGGGCGCCAGCTGTGGGGTGACGGGTGAAGGGCAGCATGGATGCATGGGGGATGAGGGTGGGGGAGTAGCGAGCGGCGGAACTTGTAATTGGTGGGGCACTAAACGGCAACACCCTTGGTCAGGAAGTCATTGGGCCTAGGCTGGGATGAGGGGAGGGGATCTGGGATTGGGGAGGGGGGAGGGAGTGGCCCTGTGTGTTCGCTCAAGACGCACATCACTGACTAACTTTTGCTAATTGTTATACACTTATTGTTCCATTTTGAAAAAAACCCTCGCCATTTGGCACACTAATCACCATGCTCACACTATTAACCGAGGTGTTCTGTTCACCATCCAATGACCATGTCGTGGGCGGCCACTTCCTTCCCCAACCCACGACCCCGGCCGATCAGATGTAAACAAAACCTCCTCCACACTCCACTGCCAGGATCCCCTCACCACCGCTACTTCCCAAATCCCAACATGCACACTGCACTTTCACTGATACAGAAGCAATGGTCCGATGTAGAGGTTTGTCACAACTCTGTGATGTCCGGTCGATACTCACGATGATGTCTGCCGAAACTGGCCCGCGTAAACCATGTTGGTTCCTGGTTTACACACAGAATGTATGGAGCACCACACACTGGCTCCCTCCCTCCACGCCGGCAAGCGCGTATATATATATATGTCGTGCCGAATAGGCAGAACTTGCGATCTTGGCTTAAATAGCAACACTCATCTTGCCATATAGGACAAGTGAAAATTTGTGTATGCAATAATTTCGCCAAAATCATTCTGAACCTAACGAAAAAAATATATTTGATTGTGTTTGTTTAGTACTAAATTATTGTAAACGTATTTAAAATATATTGAGATGGGTTAGGTTAAAATAAATTGTTCTTGTTATAATAAGGTTAGGTAAGTTTTCTAAGATTCTTTTGGTGCAAAATTAAAATTTTTTACATTAGCATTAATGAAAAAAATATATCTTTAAACGTATAAGAGAAAATTTCAGAAAGGACTTAATTTTAAATGAGTTCTTGCTAATTGACCAGTTTTACATATTCGGCACGACATATATATATATATATATATATATATATATATATATATATATATATATATATATATATATATATATATATAAATATATATATATTTTTATATATTTTATATATATATATATATATATATATATATATATATATATATATATATATATATATATGTATATACATATATATATATAAATGTATATATATATATAAGAACATAAGAACATAAGAACGAAGGAACACTGCAGAAGGCCTACTGGCCCATGCGAGGCAGGTCCAAGTCTCCTACCGGCTTAAGCCAATGAACCCAACCTAGTCAGGTCAGGTCACATTGACTTAATGGAGGAACACGGCAACCGACCTGTTAGCACAAGCTATCAGGTCTAACTCACACCCACCCACATCTACTCATGTATTTATCCAACCTATTTTTAAAGCTACACAACGTTCTGGCCTCTATAACGGTACTTGGGAGTTTGTTCCACTCATCCACAACTCTATTACCAAACCAGTACTTTCCTATATCCTTCCTGAATCTGAATTTTTCCAACTTAAAACCATTGCTGCGAGTCCTGTCTAGGCTAGATATTTTCAGCACACTATTTACATCCCCTTTATTTATTCCTGTCTTCCACTTATACACCTCAATCATATCCCCCCTAATTCTACGTCTTTCTAGAGAGTGCAGTTTCAGGGCCCTTAGTCTATCCTCATAGGGAAGGTTTCTGATACATGGGATCATCTTTGTCATCCTCCTTTGTACATTTTCCAGAGAATTTATATCCATTCTGTAATACGGTGACCAAAACTGTGCAGCATAATCTAAATGAGGCCTAACCAAGGATGTATAGAGTTGAAGAACAACCTGAGGACTCCTATTATTTATGCTTCTTGATATGAAGCCAAGGATTCTATTAGCTTTATTGCGAACACTTATGCACTGTTGTCTTGGTTTCAGATTACTGCTAACCAGAACTCCTAAATCTTTTTCGCAATCCGTAATATTAAGATCTACATTATTTAGTTTATATGTGGCATGGTTATTGTCCTGTCCAACATTTAGAACTTTGCATTTGTCTATATTAAACTGCATCTGCCACTTCTCCGACCACTGCATCAGTCTATTCAAATCTTCCATATATATATATATATATATATATATATATATATATATATATATATATATATATATATATATATATATATATATATATATATATATATATATATATATATGTGTGATTTTGAAATACGCAAAAAACCACTGTGAAAGAGTAGCGAAATTCCAAACCCTTTCGTGAATACTCACATTGTCAAGGAACTATGAGAATGTGAGTAGTGACGAAAGCGCTTGGAATTTCACTACTCTTTCACAGTGTTTTTTTGCATATTTCAAAATCACCTGTTTACTGTGATCTTATTGCATATATATGTATATATATATATATATATATATATATATATATATATATATATATATATATATATATATATATATATATATATATATATATATGTATATATATATATATATATATATATATATGTATATATATATATATATATATATATATATATATACATATATATATATATATATATATATATATATATATATATATATATATATATATATATATATATATATATATATATATATATATATGTATGTATATATACATATATATATATATATATATATATATATATATATATATATATATATATATATATATACATATATATATATATACATATATATATATATTTATATATATATACATATATGCATCTATATATATATATATATATATATATATATATATATATATATATATATATATATATATACATATATGTATATATATATATATATATATATATATATATATATATATATATATATATATATATATATATATATATATATATATATATATATATATATATATATATATATATATATATATATATATATATATATATATATTTCAACCGAGTTTTCATGGTAAGGGAGAACCAACATATTTTTAGTTTATTAAGGCTGATTGTCCCTTTTTGGATTGTAAATTGATAAATCTTTTAAAGTTGCTAGAAATACTTTTTACAGTCCAAAAAGGGACAACCAACCTTATTCAACTAAAAATATGTTGGTTCTCCCTTACCATGAAAACTTGGTTGATATGCCTTCTCTTCTTAAGACTTTTAATATTAAAGTTGTATTCAAAAATCTTGATACAGTAAAAAAAACTTTTGATAAAGAATTCCCCCCAAAATGCTGATGGATGTGTCTATAAGATTCCTTGTAAAATTTGCGATAAAGTTTATTACGGTCAAACTGGTAAAAATCTCGATCTAAGATTAAAACAACATAAATATAGCATTAGAACTGGACAAGATTCCAATGCTCTATTTATTCATGTAAGAGATTTTAACCATCCAATTTTCAAAAAGTTGAGAAAGTAGTTTCAAGCAAGTCCATGGTCGACAGGAATATAATTGAATCTTGTTTCTTAAAAAGCAGTTTTGACAATAATATGAATATTTCCTTTGGTTTATATAAATTAGATCCAGAATTTGGGAAGAATTTAATAATACACTGGACAAATAATAATTTTTAAATTTTCTTGGGTAGAATAGTTTGTGGGTGAGTTGTGCAAAGGACCTATCCAAGTTGGGTCGGCGAGCGTCAGGTGTTTAACCGTTGTGGGTTCTGATAGTGAGGTGCTGGCCGGACAACTTATATAGCTTCCTTGGATGCTTTACTTTCATAGTTCCTTGATAATGTGAGTAGTCAAGAATGCGCTTGGAATTTCTCTATTCTTTCAGAGTGGTTGTTTTGCATATTCTGAAATCACCTGTTTACTGTGATCTTATTGCATATATAAATATATATATATATATATATATATATATATATATATATATATATATATATATATATATATATATATATATATATATATATATATATATATATGAACATCAAAATGGTATACAATACCGACTTATCTATCTCTCTTTCAAGCAGACAGACGGACACACACGCACACACACCTACACCTAGGACAAAATGGTAACTAGCTAACACTGTGTACAGCGCAGTAACCTTACAACTTAAAGGTTCTATATTAGAACTTCAGCAAGTCAAGACTTATGGGCAATTTTGCTTACACCCACTGTCCCTGTTCACCTTCAGTAAACAGGTACCCTTGTGTTAGTAAGGTGTTTTGGGTCGCCTCCTGGGGAATGGTCACTTTCTACGAACGACTAAGGAACGCGAACGTCTCTTAAATGACTAATGCGTCACTAAGATGTGACAAAGGAACAAATGAATCATTAATTCCGATTTTCTAAACCTGAATCTACGGGTGAGAACACACACATAATCATACTTTCTGGGAGACGGAGACAGAGAGGAAGGGAATGAGAGAGAGTGAGCGAGTGAGTGACGGAACGATCAGCATTAACATAATTTATTTTACACACCTAATATAATGTCATTAACTAGATCACGAGTGACTAATATTACATACAGAAATATTTCATCTAACATTAATCGCCTCTATATGAACATTCATTCTCTGACTTCACGTGTTCATTCACAACCACATATTATTCACTACATGGAGGATTTACTTTATGCCTCCAACTGCCAAGTTGCTGATCATACATCCGACTATCCATAAGCATGACGTAATGGACAAAAATATAAGCCACAGATCTTTAGAAATTAATATACATAGATTGAGAGAGAGGAGCAAGAAAAATAAATACAATGAAAACGGGTTGGAGAAGAATAAATCCCAGAGACAGACAAAGCATCTACACACCAGAGTTAAAAAGGACATTAAACAAAGCGGAAGTAGATCAGTTTCATATAAAAAATCTAAGATAGGGCCAAAAGGATCGCCCTGGCAACACGAGCAACTATAATTGTCACAAAGACGAATGCGAATAAGAAAGATGTCAGCAGGAATAAGATGTAGTTCCTCCATGGCCTCTCTGAGAAAAATGAGAACAGATCAAGAGAGACATTAGTAAAGGCTCGACCTCAAGAATTAGCGTCTTAAAGCTGAGCTGTTTTAGTGCTCTTTCAGTAAAATGAAGAAAGTAAAATGAGACGAAGCAAGGGAAGAAGAATAAAGAAAAGAAGAGAGAGTTCTTAACAAGTCTAGACAAAATGAGAAAGTCTTCAGAGGAAATGATGGGGCGTAGAGGAACACTTGGGTCCTGAACTTAAAGAAAATAGTAAAGATTGAGCAGAAGGGGAAAAATGGTTCAGAAACATTTGAAAAGATAAAATTCAAAGGGTAAAAGTGAGAGAGTTTAAAGTTTATGGTTTAAACTTCTCTTGATACCCCCAAGAGAATTCTATACAAGAGAGATGTACGTGCCAAAGTCATAGTGCATGGAGTTTGCCTCTCGCTCAAGGACATCAACTGAATTTCTTTTATCAGATAAATAAGAGTAATGTGTGCATCAGATTTAAGAGAGAATATTGCAACTGATTAGCGACGAAGGGCAGAACAGAGACAATATGAGAAAGAAACTTGCAAAATAGA
>NC_091328.1:23945543-24060543 GCF_038502225.1 Cherax quadricarinatus
TTTCTGGTTAATGTGCGCCTCAGGAGATGTGCTCGGTATTATACTCACCCTAAGATCCTATTCCTTGACTGAGGTTTGCAGTCTTTGACAACTTAGCCTATACTCTGTTTGCGGTCTTCTTTTGCCTTCTCCGAGCATCATGACAGTTGGTGGACCAGTCATCCAGCTTGTCCAGGTCTCTTTGTAGTCCTGGCCGATCCTCAAATTTTATTCTCCTCATTAACTTCCCATCATCTGCAAACAGGGGCACTTCTAAGTCTATCCCTTCCGTCATGTCATTCACATATACCATAAATAGTACTGGTCCTAGGACTGACCCCTATAAAATCCCGCTCGTCACATGCGTCCACTCTGATACCTCGTCACTTACCATGACTCGTTGTTGCCTCCCTGTCAGGTATTCTCTGATCGATTGCAGTGCCCTTCCTGTTATACGTGCCTGATCCTCTAGCTTCTCCACTAATCTCTTGTAACTAATTGTGTAGAAGGCCTTCTTGCAGTCCAAGAAAATGCAATCTACCCACCACTTTCTCACGTGTCTTACCCCATGACTGTCGCAACACCAAATCCTGAGGTGTCTCCTGGTGTCGCAAAATTTCCGAAAAACAAAAATTTTAGAGAATCTTTTCCCGATTGTAATGACACCAAAGCAACGAAAACTAACGGAATTACGCTCTCGTGAAGTTAGTGACCTCGGCGATATTTACGAATCGGCGATTTCGCCCACTTTGAGTCCTATTTTTGGCTAATTCCTTTGTTCCAGTCGACCAAACTCACTGCTATTTCTTTAGAACTCTATTTTTTCTATCGATTGAGTACAAGAAACTGCCCATTTACCTATCTTAACTACCCAATAACGTGGTCAGAAATTTGCTATTTGGCCAATTTCACGAAAATTAAAAAATATGACTTTCAAAATAGGGTCTAGAATGAACAATGCAGACATTCCTAGCTCTAAAATAACATTTTCTTTGTTCATCATTCATGTCTCCAGGCCTCTATGATATTACTCTTGCGTTCAATTTTGAATTTTTATTCAAACAAAAAATATGAAGATTTACTGTTATGCAGACTACTGTAATATTCTAATAATTGTATAAATAATGTCAACCCATTCATGACTGTATATTAGAATTGCTACTTGGACATTTATTGGAAAATTACTTCATTTGTTTACTTTTGATCATCGGCAAAAATCAAACATTTCCCCTAATTTGAGCTCCATTTCAAGGTTCTTTTCATAGTAAAACCAATCAAAATCACCTCTATGTCTATAATATGTTTTCCATTCAATCAAGTGAGATCAAGAAAACGAGAATACAACCATAAATACCATACAAAAATAGACTACAAAGTCAGCATTTTAATTAAAAAAAACGGTCAGTTTTTTTCTAATTATGCACCGCGTGCTGCAGGATTTTTTATGTGGTGCACATTGACCACATAGACCCATTCTCTCATATGTGGGCCTACCAGCTTTCTCTTGCTTGATTTTATGAGTATATATGTGCCAAACACGGTGGCTCGTAAGACGTATATATACGACCGAAACAGTCAAAGGGTGAAATTTAGTAATATATACAGAAGAAGGAGTTACTAGTCCCTGGCTCCCGGCGTTTTAGTCGCTTTTTCGACACGCATGGCTTACAGAGCAAGAATTCTGTTCCACTTCATTATAGCTCATCATTCAACTCACTTGTGGTTGTTTTCTACCTTCTTTCGCAACTTGTTTAAAAACTGAATTAGGTTAAGTTATCTTAGGTTTCTAAGAAAATATTAGAGATGATCAATTTTTAGGGGGATGCAGCCAAATTCCCCAGTTCGAATTATGAGACATAGTATGGACCACTGCTACGTTCTTTGTAAACAGTTACACATTTTTTAGGTGAATTCTCGACCAGTGCGCTCTTAATCGACTTTAAATACTTGAAGAATACTTGTATATTAAATCTTTTTAGGCCATACAGCAAAACATATTCTTATTGTATTGGGTCACTAACCCATTCCTACCTTGTGGGTTAATAGTAAGTTCAGTTTTGTAATACGTCTTCATTGCTGCTATGAAGGCATTTTCTATAAACTCCTTTAAATACCGCAGTCTTGTCGCAATACAAGGATTTTCGTAGCTTGTGGGGCTGTGAAATAAGCTGCCATGGGCCCAAAGAAACTTGCTAGCGGTACCCCTGTGGTAAAGAAAGTGAGAAACACCATAGATGTGAAGAAGGAAATAATACAGAAGTATGAGATTGGAGTGAGACTTGTTGAGCTTGCCAGGATGTACAGAGGACTGTGGACAGTTATTTTGTGAGACAGAAGCAGACGACTGTCTACAGTTATTTTGTGAGTGAGAAACAGACGACTCTGGACAGTTACTTTGTGAGACAGAAACAGATGACTGTGGAGTTATTTTGTGAGACAAGCAGAAGATTGTGGACAGTTATTTTGTGAGACAGAAACAGATAACTGTGGACAGTTATTTTGTGAGACAGAAACAGACGACTGTGGAGTTATTTTGTGAGACAGAAACAGACAACTGTGGAGTTATTTTGTGAGACAAACAGACGATTGTGGACAGTTATTTTGTGAGACAAACAGATGACTGTGGACAGTTATTTTGTGAGACAGAAACAGACAACTGTGGAGTTATTTTGTGAGACAAACCGACGACTGTGGACAGTTATTTTGTGAGACAGAAACAGAGGACTGTAGACAGTTATTTTGTGAGACCGGGGTCCAATGACTCTCAGGCTGGTCCTAGTGGCACTAAAATACAGAAAAGGGAAGCAACCCCAGAGAGGGCGTTGATACCGGAAGTCCTCATGGAGGGGGATTCTCCTTCCAAACAATAACCCCAACTCCCTCTCTCCTCCTCCCTATCTTCCAGATGCCATCACCAATCTTCAATAAAGGTAAGTAAAAATGTTATTTTATATTACTATACATAATTAAAGACTATAGCATTTGTTGTGTGTATGTAAAACTGTAATTAATATCTATAAAATGTATTTTTTTTGTGAATATTTTTGCCTTTCTGGAACGGATTAGTTGTATTTCCATTATTTCTTATGGGAAATATTGCTTCGAATTTCAGACTTTTCGAATTTAGAACTAGCTCCTGGAACGGATTAAGTTCGAAATTTGAGGTTCCACTGTAATTGTAAGTGTTTTTACATATGAGATTGTGCTCCACCATCCCCATGTAGGTGTTGTTTCCCAATTTGACTCCCATTTGATTTCTGAAACCTGTGTGATATTCTTTTCTTTATGGCTTTTGTAAGTATTTATGGGAAGAAAAAAAACCAAAACTGAATACACTGATGACAGATGGACATGTAATTAAGTAACGCTCCATTTCTCGATGAGTTTACCTGTAAACTGTATGCCCCATTCTTTTAAAATTCCCCATGCTTTGTGTATCGTATAGCCAACAGTTTAATTTACTAATGCAATTTTCCTTCAATTCACGGTTTAAAAAACTAGGGAAATACTCTGATAAGTTTTTCGTATTTCGTATAAGTATTTCGAATTTAGTATTCAGAAGAGATAATATTAACTATGAAAATCGCCATAACACTGAATGCCTCTGGCATAATAAAAATACTTTGAACATTTTTGAAACTTTGGCTGTTGACTATGTTAAATTTACGAGCTTACTGCGTAATGAAAATTTCCAGAGCATACAGTAATGTGGTTTGTGAGAGATAAAGCCACAAACATGAGAACTGTTAGTTATTGCTCTTTAGAACGTGGCATTAGTGATATTCTTCCGTTTATTAACGTACCTGCAGTGCTTATCGGCTGTGCTATGCCTATAAGATTCCCTGCATAAAATGTAATTAAGTTTATTGGGGACAAATTGGAAAAAGCCTTGAACTAAGTTTACAACAGCATAAATATAACATTAGAAATGGACAAATGTCTAATGCTTTATTGTTCATGTGAAAGATTTTAACCACACAATCGATTATCAAAAGGCTGAGAATGTTGTATAAAGCAGATTTGTGGTTGAATCGATTCGTTTCATAAAAATCTGAAATGATTTCAATATGAATATAAGTTCAGGGTTACATAAATTAAATTAATTTATAGTGAATAGAATTTGTTAAGAATTTTAGCTATGCCTGAAAAGTCACTTGTAAAATATTATTTGACATGTGACGGCTTCAGTACATTGTCATGCTCAGGGTGTTGGGCCCCTCAAGGAAGGTTTCTTGATGTTGGCGAGGGGCTCTTGAGTTAGGGAATTGGATCTGTGCTCCAGTTCCCCGAATTAAGCCTGAATGCCTTCCACAGTCCCGCCCCCCGCCAGGCGCGGGATAATCCTACGAGTTTAGCGCTTCCCCTTGATTATAATAATAATAATCAGGTTGTTGGATTGTGGACGAGGTCATATCTCAGCTCTTAAGTCTTCTTATCTATTATTTTTACAATTGCTTGATTACATGGGAATCACGATGGCTCATGGTAGTTCACTCTTTTCTAACTGTTTATTTAGCATGTTAGGATATCACCTATTTACTAGCCCAAGGCTGGTCTCTACTCCCAGAGTCTGGCCTTGGACCAGGCTTGTCTGGTGCTTGCCTGATCAACCAAGATGTTGCTGCTGGTGTCCCGCTGACGTTCATATCCATCACAACCTGGTTGATCTGGCACCTGGTGAAGAACCTCTAAAAGACTTTTTTACACTTGTCCCAGCAGTGTTTCTAATATCTTCGAGTAAGTTGTTGAATAGATTTCGGCCGTGAATGTTGATACTGTGTTCACTTATTGTGCCCACTGCACTCTTGTTTTTCTCTATGACAAGGTTCTTAAGTATTTTCCAGGCATATGTTATCATGTATCTCTCCATATTCTGCTCCAGTGAGTACATAGTTAACACTTTAAAGCGTTCCCAGTGATATAAATGCCTTATTGGCTCTATGCGGGCTATAAACGATCTCTGTATCTGTTCCACCTCTAACATTTCTCCTGCTCTGATATTTCTCAGTGTTGACGGCCCCTGAATGGGGCCATCAATAATGAGCAATTCCAGATGAAAGAGAAGAAGCTATTTAAAAAATGTCAGTCACCATTGGCATTATTTCTCTTGTTTTGAAAGATCTCATTATCCTCCCGTATTCCTCCTGGCTGTTGCCACTTTACTGTCTACACCCTTCTAGTACTGGGAAGGGACCGCTTTACTCCTAGAACATCTCAAAGGTTTATACTAAATTATGACACCAGCATATGCATATCATAGCTAAAATAGGAATTCATCTGAAAAGTGACGCTTTTTTTAATCTTCATCTGTCAAGTTTTGGTGATCCTTAGCTCACTGAGGTTTCGGTTTCCTGTTCTTATCGAACAGGAGTGAAACATAGTGTGGTCTTCTGCTGCTGTAGCCTATTTACTTCAAAGTTCGCCGTGTTGCGCATTCAGAGATGCCCTTTCACATATCACTTTTGTAACGCATAGTTGTTTAAATTATTGTCACCTTCCTGTCAGTTTAAACCAATTTGGCCATTTTCTTCTGACCTCCCCCATTTTCAAGGCATTTTCGACAACTGAACACCGCTCACTGGATGCTTTGTGTGTTTCACACTTTCATCTGTAAATCTTGAGACTTATGTATGGAAATTCTAGTAAGCAGTTTCTGAGATACTAAGACGACCCCAGTCTGGAAGGAACAATCATTTCACGGTCAACGTCATTTAGATTACATTTCTTCTTTATTCTGATTTATAGTCCGAACAACAAAGCCTCTTGATAATGTCTGCATATTTTTATTTACTTAGGTGCTGCCACATGATCGGCTGAAAAGATATCTGAACTAAGGAGCTGGTGTATGTAGGTGTACTAAATAAAGTGACCATTGAGTGTGTCAAACTTGAGGCCTGTTATATGCTAAAAAAATGAGAACACTTGCTACAAATACAAATTAATTTATTTTTTATTCAATTTTTTATAACAGCATGACATTTGTGCGTATTGTTATCAGGGCAGTAGTAAAGTGCAGTATTATATTACATAGTTGTCACTGTAATACCTATAAGAACATAAGAACATAAGAAAGAAGGAACATTGCAACAGGCCTACTGACCCATGCGGAGCAGGTCCATGTCCCACCCCCCCGGATTAGACCAATGACCCACCCAGTCTGTCCACCTCCACTCAAGGAAGGAGCACGGCACCAGACCCAGCAACACAATCTAGTCAGGTCCAACTCACACCCACCCACACCCACCCATGTATTTATCTAACCTATTTTTAAAACTACACAACGTTTTAGCCTCAATAACTGTACTCGGGAGTTTGTTCCACTCATAAACAACTCTATTACCAAACCAGTGCTTTCCTATATCCTTCCCGAATCTGAATTTTTCCAGCTTGAAACCATTGCTGCGAGTAATGTCTTGGCTGGAAATTTTCAGCACGCTATTTACATCCCCTTTATTTATTTCTGTTTTCCATTTATACACCTCGATTATATCTTCCTCTAATTCTACGCCTTTCGAAAGGGTGCAGATTCAGGACTCTCAGTCTATACTCATAGGGAAGATTTCTGATACATGGGATCATCTTTGTCATCCTCCTCTGTACGTTTTCCAGAGCATTTATATCCATTCTGTAATACGGTGACCAGAACTGAGCAGCATAATCTAAATGAGGCCTAAGCAAGGATATATACAGAGCTGAAGAACAACCTGAGGACTTCTATTATTTATACTTCTAGATATGAAGCCAAGAGTTCTGTTAGCTTTATTGCGAACATTAATGCACTGTTGTCTTGGTTTTAGATTACTGCTAACCAGAACTTCTAAATTCTTTTTGCAATCAGTAGTATTAAGATCTTCATTATTTAGTTTATATGTGGCATGGCTATTTACCTGTCCAACATTTAGAACTTTGCATTTGTCAATATTAAACTGCATCTGCCACTTCTCAGACCATTTCATCAGTTTATTCAAATCATCCTGGAGTGCTCTAGTGTCCTCATTAGAATGAATTGGACGGCCTATTTTGGTGTCATCAGCAAATTTGCTTATGTCGCTATTTATTCCCTTATCTATGTCGTTTATGTAAATTGTGAACTACAACGGGCCCAACACTGACCCCTGAGGAACACCACTTGTGACGTTCCCCCATTCTGATTTCTCCCCATTTATGCAAACTCTCTGCTGCCTATTTGTCAGCCATGCCTCTACCCAGGAAAAAATTTCTCCTCCTATTCCGTATACCTTTAGTTTCCTCAATAGCCTCTGGTGTGGAACTTTGTCGAAAGCCTTACTGAAGTCCATATACACAATATCATATTCATTACCATGACCTACCTCCTCAAACACCTTAGTGAAAAAAGTTAGTAAATTCGTAAGATAGGAACGCCCCTTTGTAAAACCGTGTTGAGATTCATTAATCAATCTGTACCTGTCAAGATGGCTTCGAATTGCTTCGGCAATTATTGATTCCATAAATTTTCCCACTGTGGAGGTAAGGCTTATTGGTCTATAGTTCGAAGCCAAGGACCTGTCACCTGCCTTGCAAATAGGTATTACATATGCCATTTTCCACTTAACAGGCACTATGCCAGTTTGTAGCGATATGTTAAAAAGATTAGCCAAAGGTATGCTAAGTTCTTCTTTACATTCCTTTAACACCCTTGCAAACAGTTCATCAGGACCTGGGGATTTGTTAGGTTTTAGTTTCTCTATTTGTCTGAGGACCATGTCACTAGTTACCGCAATCATGCATAGTTTATTATCATCCTGTTCTACATAATCTATTATTTCATGAATATCGCTAGTATTTTCCTGGGTGAAAACTGAGAGGAAGTAGGTATTGAGAATTTCACACATATTCTTATCATTGTCAGTGATCTGACCAGAGTTACTCTTAAGTGGGCCAATCTTGTCCCTAATCTTGCTTCTGTATACCTGAAAGAACCCTTTTGGGTTAGTCTTTGAATCCCTTGCGACCTTAGCCTCATAATTCCTTTTTGCTTTTCTTATTCCTTTCTTTATTTCTCTCTTTAATTGAATATATTGATTTCTTAACTGCCTATCCCCTCTTTTGATACTCCTATATATGGCTCTCTTTTGACCAATGAGATGTTTTTATCTATTGTTCATCCATTTGGGATCATTTTTGTTAGATCTAATTTCCCTACTCGGAACAAAAGTTGTCTGGGCAGCTAGAACTATGCTCTGAAAAATGTCATATTGGCAACCATGATCACCTACCTGACCCATGATATATGCTTTCTTTTATTTATCACAGCAGTATGTCTTCATAATAAGAATTTTTTTTTTTTTACATAATGTATAATGTGAATGTATTATAAATATAATTTACGTTTCAACGATTCAAGATTCTCAATAACATTTTCAAAAATATTAATAATGTATATCATAAACTAAAACAAATTTTTTGTAAATTATTATGTTGTTTCCTTGGACGTGTTCTTTCGTTAACAAGGTAATACAAATTATATAATATGATAATAAATATAAGAATGCCAGCTTATGATATTTTCTCAAATGGCAGAAGAGATGGGCAGGTGTTAAATATCTGTTGACGTGAGTTGTCCACGATAATCTGACATAAAATCACATGTAAGTTACCAAGAAGTACATTATGTTTCTGTCTAAAATGCACAAAGACCGTCGCTGCACCCTCTGCTAGACCCCTGGATGATTCAGGTCCTGCTGGTGTATACTATATTTTACCCTTTTTTAGAGGCAGGGATATTAAGTTGAGCATTATAAAAATCAGCTGTCTGGCCTGTGTTCAAGAATTACATCACCAGACGAGACAATGACAAGCAACCCACTATTTACAAGAAGTATTTGTCTAGTGCTCCCGCCCCATTCTTTTGAATCAGATTATATAACTTTCTGGAGTTACTCCTTTCAGGTACTTTAAAATATTATGTCATTGTTTGACATTCGGACTGAGCAACCCACAGAATGGGTTTGCCTCCCCCGTGGTTTGTTTGCATTCGTGCTATTACGATTACTTGAGTCGGATTGAGCTCTAGTTCTAAAGTCCCTAGGCTTTTTGACATTATCACTTTTACTCTCAATGTGAGCATTATTTAGCGACGACTGACAGATACCCGGTGATCTTGATATGCGACTCTTCTATTAATATGATTATACTATTTTCGTACTTTTCACTTTATATGAAATTACATTTGTATATTATAGTAAACATTATTATTATTATTATTATTATTATTATTATTATTATTATTATTATTATTATTATTATTATTATTATTATTACTATTATTATTATAGAGCGCATGTAACGCCTGACTTAATGGGAGGCAATCACGTTCGATCTCAGAAAAAGGATGATATTCTAGTTCCTTAGATCAACAGCCCCTCATCGTATTGAAAAACACCGACCTTGTATGGTATGGTAAACAAGAATGTTCCTAATTATTCTCCTAAGGCAAATAAGAATTCGTTGTTGGCACCCAGTGTTGTCTTATGGTCATATCGACAAAAGTCCAATAAAAAAAAAATTCTGTTACCAGCTATTTAAACAACCCACAGCACAGCAGCTCTGAAAAAATCCTTCATATAAACAGTGTTTTGTAGCTTTTGTGAAAGGTAAGCACTATATCACAGTCACATGCTTGTCTGGTAATATGTCTAACAATTACGCTGTAACACTAAGTGCAAACTGTGGATACGATGGGTTAATGAAACTTTTAGAGAACAATGGTTTAGCATCAACGATATAAATATTTTTTTTTTCTTATTCCCCAGTACTCTCCCGGCCCGGGTGTTTTCCAAGTAGTGGTGACCCGGCCTTGGCTCCCTATCTGGGGAGTATCTCGAGACCTAAGTCTCCCATGGGAGGAGGTACAAGTACCCCCTCATCTAATAAATACTCTCTATCTTTACAAATAAAACTATTCGGGACTGCCGACCCATAAAATATACGAAGACATACAAAAAAAAAAAAACACTGAATATTTAACATTCTTGAAGCAATCTGAATGAGAAAGTAATGAACACATGAACAAATTTCTTGGTTTTCTGCTTTCTGATAACAACACACTTGAAAACTCTTGCACAACGACATGTCATTAACATCATTTTTGATGCAGCAGACAGTTTACGTAAACAGTTTATATTGCGCTGATAGCTGATATCGACACGAGGTTATTACAAAGCCAGATGGGCTGTTGTATAAACAGTCGGACTTGTCACACTACAAATGGGTCTTGCAGAAAGTAGTCTATAACTTATTTTTTGATCGACAAATGAATCCCACATTCATTTATAAATCTGCAAACACATTTATACCCAGGACGGAATCAAGCCTAAGACCAGTTCTGTTCATTATTTAAGTAAATAACCTAACTCAGCCAATTTATAGTGACATAATCGTAACACAGTTTGCCGATGTTGTTCACGTATTGTTCTCTTCCCTGCTGATACCTAATTCCAAAACGGGTAATACTGAAAATGAGTGTTTGTTTACAACAAACGGCTAAATGGCAAACAAAAATCTAAGATAAAGACGAAGCTAGGTAAAATACATATAATTGAAACATAATGTTTAGAAAACTCCATTGAAGATTAGGCTAAGCAGCTGATAAACTTTAATCTTCCACCAGCTATACCGCTGCCACCATGCTCCTGGGCATATCAAGAAACACTTGAATTAAATAATAATCAGTCCTCTCCTTGAATATTCATTAGTGGCCGTCTCCTTCATACATAAAACTCACATAAAACTAAAATCTTAAAAACCTAAAGGTTCAGAATTATTAGATATATTTCAGATGTCTCCGTCAGGTGACAGAAAATGAATGGAGGCTGTCCACAGGAGTCACAACTTTGATACCATAATGTTCTTTCGGACACATTCAGGAAATGTCTCCTTTACAAGATGGAGAAACTGTACACAAATAACCCGCAGATAGAAAAGTGGAGCTTACGACGATGTTTCGGTCCGACTTGGACCATTTACAGTCACAGGAAGGGTATATAACGTCGTCGTAAGCTCCTCTCTTCTATGTGCGGGTTATTTGCGTATCGTTCCTGTCACGGTATTGTGCTTTTTTTTGTTATTTGCAGAAACTGTACTTGACTGACAGGGAATACCAACCATTAGCAGATAGCATTACCGATTATGTGATCCAAGATTCTCCACTTATGGCCTAGAGAATGAATCTTCATCAGCGAATTAATCACTTCATCCATAAAACTGACAACCCTCATCCAGTGACTCTTAAGTGGTTTACCCGAAAATCCAGATGGATGGATACCACTTAATTCCATCCAAGTTAAATCATAAGGAATTCACATCAGAAACAACTATTCACATTAGGGATAGTAACATATTAATGTAATTATAATTTAGCAGTCGAATCCAGATTACTACAATAAATTAATTTATGAAAGCAGAACACCAGACCATCCTTGAGACGGTGCCCAGAGAACCTGTCAGCTGATATTAATTAAGCCGACTTTATCGGTAACTCCATTCTTAAACCTTAGCCACTGAGCCACTTCGAGTACACTCACGAAAGCGAGCACTGGAAAAAAATTTGTCCTGATAATAAATAACATATACGAGTTTAACTGTGCAAGTGTACATTTATAAAACTGTACTATTATACATATGTAGGAGCACTGGAACCCGTGAACATATCTGTGTTTACATAAAGCAACATATGCATGTCTCGCCGAATAGGTAAAACTTGTGATTTTGGCTTAAATAGCAGCGCTCTTCTTACCGAATAAGGCAAGCAGAAATTTGAGTATGAAAAAAATTATCGAAAATCATTCAGAATCAAACGGAAAAAATATATTTCAGTGTGTTTGTTTATTATTAAATTATTGTAAACTTATCTAAAATATATTTAGTTGGATGAGGCTAAATTAAATTGCGCTTGTTATAATAAGGTTAGGTAAATTTTATAAGGTTCTTTTTGTACAAAATTATTAATTTTTATATTAACAAATATGAAAAAAATATATCTCTAAACGTATAAGAAAAATACACAAATAACCAGAACATAAAAGAGAGAAGCTTACGACGACGTTTCGGTCCGACTTGGACCATTGACAAAGTCACACTAACCAGAAGTGGAGCAGGACGGCTATATATAGGCAGGAAGAGGTGGTGGTAGTAGTAGTAGTAGTAGTACAAGAATGGTATATAATACCGACAAGATGAAATTAAGACACGTGCGCAACACCCGGGCATCCCTATCGTAGACGTTTCGCCATCCAGCCAGCCACTGGATGGCGAAACCTCCACAACAAAGACAACCAGACGCCGCACCTGTGTCTTAATTTCATCAGTCGTTGTAGTAGTAGTAGTAGTAGTAGAAGAGGTAGTAGTAGTGGTAGTGGTAGAAGTGGGAATTAAGGAGGACGAGCCAGTCAAATACACTGTTCTTCTTCCTACCCTCGATGTGCAACCTTCACTCTGGCTCCGCTATGTGGATGACATCTTTGCTCTGTGGCCTCATGACTCCAGTCTCTTCCAACCTTTTCTTGAAGCTCTTAATAATCTTGCCCCTTCCATTAAGTTTAAAGCTGAATGGGAATCTAATTCCTTACTTCCTTTCCTTGATGTCCATGTCCACCGCTCAGATACAGGTTTTTCCTTTTCCGTTTACCGAAAACCTATGCACAGTGGCATGTACATTCACTACTTTTCCTATCATGCTTCCCCTGTCAAGGAAAGTATTCTTATCTCCCTCTTTCTCCGTGCCCTCCGCATCTGTGATCCTCAGTTCCTTCCAGCAGAAATTTCCACTCTTCATAATTCGTTTTCCCGTCTTGGCTACCCTTCCCATTTCATAGACTCTGCCCTCTCACGTGCCAAACGCAATTTCTTCTCTCCCAATCTCTCTACTCCTGGGAACTCTTCTATCCTATGCCTTCCCTACATTTCCGGTCTTTCTAATCTCAACAATTCTCTCCGTCCCCTAGACATCAAGACTCTTCGCACTAATCTCGTTCATACCTCTCCTCCCTCTACAGATGTTCCTGGTGTCTACTCTATTTCTTGCTCCTCCTGTCCTCTTCAATACTTCGGAGAAACCGGTCGATCTCTTTCTGACAGACTTAGGGAGCACAAAAATAGTGTTAGGCTTGCCGACACTAACAATGCTCTTTTCTGTCACGTCAGAGATCATAGCCGTCCTATTGACTGGTCTTCTGCTAAAACTGTCTTCCCTACTTCCAACTCGAACAGTCGCCGTCTAGTTGAATCCTCTCTAATACACAACTTTCCTTGTATGAACCTTAGCCCTGGCTTCGTCTCTGTAGATGCCTTCCTCTCCCAATACATTGTAAAATGCTCCAAACTTCAGAAGACCCGTGACTTAACCTGACTCCTCATTTTTTCTTTTTCTTTTTCTTCCCCCTCTTCCCCTTTCCTCTTTCCTTTTCTCCTCTGGGTTGTCTTTCTCTCTTCTGTCTCGTGTTTCTGTTCCTTCTTCATTTATTTCACCACTTCCCCTTTCACGCACCTCTGTGCGATTGCTCTCCCTCAGTGGGCACCTAGCTCTCTTGCAGTGCTCCCCTTCCTTTGTATTTGACTGGCTCGTCCTCCTTATTTCCCACTTCTACTACTACCACTACCTCTTCTACTACTACTACTGATGACATTAAGACACAGGTGCGGCGTCTGGTTGTCTTTGTTGTGGACGTTTCGCCATCCAGTGGCTGGCTGGATCGCGAAACGTCTACGATAGGGATGCCCGGGTGTTGCGCATGTGTCTTAATTTCATTTTGTCGGTATTATATATCATTCTTGTACAACTACTACTATTACTACCACCACCTCTTCCTGCCTATATATAGCCGTCCTGCTCCACTTCTGGTTAGTGTGACTTTGTCAGTGGTCCAAGTCTGACCGAAACGTCGTCGTAAGCTTCTCTCTTTTATGTGATGGTTATTTGTGTATCGTTCCAGTCACGGTATTGTGCCTTTTTTGTTAGTTATGTATAATAAAAAAATTAGAAATGACTTAATTTTAAATGAGTTCTTGCTAATTGACTCGTTTTACCTATTCTGCACGACATATATATATATATATATATATATATATATATATATATATATATATATATATATATATATATATATATATATATATATATATATATATATTTATATATATATATGTATATATATATATATATATATATATATATATATATATATATATATATATAATATACATAAAATATAGGGAGGTACCACCTCTAGAACTGTTATAGGGACCCTCATCCTCAGAGAAAAGAATAAACTTGCTTCAGGGAAAACTCTAGGTTCTCCTTGAAGATGTTTGAGAATTTTCTCCTACCACCCCCTATATTTTATATATATTTTATTTAAAGACAAAATACATTGACAAAACATTCACAAAAATATGATAGAAAGTAAAACAACATAGGTAACTCAGAGCTACATCTCGAATACTTCGTCCAGCTCCCCCGCGGTGGGCCACGTGCCCAGAATGCTGCAGGCATTTCCTCACTGGATCGCAACACTGAGTCTCTGAAAGAGGAAGTTGGTCGCCCTGTGGTCCTTGGTTTCTATGATGAGCTTTTCACCCAGCTCTATTAGGAACGTTAGAGCACACTTGCCCCATGCTCCAAGGGTCTCTGACCCTATTGGGATGAAGTTATAGCAAGGGGGAAGGTCTTCATATTTGCGGATCTTCTGGGTCTCCCTGTGGCTGGCAGCGCCACCCCCTTCCACTACGGAGTATGGCAAGTAGGTGTCTGCCAATATGGCAGCACATGTGTAGTCTGAGGCAATCTACTTTCCATCCTTCCTAGGTAGCATAGTGGCTCCATCAGGACGCTTTTGACTTCCGTCAGACCTCTGCACTTGGGGTTCCCGTTGAACTGGGCAACGGGCTGTGGCGATACTTCTCTTTATGATGTCATTGACCTCCTCATGCCTGGTATACTTCCCTTCTGCTGTGTGACACACGAGACCATGAAGTCCGAATTGATCAGCTGTCGCCCTGCCGCAAATACACTTATGTTCGGTGAGGATGGGGGCGGCTAGGCGAAGAGCAACACCAATCCGAATGGCCTGTGGGTCTAGTCAAGTGCCCAAGGAGGAATTGGGAACAGCTAACAGGAAATCTCCTGAGTGTGGTGCCTTCACTGCCAGGAGACGAGCTTTGTCCTTACCTGAGGCGTTGGAGAGCATTGTGTTGGCGATTTTTTCCATGATCGGTTTGTCCCAGTGGGACTGTTTGTGATCTTTGGAAGGAGCTGGTCTACTGGAGGAATCTGTAAGGGTGTCCCACCGAATCGCTGCTTCAGTAAACCTGGGGTCTTGAGCTCCTACCACGTCTTTCAAGCGTTCGGGAACAATCTTGCTTTGCGCACCCCTATACCTCCCAGTCGCACTGGGAGGGTTGCCTGATCCCATTGCTGATCCTCTAGTGACAGGTTCAGTGCCTTCTTAAGGGTTGACCTCAGTCGAGTGTTGGGTTGTCAAAAGAGGGTGCACACCTCAGGAAGTGAGTCTTGGAATAGTAAGGCACCTTGTGAGGAGATACAGAGCATCATGGGCATCAAGATTGCTTATTCTCTCCTCCATTCTCCTCAGGTCATTGAATTTGTCCTTGAGGAGCGTCGATGGCCTGGTGACCCAGCGGTGCTCCCAGGAGGGTACTGTTGGACGGAGTGGTAGTAGAGACTTCTGGGAGGATTCTTCGCACAGCATTGATTATTTCCTGGTTCGCTGTGATGATTTCACACTTGGAGGGATTGAGGATGAGTCCCAAGTCTTCTCCCTGTGTTTTCACCAGTTGTAGGTCCCCTACCAGGGACTCTTCAGTACCTGCCAGAGTGCCATCATCCAGGTACCAGATGTTGAGCTCGCTGCGTAGGCTGGAAGTTAGTTCTCTTACTGCCAAGCAGAAGAGAAGTGGAGCTAGTGGGTCACCCTGCTGAACACCTTCTGATGAGAGAATTTCATGTTCTCCAAACAAAAGAATTGAGGGTTTGTTGTAGCCGGCTGAAATGAAGGGAAAAAGACTTGGGAAGTGATCCCGAACAGCTGGCAAGACAGCATCTCTCTTTACCATATTAAAGGCATTTCTAAAATCAAGTTTGACTATGACCTTGTCTTCTGGTAGGTCCCTGATGTAGGCCCTTGCCGCATGAGCTGCAGCTTCACTGCCTTGAGGGACCCCAAAGCCCAGTTGGTGTGGCTGGAGTAAACTGGCAGCTTCTAGGCGAATGTTTCTTACTGCTGCTTTGGCAACAAGACGGCGAAGAGTGTTTCCAACCGCAATGGGTATGATCCCCCAATCCTTCTTCTTCGCACACAGTGAAGCTCCAAAAAAGAAAGGTTTAATTTCTTCTGGGATTCGCCCAGCCAGGTAGTTGTTGACGAAAATTGTTAACTCGGCGAGAAGAAGTGATGCAGATGCACCGAGTACTGGATTTACCATCTCTTTGAGGTGCCGAGGTCGAATTCCGATTCAGGCAAAATTAATTGTTCAGTGATGGGGTCTTCCTCAGGGTTGTTGTTGATGGCTATGGTGTCCCTGGTTGGATGCTTGTCTCTTAGTGCTTGGGCTGTGGTCTCATCTTTGGGGGCTGCAGTGTCGTCACTTGTAATTATTCGGATTGCTCCCACTGTGTTACCTTCTTCAATTTTTTTGCTAACCTGTACGCAGATTTTCTCGTTTTCAGTGGAACTTTTCTTGGGTCTACCTTTGTGATTCCTGCGATGATGGGGCAGACGGACATAATTATCCATTCTTGGGTAGTTGCGCACTGCCTTGATAACTGACGTGGTTAGCACACACACACACACACACATATATATATATATATATATATATATATATATATATATATATATATATATATATATATATATATATATATATATATATATATATATATATATATATATATATATATATATATATATATATATATATATTCACACACACACAGTTTAGCTGTGCACCTCTCTGTGTATATGTTTTGCCACTATACATAAGAAATAGCAATGGAATCTGCTATAATTACGTGTCTCACATATCCATATCCTTTATTAAGTGGGTTGCTTCATGGGTTGCAACCTGCTTATTCACGCTGGGTCGGGTTTCTAGTTTAGAAAACCTGGGTCTGACTTGGCACTTGAGCTGAAAAGATATTACTTATTATGGTTCTGATACAAAAAATTATAATAATTTAGCTTTTAGTAGTTTAATAATACAGTATTTTATATCATAGATCAGAAAGATTTCAGCGATATTATGCTTTTATAATAAATATAATTCTGCCAATATAAGACTTACAAAAGTTTAAAATACCATTAATAATTCATTGTAAAAGCATTATCATATGTAAAAAAAGAAATCATGAAAAATTTAAATTAAAAATTGAGTACGGCAATTAAATACTGACATAGTGAGTGTGGCACCAGAGGCTCTTGGTCCTGGTGCCATACTCACTATGTCTCCTCTGTCTCCTCAACGTAGATCTCTAAGTGTAGTTCTCAATGGTAGAGAGTTAGCATGACCTTCTTCATCTCATCCCAAATTCCCATGCATATACAGATGACTGCACTCTGACTTTTACTTATTCCAGACTCGAGTCTGGAACATGTTTGTACATCATAATGATATCAACGAAATAAAGTAAGCTGATCAAATGAAACCGCTGACCCCTAGAGAGATCCAACCAACTTCATCCTGTTCCCTGTCTATGTTTCATAATAATAAAAAGGCTTATTTATTAACTGATGTACGTAACAGTTCTTAGCTTTTAAATAAAGTTAGGAATCCATTATCTAACCTTGTAAAACCCTGCGAAAAAAGAGACAGACAGAAATAGAGACAGACAGAAATAGAGACAGACAGAAATAAAGACAGAGATAGATCGTGAGAGAGAGAGAGAGAGTTATTAAGGGAAGATATATTGCACAGAGCCGGCAGGTCAAAATAAAAGTAGTGCCCGTGTGATGGTGGAGGATAGGAGGAGGCGGCGGTCCCCAGGGACCGCCGCAGCTCCTGCACACCAGCAGCAACACATAATGAGGCTGGAGTCACCAGCGAGCGTGCATTACGGCCACTGCAACCCTGTTGACAAGCCTCACGTTTTTCTCCGGACCTCCGTCTTGAATAACCATGAGCCCAGACGTCGTCTCCTGCACCACCCACCAACGCTATATACTATTTCACGCTTCAGTTTTTTCGAAGTTTCTCTTGGCCTCTCCATATTTTAGACAATCTTCTGACTTTTTTATGGCTAGGAAGTATGCTAAGACAGACACACATACACATAAACACACTCACAGACAGACACACAGCCACAACGTCAGACACACTCAGACACAGTCATACGCACACTGAGGTGCACATCAACCAAGTAACTGCTGCAGCATATAGGCGCCTGCCAAACCTAAGAATAACCTTTCGACATCTTTCGAGTCAACAGGCTATCAAAAGCACAAAGGAGAGCACCACGAAAAGTGGATAGGTCAAGAAGATTCCCAGAATAAGACTGACAACACTATACACAATGTACGTTAGGCTCAAACTGGGGTATGCAGCACCAGTATGGAACCCACATCTGGTCAAGCACATCAAGAAATTAGAGAAAGTGCAAAAGTTTGCAACAAGACTAGTGTCGGAGCTGAAGGGTATGTACCATAAGGAGAGCTTTAGGAAACTCAAGTTGATGACACCGGAGGACAGGATTGATAAGGGAGAGATGATAACAACGTATAAAATACAGAGAGGAATTGATAAAGTGAACATGTCCAGAATGTTTCAGAGATGCGGCACAGGAACAATGGACACATCTGGATGTTAAAAATTCAGATGACTCATAGGAATGTTAGGAAGTATTTCTTCAGCCTAATAGTTGTCAGGAAGTGGAACAATCTGAAGAGTGAAATAGAGCTACGATAAGGCTCTTGGAGCAGGGAGAGAGTGGACCTATTAGCGACTAGTGAAGAGGCGGAGCCAGATGTGACTCGATCCCAGCACCCATATATAGGCGAGTATATATATGTGAGTACACGTACGTACACACACATACAAAAACACACACTCACACGCACGCACACACACATACACACACACGCATAAACACACACACACACACACACACACACACACACACACACACACACACACACACACACACACACACACACACACACACACACACACACACACACACACACACACACACACATCGAACACAGACAACAGGTCCGAAGGAAGCATGGAAACTAAACTGTATGCAGAGGTCCTGTCAAACCCACATGGGGCCAAAACAAAGACAGGGAGCACTCTAGGACAGAAAGAGAGGTTGGAAGACATCGAAGGAACTAGGACATGTGCAAGGACCTTACCAGATACCTGTGGGGGCCAGGAGCAGGTGAGCAGGAAGGATAAACCAAGAAGCATAGGGGCCACAACGAGGGAAGGGACTGAAGGAAGGAACACTCCACGGGAAGGAACTAAAACACATCAGAGGATGCAATGGGAGTCACAGTGGGAGGTGGAAAGGGAGAGATCCGTGTTTGTCTATGGGCTAGACGAAGCTAAAGGGGAAACTTATGATGAAAGAAAGCAGGAGAAAAAAGCGATTGAAGACATCATGAAGGTGATAGGCGAGGGGGACATGACCCAGGTGGCAAATTTTCGGAGAATTGGGTGGTTCACAAAGAAAAGGAATCGGCCTCTCAAAGTAATTTTCAAGGCAGAATCAACCCGAACCATGATCCTGCAGGAGAAAGCACGGCTGAGAGGCAAGCAGGAGTTCCGGAGTGTGTACCTCGACCGAGACAGAACACAGGACGAAAGGAAGACAATGAAAGAGAGAGTTCAAAAACAAAAGGAGAAATGGGAGGAAATGAAAAAGGAGAGCAGAATAACCCAGGATCAAATGGAAGGACAAGTGCACCCCCCAGAAACACCTGCAGAAGGACTCCAGCCACGACACCCCCAAGGCAACTGAACAATCCAAACCAACCATCACACACCGATCCCTCTGTTTCCATCCCCCGCACCACAGTTACAGTATTAGAACAGAAGTTGAAGGTTTGGTACACAAATGCAGATGGATTAACGAATAAACATGAGGAATGGCAAGAAAGAATCAATGAGAAGTCCCCAGACATCATAGCAGTTACAGAAACAAAACTCACGGAGACAATAACAGATGCAATCTTCCCACCAGGATACCAGATCATGAGGAAAGATAGAAGGGGCAGGGGGGGAGGTGGGGTTGCTCTGCTCGTAAAAAACAGATGGAAATTCGAGAAAATGGAAGGAATAGATGAGACGGGAGAAAGAGACTACATAGCAGGTACACTTCAGTCGGGGGAACACAAAGTGGTCATTGCAGTGATGTATAATCCACCACAGAACTGCAGGAGGCCAAGAGAGGAATATGAAGAGAGCAACAGAGCAATGGTGGACACACTTGCTGAGGTGGCAAGAAGAGCTCACTCCAGCAGAGCAAAGTTGCTGGTTATGGGGGATTTCAACCACAGGGAGATTGACTGGGAAAACCTGGAGCCACATGGGGGTCCCGAAACATGGAGAGCCAGGATGTTGGACGTGGTGCTGGAAAACCTCATGCACCAACATGTTAAGGACACTACCAGAGTGAGAGGGGAGGATGAACCAGCAAGATTGGACCTTGTGTTCACCCTGGGCAGCTCAGACATTGAGGACATCAAGTATGAGAGTCCCCTAGGAGCTAGCGACCACGTGGTTCAGTGCTTTGAATACATAGTAGAGCTGCAAGTGGAGAGAATAACAGGAGTAGAATGGGAAAAACCTGACTATAAAATAGGGGACTACATAGGGTTGAAGAACTTCCTGCAGGAGGTCCAGTGGGACAGAGAACTGGCAGGAAAGCCAGTAAATGAAATGATGGAATATGTAGCAACAAAATGCAAGGAAGCAGTGGAAAGGTTCATTCCCAAGGGCAACAGTAACAACGGGAAGACCAGAACAAGCCCCTGGTTCACCCGACGGTGTAAGGAGGCAAAAACAAAGTGCAATAGAGAATGGAAAAAGTACAGAAGGCAGAGAACAAACGAAAATAGGGAGATCAGTCGCATAGCCAGGAATGAGTACGCACAGGTAAGGAGGGAGGCTCAGCGACAGTATGAAAATGACATAGCATCGAGAATCAAGACTGACCCGAAACTGTTGTATAGCCACATCAGGAGGAAGACAACAGTCAAAGACCAGGTGATTAGATTAAGGACAGAAGGTGGAGAACTCACAAGAAATGATCAGGAGGTATGTGAGGAGCTGAACAGGAGATTTAAGGAAGTTTTTACAGTAGAGACAGGAAGGGCTGTGGGAAGACAGAACAGAAGGGAACATCAAGAGGGAATATACCAACAAGTGTTGGATGACATACGAACAACTGAGGAGGAGGTGAAGAAGCTCTTAAGTGACCTTGACACCTCAAAGGTGATGGGACCGGACAACATCTCCCCATGGGTCCTTAGAGAAGGAGCAGAGATGCTGTGTGTGCCTCTAACCACAATCTTCAACACATCCCTTGAAACTAGGCAACTACCTGAGAAATGGAAGACAGCTAATGTAGTCCCCATATTTAAGAAAGGAAACAGAAACGAGGCACTAAACTACAGACCTGTGTTTCTGACATGTATCGTGTGCAAAGTCATGGAGAAGATTATCAGGAGGAGAGTGGTCGAACACCTGGAAAGGAACAAGATTATAAATGAAAACCAGCATGAGTTCATGGAAGGCAAATCTTGTATCACAAACCTCCTAGAGTTTTATGACAAGGTAACAGAAGTAAGACACGAGAGAGAGGGTTGGGTAGATTGCGTTTTCCTAGACTGCAGGAAGGCCTTTGACACAGTTCCCCAGAAGAGATTAGTGCAGAAGCTGGTGGATCAGGCACACGTAAAAGGAAGGGCACTGCAATGGATAAGGGAATACCTGACAGGGAGGCAGCAACGAGTCATGGTACGTGAAGAGGTATCACAGTGGGCGCCTGTTACGAGCGGGGTCCCACAGGGGTCAGTTCTAGGACCAGTGCTATTTTTGATATATGTGAACGACATGATGGAAGGAATAGACTCTGAAGTGTCCCTGTTCGCAGATGACGTGAAGTTGATGAGAAGAATTAAATCGGACGAGGATGAGGCAGGACTGCAAAGAGACCTGGAGAGGCTGGACATGTGGTCCAGTAACTGGCTTCTCGAATTCAATCCAGCCAAATGCAAAGTCATGAAGATTGGGGAGGGGCAAAGAAGACCGCAGACAGAGTATAGGCTAGGTGGACAAAGACTACAGACCTCACTCAGGGAGAAAGACCTTGGGGTGACCATAACACCGAGCACATCACCGGAGGCACACATCAACCAAATAACCGCTGCAGCATACAGGCGCCTGGCAAACCTGAGAATAGCGTTCCGATACCTTAATAAGGAATCGTTCAAGACACTGTACACTGTGTATGTTAGGCCCATACTGGAGTATGCAGCACCAGTCTGGAACCCACACCTAGTCAAGCACGTCAAGAAGTTAGAGAAAGTACAAAGGTTTGCAACAAGGCTAGTCCCAGAGCTCAAGGGAATGTCGTACGAGGAAAGGTTAAGGGAAATCGGACTGACGACACTGGAGGACAGAAGGGTCAGGGGAGACATGATAACGACATACAAGATACTGCGGGGAATAGACAAGGTGGAGAGAGATAGGATGTTCCAGAGAGGGGACACAGGGACAAGGGGTCACAACTGGAAGCTGAAGACTCAGACGAGTCACAGGGACGTTAGCAAGTATTTCTTCAGTCATAGAGTTGTCAGCAAGTGGAATAGCCTAGCAAGTGAAGTAGTGGAGGCAGGAACCATACATAGTTTTAAGAAGAGGTATGACAAAGCTCAGGAAGCAGAGAGAGAGAGGATCCAGTAGCGATCAGTGAAGAGGCGGGGCCAGGAGCTGAGTCTCGACCCCTGCAACCACAATTAGGTGAGTACAATTAGGTGAGTACACACACACACACACACACACACACACACACACACACACGTGAAGTTGATGAGAAGAATTCACTCGATCGAAGACCAGGCAGAACTACAAAGGGATCTGGACAGGCTGCAGACCTGGTCCAGCAATTGGCTCCTGGAGTTCAATCCCACCAAGTGCAAAGTCATGAAGATTGGGGAAGGGCAAAGAAGGCCGCAGACGGAGTACAGTCTAGGGGGTCAGAGACTACAAACCTCACTCAAGGAAAAAGATCTTGGGGTGAGTATAACACCAGGCACATCTCCTGAAGCGCACATCAACCAAATAACTGCTGCAGCATATGGGCGCCTAGCAAACCTCAGAACAGCATTCCGACATCTTAATAAGGAATCATTCAGGACCCTGTACACCGTGTACGTTAGGCCCATACTGGAGTATGCGGCACCAGTTTGGAACCCACACCTAGCCAAGCACGTGAAGAAACTAGAGAAAGTGCAAAGGTTTGCAACAAGACTACTCCCAGAGCTAAGAGGTATGTCCTACGAGGAGAGGTTAAGGGAAATCAACCTGACGACACTGGAGGACAGGAGAGATAGGGGGGACATGATAACGACATACAAAATACTGAGAGGAATTGACAAGGTGGACAAAGACAGGATGTTCCAGAGATTGAACACAGTAACAAGGGGACACAGTTGGAAGCTGAAGACACAGATGAATCACAGGGATGTTAGGAAGTATTTCTTCACCCACAGAGTAGTCAGTAAGTGGAATAGTTTGGGAAGCGATGTAGTGGAGGCAGGATCCATACATAGCTTTAAGCAGAGGTATGATAAAGCTCACGGCTCAGGGAGAGTGACCTAGTAGCGATCAGTGAAGAGGCGGGGCCAGGAGCTCGGACTCGACCCCCGCAACCTCAACTAGGTGAGTACATACTCACACACACACACACACACACACACACACACACACACACACACACACACACACACACACACACACACACACACACACACACACACACACACACACACACGAGAAATTGAAGATTGAGACACTTATGCAACATATGGGAATCTTTACTGAAGAAACGGTTTACCAAACAGTGGCTTCATCAGTCCAATACAAATCAGAAATGTGTAAAGAGAGGAGAAGTTTGAGGTAATCAGTCCCTCAGCCTGGAGTCGATGTGTTCAGTCCATCAGTCTTGTAGAAAGTACAGCATAGGGCCGTAGAAGTGGGTTATATACTGTAGTCAGGTGAGGTGAAGCAGGAGGAGACGGGGTCATAGTGGGGCGAAACGTTTCTTCAATAAAGATTCCCATATGTTGAATAAGTGTCTTAATCTTCAACTTGTGAGTTTTTAAACCATTTATCACACAATAAATTGTTGACCGTAGGAAAACAGGAGATATGATTTTCACGCTAATTATCATATAGAGATACAATAAAATGCATGTTGATAATTTCTTTAGCATCATCAACAGCTACAACAATAAGACACAAACTTTGAAAAAAAATAAAATGCCCGGAAAAAAAAAAAATTCTTCAGTAGCTGAGCAGTAATGATTAAAATAAAACAGTGCTAAATACCGAAGAGGAACTAAATAATCATGCAGGAATTGTGCAGGAATTTCTGAATGTTTTTCACCAGTTTTGTATCTGAGGGTCTGTACTGGGACCCATGTCTCGTCATGGATGTCAACAACCTTACTTTGGATGCCAAGCTCGTGATGAGAATTCACGCAGATTATGACCAGTTACACTAGTGCTAGCAAAGTATGTGGCTTGATTTCAATCATAGTAAACATAGAAACAACTAAAGGTTTCCAAGAAGAAGAAAGACCTATTCTAAACATGTCGCATGAAAGTATCGTAAAGTGGAGGTCATTCGCTAGTCTAGTAAACAAAGGAATGAGATTTGGGAACCTAAAAAAAAATGATATGCTTAAAAATCTTTAAACAATATATTAGAATCTAATATATTGTTTAAAGATTTTTAATCCTAAAATTCGTTGGCTGGTACTGGACCTCAGTACAAAAGTAACGGAGAAAAACAACTCGAACTAGACCTCACGTCCCTGAAAAAAACGGAAAAAAAATAAATGAGGCATGGAACTAGCTGGGGAGGTACTGTATTATCGTTTTTATGTGAGCGTAAAATGGAAGCCTCTTAAATAGTTTATGCTCTGGCAGGATCGCTGGTCTTGTCTTTCTGCTTGATTCAACATACATTGAGTATTGAAGTTTGGCAACATTTACAAATGTTGCCAGAATTATGAATTATGGCAACATTTCCCTAAGTATTAAAGATAACACATACACCGTTCAATCAAATGAATGACAGTCTGTTCAGAACAATTAGAACCAGATAATATTGTTAACCTCTACATTTTGCTATCTTTCTGTTTGACCTAAGACAGATGATCACCAACAGCCTGACTATTCAAGACTGAGCTACGATTGAAGGACGGAGGATGGAGCCTTCACCGATGCACTACATGAATGTTTGATGTGGACAGTAGTGGTGAAGCGGAGGGCTACTTCAAATCAAATGTCTCGAGTGTCAAGGAGAATGATCAAAGAGAAATTTTGGACAGATAATAGGAAATCCCTGTCATGATGAGTACTCACGACATGGAGGTGATCTGTCTTTCTCCTTCCTGCCAACATTCTCGATATCAGTTAAACTACTTTTGGCATTTAGAGAACATTGATATAGTTGAAGATACTGTATAAGAGTCCTTCCAAGTGAACCCTTTGATAAATTTAAGAACTTGAATCAAAACAGTGTTTCTCAGACACTCAGAAAGAGTTTTTCAACTAACTCACGAGATGGAACTCACGAAACTAGAAATGCAGGTTATACTATGTGCGATGTATTGCAAACATTTACTCCACACGTTTAATTGAACGCATTCCTTGATCACACTGAAAATCTTGGAACAGGATGAGCGGTTATATGAGCGTTTACTTTAAGAATTGTTCCTATTCTCTTAATCTCAAGCTGTCACATATGGATGTACATCACGGGAAATTGCAAATTCAAGAACCTTGTGAGGAAGATCAAGATATCAAGGATATCAAGATCACATTTTCTTTCAGTCTATCCTTGAGAATAGTGGCAACGGTAGTGGATCAAAGGATTTAATTTCCTCAGGTATTAAACCGACCAGACAGTTCTTGACAAACCTTGTGATCTCAGGAGGATCTCTGCTGCCGCGCTGAGAACCATATTAATTATTTCTTTAATATGCTTAGGACAAACTCCTTTGTAACCCACAATAAAGCCTGTAAAAACGACACAGTCAGCATTAAATCTTAGTAAATTCCTGACTCTTGTAAACAGAGTTGCTCTAGATTGAGAACGTTAGTGATATGATTTATGGTACCATAGACTGTGTTTTTTTATCTTTTGTTTTTCGGCTGAAGCATCATCTCTAAGGTTGTTTCACACTGAAGGTGGATCATTTCATGAGTCTGCTCTGCTGTTCTTGCCTTAATGGAGGAGACGGATCAAGTTGCAGCAGATCAGATTGTTAAGAATTAATTTCAGACGGATCAGGTTTTCTAGCATCAAGTTAAGGCAGCTGAAGAAGACGGATTAAGTTGTGACAGATCAAGAAGACATGAATTAAGTGTTCATCTCTGTAAATCTACTAACTGATTCCCTAAATTTTAGATAATCATTTAGTAGATCCTCTAAACTTAGAGAATCAGTAGATTCTCTAAACATTAGAGAATCACCTAGTAGATTTCTAGACATGATCGCTTATTCCTCTCTACTTGATCCGTCACAACTTAATCGGTCATATTTGGATTATATTCAGCTTATTCCATTGCAAACTGATCATTCATAACGTGACAGTGACTACTTACTCCTTAAAATATCGTTTAGAGTCTAAACGATGACTCTAACGTCCTATGATCTTCAGTTTGCTAAACGAAATATGCAGACGGACAGTTACACCATTTCCCAATTGCATGTATTCAAGCTACAAGAATTCAGTGGAACATGGGACTGCTGTAAGTGGTAAGTGGACATCTATATCCATTTTTTTTATTTCTGTTTTCCTCAACAGTTTGCCAAGTGGCAAGGTGCTTCATCTCCACACTCCTCGGTCAAACTCAACTTTCACAACGTTGTGAAGAGAACAATTTGAAAATAATGTATCTCTTATGGTGGCTCATACTACGGTTCAGTGGTGTCCTATCTGTTTCCATTGTAGTTATGACAGTGATACATCTGCCAACACTGCAGTTATGATAGTGGTACATTTGTCAAAACTGTTGTTTGCACAGTGCCAAATCTGCCTCCACTGTCTTTTCCACAGCGCCAAATCTGCCTCTGGCATTCTGTAGTGCCCAGAATGCCAAACCTGACTCCAATGTAGTTCTCACAGTGCTAAATCCGCCTCCACTGTAGTTCTTAAAGTGGCAAATCTGCCTCCAGTATAGTTCCTATAGTGCTAAATCTTCATCAACTGCAGTTCTCGCAGAGCCAAATCTTCCTCCACTGTAGTTCTCACAGTGGCAAACCGGCTACCACCGTAGTTTTCATAGTGGCAAATCTTCCTCCACCACCATGACTCTCACTCTTACATAGGAGTGAGAGGGAGTGTTGCTGGACTGCGCACAGTGTTACCTTCCACAAAAGAGTGTTGGTATATTTTATAAAAAAATAATCTGGACTTCCAGGAAAAGGAAACCGATTTATAAATTTACATAGTGGTGTTGGAGGCACGAGAGCTAGATACCTGGACGCCCTATCGTGGGACGATAGTCCTCATTATTTTCAGATTATTGCAATCATATCACAAAGATTTTTTAGTTCATGAAAAGAGAAATGTAGATACTATTCGTGGTGAATATTTACAAGCTAGAGCCTTATTAAGCTTTATTAAGCCTTAAGCTATAAACACATATATGATAGATTTAAAACGGTTTCTTATAGTATTAATATATTTCGTGGATGTTGTAATAAAATTTTCCCACCATTTGAGGGAGTTACACTAAATACCAGTCACAACATAACTTAATGATCTAAAAAAACATATGATGTTCAGTTATTCTCGGGTGTGACAGCAACAAAATGCTGAATTGGTTAAATATCTTAACGGAGACAATAAATTAGGACCACAACACAAGTGTTGTAAAGCCTATTTCACTGTTTTTCTTATTAAGAAAACTAATAATGTCTGTATCTCTAATTATTTATGCTTTCGTGAACTGAAGCAATTTAGAAGCCTAAGAAGTGTTTAGAACCTATGTGAGACCAAGAGGGATGGTAAACAAAAGCAGCTGCACAGACTTGTTCAGGTCATGTTGCTCAAACTCGTCTCTAGGGGATTAAAAGCTGCATTAGATGGAAACCTTGAGTCACTACTGTAAAGTAGCCAATGGATGCCACGAAATCCATGACGTAATGAATGTGCAATACTCATAATTTCTTAATAACTTAGTGACAGAATGAAATTTATGAAAATATGAGAATATTCGTCTCTGAGAGAAAGGTTGTAAAACCAACACATAAAAACAAAGACACTATGGGGGAACGGAAACGTTATTTAGGTATATATTGTTTGGAAAGCAGATGAGGAGACGAGAGGCACGAGCCTGACTGCGTCAGGTTGGGAGGGCTGTGTGTGTTGGGAAGCATCATAGTCAAGGGTTCTCCCAACAGGAAATTTCCTTGGTTCAGGATAATGGTGTCTGTGACATAAATGAACGCCAGTTCCAGACACTTTCACGGCATTTTACGGATATCCATGCTCGTTCTGGGTCAGTCTATGTGAAAGGAATCCGTTTGTTGGTACAACTGGTGCATAATCAAATCTAAGTATGAGAACAGACAAATTCCATATGGGTCTAATCTTCGTATACTTTATTGCAAATGCTTCAAAAGATGGTGTAGATACTTGCATTATCGTCGAGACTGAAGAGACACCTCTTTCATCTAGTAATGCCTTTAATAATAGTGGAGGTGATGGTAGTTGTGATACTATCGGCTTTCTCAAATGACTTTGAAGCATTATCGGGTGATGTGCACGTAGGGATCAGATCTCGTCTGAGTGATTCTAGTGAAATTTTACTGAGGGAGTCAAGAAAGGAACTGAAAGTGAAGAGTAAGTGAAATGCTCAGGCTTTTTGAGGGAGTCATGAAAGTGAGCTGAGAATTCAATGTGAGTGAGGTGTTTGCTGAGGGAGTCATGACAGTGAGCTGAGAATTCAATGTGAGTGAGGTGTTTGCTGAGGGAGTCAAGAATGTTAACTGAGAGTTCAGTGCGTGTGAGTTGTCTAGGCATACTGAAGGAGTCAGTTGTTAGTGTGGATCAGCAGCTAAGTGCAGGTGATACTGTTATCCCTTGCACATAAACTGGGAAAAAATGCTGAACGGAGGGCCATTCATGGGAAACATAAAAAAGGTAATGGGAAGAAAAAAATCACTATTAATTAAGCAATTTTTCCGCGTGAGCCCTTTACAAAAGGAACCGTCCACAACAGAAAACCTCTACAACAGGACACGACTAGAGCAGGAAAAATATATAACAGTAAAGTTCTGCAAGAGAAATCGACTATAACAGGAACAGTCTTCAACAGGAACCATCCATAAGAGAAATCGCGTACAAGAGGAGCCATCAACATAGAATATTCTTCAATAGGAATTGTCTACAGAAGGAACCATCTACAGTTAAAGCTGTCTTAAAATGACTGTTTATAATAGCAGCCATTTACAACAGGAATTGTCCGCAACGCGACCAATCTAAAACAGAACCGTCTACAACACGAACAGTCTGCAAAAGCAACCATCTACGACATTATCTATCATAGACAGGAATTGTCTAAAAATGGAACAATCTAAACTAGGAATAGTCTAAAGCACGAAAGGTCTACAATAGTATTTATCTACAGAGAAAACGTCTACAACAGAAACTGTCTACATTAAGTATTGTCAACAACAGGCAACATGAGCAACACTATCTTCAGTGGAAGTCGTTGATAATACGATTCATCTAAACCAGGAATTGTCTGCAACAGGGATCATCTACGGAAGACAAAGTTCACAAGAGAACACACAGTGTACTGAGATGAGACTTCTGCTATTGTTATCGGTCACCTCTTCTTGCTTTCATTCACTGTGATCTACGCCATGTTAGACCATGGAGACCAAATTGATCAGGAGATGTAGGCCAAGAGCTGCCTACTTAGATCCTTATGAGATGTATCCTCAACTGTATAGTTATGTAATGTATATCCACTCACACAAAGACATGTGAAGTAAATCATCCTATGTAAAATCTTGTGAGGTTTATGCTCATTTGTAGATCTGATGAGACGTATTCTTTTAAGAGCTATGTGGCTTATATCCCAATGTAAATCCATATAAATTAAATCTACCCATGTAGATACGTGATATTATAGTTTACCCTTCAGAGCCATACAAGGTATATTCTCAACTTTAGAACCTTGTCAGTTATATCTTCTCAGTTATAGCCATGTGAGACATATCTGCATGTAGAGATATATGAGCTTAATTCTTTGATATTGAACCTTATGAAGCATATCCTTTCCATTTTGAATCTTAAGATAAATTCTCTCAAGTAGATCCGTGGAAATTATATCTCTAGAGACATGTGAATTATATCCCCCACGAAAAAAACATCTGAGTTACATCCTCCCGTGCAGATTCACTTTGGTTGTATGCTCCCATGTACAGCCAGGTGAAGTACATCACTTATGTGAGTTGTGTCTTCCTATGAAGAGTCATTATAATCATGTAAGATTTTGCTAAATGTAAAAAAATATCAAGTTTTAATCAAGGGGATTCTGTTGTTCCTTGTGACTCACAAAATCAACCTGGAAGGCTTGCAGAAATGAGCTTTTTTAGAGGCCCTCATGTTGACCAGTCTCTCCCTGAGAGTGGATTCTTGATCATTTTTCTTGAGTATAACTTCAGTGCATAAGTAGTCAAACTAAAACATGAATGAAATCTGTTTCCACCATAGGATTCTAGGTCATTCTATTCTAGGTGATTTGCCGGTATACCTCCATAGGACTGGTGACTTTCTTGCCAGTGTAGCGGACTGGTGACTTTATACTAACGCGTATAAATTTATGTTAGTATAAACATGACGAAACAAATTATTCTGCTTTGGGAAATTGACCCATAATGTTTTTCTCACTATCACCTTTCCAGTTCAAAAGGAGTGGACCAAGGAATGATGGAATTCTCTTGGCTAAATGTTTTCAAGTCTGGTAAATCCTTTCAAGCGACTTGTGTTATTGCATATACTAAATCTGATAACTTCTCTGCAATCACGAACTGACACAAGCTGAAGTAGCTGATCTGTATGCACATATGATGCGTCAAGAGCTACGACTCTGTCATCTCGAAGAGCTCAGTATTTTCTATTGAAGTACCAAGTGAAGATTGTTGGTAACATGACTCACGATATCGTAATATCAAGATAGCAAATAATTCACAGAACGGGTACGACAGGCGAGTCCTAAAACTCACAGGCCAGTTACCCACTCAATCATGCGAGCCTGTCAAGATTCATCCAACTAGATACATTATTAAAAGCCTTGGGAATGTTAGCATGGGCCCCACTGTCACCACATAAGAATCCCGCAGCAACACGCTGTGGAGTACGTTAGTTCAAGTACCCTTACAGCAGCTATCATGACTCACGGATTCGTAATAATTTACTGGGTTGCAACTTCTAGAACTTGCCTACCATGGGCTCGAAACCCAACTGTTCTGTGATTTGTTTTCCTTCGTGTTATTACCATTTCGTTAGTCATGATGACAACTTCGAAAGACTTGAGGTAGATCCCGCCACTGCCACGCAGGTGTGGGATTCGATAGTAAAAACCTTCATTTGTGGTCACATTAGGACCCAGTCTAACATTTCTATGGTGAATAATAATATACCTTGTGGGATGAAATTTGTTAGGCTGGCCTGTGAAGCTTAGGATTCACCTGCCATGAGTTCGACCCTCACTTGTTCTATGAATTGTGTTGGAATAGTGTTCTAGGCTTCTAAAAGTGATTTAAATATATAACTGAACCGTCACACGTCTAAGAAGGGTATGGGATAAGCATATGTGTAACTGGTGCCTCACGACCCATAAAGATCATATTTGACAATATCTCCGTAGAAAGGAGCATTTCCAAGGTTGTCCAAAGGATGAAAAATAACACATGTCAATGAATGTTTACCCTACTGTTTACACTGCGGCAAAAGCGTAGTAATAATCCTGGTAAAACCGTCACAGTTAAATTCAAGAGGAGAAATAATTGCTAAAACTCTCAACTCATCAAATACGTGGGAAAGACTTCAACCAATTTCTTACACTAGCAAAAATACCGTCTGATCAAACATCATCAACTCCATCTTAAACACCACCTAGTACTGCTACTCAAAAATCTCATGTAACTACAACTGCATATCAAGTTTGTCTGTTTAAGCAATTTATCTAAGTATTCTTATGTATGTGTCTCATATATACTCAAGATTTTTTTTAATGCAACCTACATATGTATCATTACTCTCTTTTCTTAATGCTTTGATCTTCTAATGAGGTATATACCGTCCTGTATATATCTCATTATTCCATGTTTCCTTGGCTATTATTCTTTGTTGTTCCACCTTTTTTGTTTAATAGTTATATTTTTAGCCCCGTTCTCTAAATTCCTTGCTTATTTTCCAATTTTATTAATTTTTCTTTACCTTTTTATTGAATAACTTACCGAATCAGTTTCTAGTGTATTTCAATTCTTACCCTACTTGTTTCTCACAAATCCTATTTATATTTTAAATACCACCGTATTCCACTTTAGCAGTCATTGCTTGTATAACTTGCACTTTTATATACCCTTATGACAAGTTCATTTTTAAATACATATTTTGTATATACTAGCTTGCAGTGTGTTTTAAACTTTGATAATGTTTATTCTAGTCCCCTGTATTTTCCTCTACTCTTCCATTAAAATGGAATTAACTGTTTGCATAGTTAATTCCACTTTAATTATAATTTTATTGTTCTCGTTTGTTTTAAATTCACTTCAATCCATTTCCTTAAATATTTCCCCATTCCTCATATGTTTGTTTGGTTTATTCGATTCAACACACACACACACACACACACACACACACACACACACACACATATATATATATATATATATATATATATATATATATATATATATATATATATATATATATATATATATATATATATATATATATATATACAAGACATGCCACGAAGGGTGGAATTCTTTAGCTCAATTAATTTCACACTTCTCAGTCCGTCATCAGAAGCTATGCAATGTAAGAGAGCAACTAAAGCTGGGAGGGAGTTCTCAGAGTAAAGAACTGCGGATGTGTCACCGGTCATGGTTACCCTTAGGGTAACCGTGGCCGGTGACATATCCGCATAAATAAATAGTACTCCACACTTTGTAAAGTGGATATATATTTTATCAATTCCTATTTTTATCAAGTTACGCAGCACTTTGTGATTTAATTTAATATTTGTATCTACCTCACACATTGTTGCTATATGTTTTGAGAAGTAAATCACTTTTTTTTTGTTCGTATTTTTTTTTTATATTTGTAACAAGTTTATAAATAATTCACCTATTGCCCGACAAGGAATGATCATTTATGAACCGTCCTCTAAGCAGACTGCACAGACTGTTTCTTCTCATTGCACAACAAAAATGCAATCAACTGCACCGAGACTCACCTACCTTCTCATCTTGGACTTCGCATTCAATCATAGCCTAGCAGCAGCTAACTGGTGTATGAGTTAACAAGACTCGGGTGAAGTACCTAGAAGAGAGAATAAAAGGTCATGCAATGATTAAGCAATTTGGCGAAGAAGATATTTCTCCACTCAGTCATCGACATGGACTATTCACTGTTTCAACAATTGATGATATCGATCATAATTCATTCTCAGCAATCTCAATTCATTTCTGGGTACTGCTCTTTCACTGTTTACAATACGTATTTCACAGGTAATGGAAAAAGAGACTTTTACCTAATTCTAAAAGTGGTCTTGGAAATATAAGCCATCCAGATGAGTATAATACTATCTATACATTAACTCACTGCATCAGGTACAGCTGGCCGCATGGAAGATGAGACGAAATAGGACCCAGGGAGACAAGTAGTAACTCCTCGATGTAATACAGATTGAACCTTGAAGACTGAGACACTTATCCACTATTTGGGAATCTTTATTAAGGAAGCGTTTCGCCACACAGTGGCTTCTGAAGAAGCCACTGTGTGGCGGTTTCAAAATCATTTATCACACAGATTGAACCTTACTAGTCGGGCAAGCTGAGACCAGACCGGTACAGGTGTAGCGGATTTTCCGAACCAGTGAAGCTTAGGTTAAAAAAAAGTGAACATAATGTATATACTGTACTGTATTACTGCAAATCCACTTCCAAAATATACTTGTTTGTATATGCAATATAAATTAAAGATAAGTAACATTTGGGACATCTACATCCAGGCTATCTGGGGTATCTTGCGGGACATCTGGGTCATCACCTGTGATGCTGGAGCTGAGGAGGTGCTAGGAAGAGGATTCTGTATGATGCCTACTGTGCTGCTGGATTCTCTTGTTGGTAATCCTCTGAAACATATCTTGTAGTGTTACTTGCTTCATATATTTAGTTTTTTTTTTTTTGACAAAGCGTCTCTTATATACACTCTCATCAATTATTGCTTAGATATAAAATTTCTTTGGTCAAGCCCTGCAATTAAGGGGTAAAAATTAAGTAATCCAAGATAATATAGTAGCTTCAACTATTGTAAGTCAGTTGTAGTAGACGTAAACAATGAAGGTCAGCGGTGGTGCTACAACTTCTGAATAATTGCGTCCAAACAATTAGCGTTTTAATTACGAGTCTGAGAGCAAGAATAGAAGGGAAATTATGTTAATTCTCATCAAGAATATAAAAAGTGATAATCATACATGATACTATGATATTCTCTCTAACATCCACCACCCACCCAACCATCATCCATTCATCACCCATCCGCCAACCACCCAACAACCAACCACTCATCACTCATCCACCACTCACCCAACCATCATCCACTCATCACTCATCCGCCACCCACCCAACAACCAACCACTCATCACTCATCCACCACTCACCCAACCATCATCCACTCATCACCCATCCACCAACCACCCAACCACCATCCACCCATCCACCACTCACCATCCCCCCAACCACCATCCCCTTATCACCCAACCATCATCCACCACCCACCCTACTACCACCATCAATCCACCACGTTCCCACCACCCTCCAACGACTCATTAACCACCACCCAAAACCCACACCCCACCCACTACCGCCCACCCATTTCCCAACACCCACTTACTATCCACCTATCCACCTGCCCACTTACCAAATCACCTGTCCACCCACCTATCTACTCATCTACCAACTTACCTGCCCACCCACCCACCTACCCACCCAACTAGCCGCACACACACACACACACACACACACACACACACACACACACACACACACACACACACACACACAAGAGGAAAAAACATAGAAGTACGGTAGGAGAGAAAGGGATGAGTAGATTGCACTTTCGTGTATTGCAAGAAGGCTTACGAAACATTACCACACAAGATATTGGTAGAAGAGCTATAGAGCAGGCAGCAATAGTTGGAATGCACTGAAATGGATCAGGAAATACGGGACAGAAAGGAAACAGAGTGATGGTAAGTGTCGAGGTGTCAGAGTGGGCGCACGTGTCGAATGGGGTTCCATAGGTCAGTCCTACGGCCAGTGCTGTTTCTCTTATAAGTAAAATGTGAAATTAATGAGAGGAATACAAGCGGACTAGGATCAGGGACGTTTAAAAGAGAATCTGGACAGGCTGCAAGCCTAGTCTGACGAATAGCTCCTGGGGTTTAACACCACCAAGTGCAGCGTCATGAATCTTGGGAAGGACTAGGAATGCCGCAAACGGAATACAGGCTCTTGGGTCAAGGGCAGCAAACCTCACTGAAGGAAAAGGATCTTAGGGTGAGCATCTTATCGAACACATCAACCAAATAACCGCTGGAGCAAATGGACGTCTGGAAACCTAATTCATTCACGACACTACACTGTGTATGCCAGGCCCGTATTGGAGTATGCAGCACCAGTATGGAACCCACGTCCAGAAATTTGAGAAAGTGAAAAACTTTGCAATATGAATAGATCCGGTACTACGGGGTATGTCTTATTAGGAGAGGTTAAGGGAACTCATCCTGCACACACTGAAAAACAGGGCGTGGACATAATAACGACGAATAAAATACTAAGAGGAATTGTCAAGGTGGACAGGGCCGGAATGTTTCAGCGATGGGGTACAAGAACAACGAGAATCAACTGCAAGTTGAGATATCAAATGAGTCACAAGAAGTGGAACAATTTGGAGAGTGAAGTAATGAAGACTGGATCCATGTACTCTTTTCAGAAGAGATACGATAAGGCTCTTGAATCGGGAACAGAGTGGACCTGGTAGCGACTAGTGAAAAAGAGGGCTAGGAGCTGTGACTCAACCCCTGCAACCACTTACAGGTGAGTACATATAATATGGGAGAGCACTCACACACACACACACACAAACAAAAAAGAAAAGGTGCGTTGTGATAATTCATAATACATTTGCCTTCAATCTTAGTAATAGTTTCCTCAGTTTTATGATCATTATATCCAATAAAAGAATCAATATCAGCAATTATATCGAGAGAAAATGAAGGTGACCTGTTGTAATGAAAGTTTCTCTGGTGACAGTAGCAGCAGTCTGCTGGTGTCATATATATCTCATAGTGGAATGTATCTGGTAAATTTAAGTTCAGTTTCCTTACATTTCATATGTTCTATATAACGTAAACTCTTATACTACCATTCTGTTGCATTAAAAATAGAAGAATTCTTTTCTAATTTCACAACCAAAATGACTGAGCATCTTATTCTTTGAGAGAGAAAGGGAGAGAGAGAGAGAGAGAGAGAGAGAGAGAGAGAGAGAGAGAGAGAGAGAGAGAGTTAGGAATCCTTAACCTGTAAATAGCTTGTCAATAAAGCTAGGGATCCTTAACCTCGTCAAACCCTGTGTAAAAAAAAAAGAGTGGGGATGGGGGGAAGAAGGAGGTAGGTGCCTTGAGCAACGCAAGCACTAAAGGCTTGTTGTTATGGAATTTATCATGCATAACAGGCGAAGCACTGAATCATCTTTCATCACTACCATTATCTTCACTCAAAATCCAATCAGTTTCATCCTTCAGGAAATACTTGTGGAACCAGGAAACAACCATCACTGAACTCAGCCCATCAGTTTAAACTTTGTCTTCTGTTTTGTGTAGTGAATTGAAAAAAAAGACTGATTGTTGATTTTTTTTTATTGAACGCAGCTGTCTCCCACCGAGGCATGTGATCCCGAAAAAAAAGAAACGATTCCAATAAGTTTTTCTTCTTTTTACATTTAGTGATTTATACAGAAGAAGCAATTATTAGCCCTTTGCTCCAAGCATTTTAGTCGCCTCTTACGACATGCATGGCTCACGGACGAAGGATTCTTCTCCACTTCCCTATGGACAGTTGGTGAAATATGTCATTAATAAATGTCTTGTTACTACATATATGTCTTTATTACTTTATTGATGGTATTAATTACCATATGTTGCTTCAGAGAGAAAAAATGAGAGAAAGAGTGAGAAGAAAATTAAATAATACTAATATCACATTATCAACATCCTATAATAATAATCGATATGTATGCCAAAAATCAAAGCCTCATTTTTCAGTCATTATCTCTGTGGGCACATGTATTCATTCAGTATACGAAAATATCGTTTACTACGTCGAGGAGTTGCCACATGTATCCACTGATTGTAATTTGTGTCATCTGTGCAACCAACTGGACATTTCCCAGAGCAGTCAATGGCGACTTCCACATTAGACAGATCCTTCACAATAAACAGTGAAGTTAAGAAAAGTGGAAGGCAACTGTCGTTTCTTAGCTCATCGAGAACCTAAAAAAATGAATGTGTAGTATTGGGCAGCTGATCACGACACTCACTGTGATGCATCAGTGTCATACCTCTGAGACTTATTCCGCATTTTTATTCATCAACAGAACTTGTGATAACCGTTCATCCCGTGAAACTCGTTAGCAGGTGTATTATGTAGCTAAATCCCAACCAAATTTCTTTGACAGCTGACCCATTATGAAACTGTACGGCACTTCTTCTTGTGGCACTCACTGGATGTGATTCCACATCTATTCTGAAGGACTCTCAGAAGGATAACTCTTCAATACCTTAAATATCTGTTCAAATGACGTAGAATACTTAGCTGATTTAATAAATCAGCCCCTCAAATAACTTAAACATAGTAACTGCTGATTTCAAGTCTTGGACGTGTTCCTCATTCAGATCTAGGGAGGAGGGAGGATGTCAGTCATTAAAATGAGAAATAAAAAAATTCGCCAAAAAAGTGGAATGTATTCCACTATATCAGAATACATTGTACCAGCACTGTTGGAGAGCTGTGTACCAGACTTGTGTATGGGCGTATGCCAGTGACCCAACATGTCAAGAACTCAATTAAGGTCTTCATGGTTGGAGGAGAGAAGGAAATAAACTCTTTCCAGAATGGATTTCAATTCCAGCAGTTCCAACGGTGTGCCAGGTGCTTGTGAAATACGTATGCAAGAAAACATATTCCAGCGTTTGCAGATGCAGGAAGCAAGGATTCCCTTGTTCAGCATTCTGCAAATGTCATTATTGTCGCTTATTTCATCCCATTTTAAGTACTAGTCAAGTATTTGTTGAGGATATTCTGTGCATGTCAATGTGTTTTTTCTTTATCGGTGACAGATTTTTTTTAATGTCCATTAACCAAAACAGTTCGGGATATTATATTCATCATTGCGTTCGTTCACAATATTTCATACCACACTGACAGGGTCAACAGGAAAGGTGGTGGAGTAGCGATGTATGTCAGAGACAATTTAAATTGTTGTGTTAGACAAGATATTAAATTAGAAGCGTCAGCCACTGAATCTGTTTGGTTACAGCTTCTCGAGGGCAGAGAAAAACTAATTTTGGGTGTGATTTACAGGGCCCCAAATCTTGATAGGGAGTGCAGTAAACTTCTATGGGACGAAATTCGTAAGGCATCTACATACGAAAATGTTGTGCTAATGGGAGATTTCAACTATAGACAGATTGACTGGAGCAATTTGACAGGAAATTTAGAGTCAGGTGACTTTCTTGATACGATCCAGGATTGTTTTTTAAAACAGTTTGTGACAGAGCCAACTAGGGGAAATAACCTCCTTGACTTGGTTCTTGCCAGTAGGGAAACACTAATTAATAATCTTGAGGTTAATGATGAGCTTGGGGAAAGTGATCACAAATCACTCAGTTTTAATATATCATGGAATTCCCCTAATAATGGCAATCAAGTCTCCGTCCCTGACTTTCGCTTGGCTGATTTCATAGGACTGAAAAATTACTTAGGTGGGCTGAACTGGAATGACCTGACTAAGGGTCAGGTAGGTGGTGATGGTTGCCGATATGATGCTTTCCAGGGCATAGTTCTAGCTGCTCAGTCAAATTATGTTCCAAATAGGGAAATCAGATCAAACAAAAATGATCCTAAATGGATGAACAATAAAATTAAAATATCTGATTGGTCAAAAGAGAGGCATATATAGGCAAATCAAAAGAGGAGAGGGGCAATTGAGAAATCGATATATTCAGTTAAAGAGAGAAATAAAAAAGGGAATTAGAAAAGCAAAAAGAGATTATGAGGTTAAAGTTGCAAGAGAATCGAAGACTAACCCAAAAGGATTCTTTCAGGTATACAGAAGTAAGAACAGGGACAAGATAGGCCCACTCAAAAGTTCCTCGGGTCAGCTCACTGACAGTGATAAGGAAATGTGTAGAATTTTTAACACATACTTCCTCTCAGTTTTTACACAGGAGGATACCAGCGATATTCCAGTAATGATAAATTATGTAGAACAGGACGATAATAAACTGTGCACTATTAGGGTCACAAGTGACATGGTCCTTAGGCAAATAGATAAATTAAAACCTAACAAATCCCCAGGCCCTGATGAACTGTATGCAAGGGTTCTAAAGGAATGTAAAGAGGAGCTTAGCACACCTTTGGCTAATCTTTTCAACATATCACTACAAACTGGCATGGTGCCAGATAAGTGGAAAATGGCAAATGTGATACCTATTTTCAAAACAGGTGACAGGTCCTTAGCTTCGAACTATAGACCAATAAGCCTAACCTCCATAGTGGGAAAATTTATGGAATCAATAATTGCCGAGGCAGTTCGTAGCCACCTTGAAAAGCATAAATTAATCAACGAATCTCAGCATGGTTTTACAAAGGGGCGTTCCTGCCTTACGAATTTATTAACTTTTTTCACTAAGGTATTTGAGGAGGTAGATCATGGTAATGAATATGATATTGTGTATATGGACTTCAGTAAGGCTTTTGACAGGGTCCCACATCAGAGACTATTGAGGAAAATTAAAGCACATGGAATAGGAGGAGAAATTTTTTCCTGGATAGAGGCATGGTTGACAAATAGGCAGCAAAGAGTTTGCATAAATGGGGAGAAATCAGAGTGGGGAAGTGTCACGAGCGGTGTTCCACAGGGGTCAGTGTTGGGCCCCCTGCTGTTCACAATCTACATAAACGACATAGTTGAGGGCATAAAGAGCGACATCGGCAAGTTTGCCGATGACACCAAAATAGGCCGTCGAATTCATTCTGACGAGGACATTCGAGCACTCCAGGAAGATTTGAATAGACTGATGCAGTGGTCGGAGAAGTGGCAGATGCAGTTTAATATAGACAAATGCAAAGTTCTAAATGTTGGACAGGACAATAACCATGCCACATATAAACTAAATAATGTAGATCTTAATATTACGGATTGCGAAAAAGATTTAGGAGCTCTGGTTAGCAGTAATCTGAAACCAAGACAACAGTGCATAAGTGTTCGCAATAAAGCTAATAGAATCCTTGGCTTCATATCAAGAAGCATAAATAATAGGAGTCCTCAGGTTGTTCTTCAACTCTATACATCCTTGGTTAGGCCTCATTTAGATTATGCTGCACAGTTTTGGTCACCGTATTACAGAATGGATATAAATTCTCTGGAAAATGTACAAAGGAGGATGACAAAGTTGATCCCATGTATCAGAAACCTTCCCTATGAGGATAGACTAAGGGCCCTGAAACTGCACTCTCTAGAAAGACGTAGAATTAGGGGGGATATGATTGAGGTGTATAAATGGAAGACAGGAATAAATAAAGGGGATGTAAATAGTGTGCTGAAAATATCTAGCTTAGACAGGACTCGCAGCAATGGTTTTAAGTTGGAAAAATTCAGATTCAGGAAGGATATAGGAAAGTACTGGTTTGGTAATAGAGTTGTGGATGAGTGGAACAAACTCCCAAGTACCGTTATAGAGGCCAGAACGTTGTGTAGCTTTAAAAATAGGTTGGATAAATACATGAGTAGATGTGGGTGGGTGTGAGTTAGACCTGATAGCTTGTGCTACCAGGTCGGTTGCCGTGTTCCTCCCTTAAGTCAATGTGACCTGACCTGACTAGGTTGGGTGCATTGGCTTAAGCCGGTAGGAGACTTGGACCTGCCTCGCATGGGCCAGTAGGCCTGCTGCAGTGTTCCTTCGTTCTTATGTTCTTATGTTCTTAAAGCACAGGTAGGCACTGCTTTTTGCATTTCAGGAACTGATTATTGGTTTCATGTCATAGTATTATGCCTTTACCTGAATTTATGGTCTGTTGTTAGTAGCAGGAATAAATTGATGAAATATATACTTGCTGTTGAATTCACTCCAGTTTCTGTTATATTTCGCAAGTTCTTTCCAAGGGCCTCGAGTTACCTCAGGGATTCAGTCTTTTGTTATGAGTCAACCGACTTTTGTCACCCTTTCAGATCGAGAGGGTGTTTCCCAAGGAACAAATGAAAGCCCATGGCTAAATTTTTCAAGCATGGTAAATCGAAATAAATAAAAATTACTAACAGTCTTACCTATTCCATACAAGGTATATCCTTACATGTAGAGTCATGTGACATATTTCCTCCCATGTAGAGCCAATGTAGGTATTTATTTCCGTGTAGAGTCAAGCATGGTATGGATCCTCCCATGAAGAGCAATGTACGTTCCTTAACATTTGAAACAGATCATCTTCATGTAAACAGTTCATAATAAACGAACTCTCAAATTATGTTTTTAGACTTCAATTTCTTTAGGATCAATTTATTTCCTCTCATTACCATCCCTAATAAAAAAGAGAAAACCTGTCTATTAACTAAAATAACAATTCTTAAAAAAATGAAGAGGAAATAACAATTCTTAAAAAATGAAGAGGAAATTATGAACACTTAAACGACCTTCCTTAATAAAGAAGAGTACAAAAAAAATCGAAGTCTAAGAACCTTGTGTTAATGTAAATGGTGTACTTTATCAGTTTTTCTTGATTATTATCTTGCCTTTTATAAAAGTTAATAAGTAGTAGAGTTTCTCTCAGAGTGGTTAATCTCAGAGTGGCTACCTCTTAAGTTCTAGATCTAGGTCCAAAAAATGGTACATCTTGAGATGGCTAGCTGCAAATTTTCGGATCAAATTCTTTTGTCGAGTGTTATCACGGTACAACTAGCTCCATTCCATTGGATCAAGCTATTTCCCGACTTAACTGCAACTTATATTCATGATTTTCTGAAAATTAAACAGGAGTAATTGAAATGGTGGTTCTTTTGTCCTTAGAGTTTATACGCCCGTGGTGCGCACACAAATATATATTCATTTTATATTCTGTTTTCTAGGATAAAGTTGACGACTAATATTTTTGTATATACAGGCAAGCCCAGCTTGACAACGCTTCTCTTTACAGCATTTTGTAAATGTATCGGTTTTCAATTATACCCAATCTTTGCTTATTCAGACTTGCTTCAATAAATATATTCACCACTCACTATAAACCAAGAGCAAAAATATTTTATAGGAACTACTGTGTGTAATACATATGCATTTTTTAGGCCTAAGTATGTTGATCACTTAGTATATGATAGCATAAACATGTTATCAGGCTTTTATATGCATTGAAAATTTAAAAAAAAATCTATTAGTCACTTTATAGCGATTTTTCGCTTCATAGCAGTATCCTAGAAGCTAACGTACTGTATAAACGGAGCCACTTCTGTATTACATAATTCATAGACTGAAATCTATGTAGTGTTATTCTTAGAATTTGACCAGTGCCATGGGTCACCAGCGACATACCACATTCTCCCCCTCTACTCTTGTCTCACTCAAATATCGACCTTAATTTATTTGAGTAAAAACTGAGACTCATGTCTAAGACCTAAGGCTAGTATACAAATAAATATAATATTCAATTTCGCTACATGGTAAAAGGAGTAAATTAACACATACTGAAAATATATCATTAATTAAAAGACAAGATAATTATTTTAAGCAGTGTTATACTGCAAAGTCCCACAATAGTAGCTCCTGGTCTCAAAATAATAAGCAGGATATAGTAAGCACTAACACAAGGCTCCCCCTCTCATATAAGAACCATGCATTTATACACAAATATCACCCACCCTCCACCCACAGTACCTGAGACAAAGTTTTTCAAGTAGTGTTATACTGCAAACTTTTACAGAGCTTAGCTCCCGGTCCCAAATTGATAAGTAGAACATGGTAACATTTATAGACAAGACTCAACCTCTTATAGGTAAACTTTCACCCACAGTAAGTCAGCATGAAACTCACACTTCACCCACAGTTCCTGTGACAGATTACAGTGTTTTAAGCAGTGGAATACTGCAAACTCATATAAAGCATAGCTCCCAGTCCCAGAATTGAGAAGCAGAATATGTATACAAATAACCGGCACATAGGAGAGAGAAGCTTATAACAACGTTTTGGTCCGACTTGGACTATGTACAAGTCACACTAACACACAACGGTGAGGGAGCCAGGAAATATAAGGGAGGGGGGGGGACATGGCTGGGACAGAGAGAGGAGGAAAGTAGGTAATGGAAAAGTAGTGGTACATGTAATGTTGGTAACGAAAGTAATAGAAGTAGTTGTAGGGGTAGTAATAAGTAGGCAGAGTAGTTATAAACAGAAAATGGAGTGAATCAAAGCAATAGTAGGAGAAGTAGTAGTAGTGGTAGCAATAGTAGTAGTATTAGAGAAGTAGTGGAAATGGAAGAAATAGATATATGGAAGACAAGATAATGACCCGCAAAGGGTGGGACCAATAACACATAGGTTGAAAAAACTGAAGGACAGAACAAAGCTATGCAGAAGAAACGAACACGAAGGAAAATTAGAAAGAAGAAGAGGTAGGGAAAGGACAATTAGAAAAAATCAGGTCTAGTAACGAGTGTTCTAAAGTTTGGAGAAACTGACAATGTAATGAGAAAGGAAGGCATATACAGAGACAGAACCAGGACTAAGATTCACATTAAGAAAGTTTTGTATAAGTGATGCTTCAACAAGACGGCGTCTTATTGAAGGCAAGGAGAAGAGTAGATAAGTTATTTGTGTATTGTTCCTGTCAAGGTATTGTGCATTTCTGTTCTTCAGAATATGGTAAACATTTATGCACACGACTCATCCTGTCACACAAGAACCTCGCATTTATACAAACAAGTCTCTCACGCACCAAGCTGAAAGATAAGAAACACTCAGTCTTATTCACATGTCTAATTCATTTAAAACAATCATGATCAGAGTCAAATACTTTCACTTCAAAGTCACAAATCCTCGGCATGTTGTTTATAACAGTACATGAGAGATACCGTAAAGGGGTAGATGGGTTAATTTACTAACACCTGACTGTAACTTCAGATTAGAAGTACCGATGTCAATTACTATTTCCTGTATGATATACCTCCAACCTGACCGTACACATCTGTAGATCACACCTGCTTTATGATCTTACTTGTGATGCGTTATCACCCCGAGAACGTGGATTAATTACTAGTAACTGCTATACCAGAATACCTCGATTATCCCTTACAAACTCACACAAAAACACAAACGCATTCACACACATGCACAATTTTACTCACACTCACACATCCCCACTCACACATGCACATGCACTCACGCGTGCACACGCACACACACACATGCTCACGAGACCCTCCGTCATGTACCATAAAACCATTAAAAGGGGATCTATACCTTGGAACTTTCATCTGAAGTTATCAACACACCTCCATACCACACCAATGACTAAATTCAACTTACTAGATTCAAAAGATGACCATCCTCATGCCACCACTATTTCCCTAGATCAAGAACACGAACATTTAACATTAACCTTATGACTCTAATTCCTCACTTAAAATTCCAGACCACCGTACTGCTACATTCATCATATTTACATTCATTTGTTAGCATAGATGTGTATTTCCTCTGTGTGTAAGAACCACCATAGTGATGCTCATAAATATATCTTAAAAATATCATTTCTCTGAATCAAGAACACCAACACATAACACCGATCTCACGACCTCAATTCCGGGGAACAAGACCCTTTCACCCATACATATATATATATATATATATATATATATATATATATATATATATATATATATATATATATATATATATATATATATATATATATATATATATATATGTATATGCAATAAGATCACAGTAAACAGGTGATTTCAGAATATGCAAAACAACCACTTTGAAAGACTAGAGAAGTTCCAAGCGCTTTCGTGAATACTCACATTATCAAGTCACGAAAGCGCTTGGAACTTCTCTATTCTTTCACAGTGGTTGTTTTGCATATATACATATACATATACACACACACACACACACACACACACATATATATATATATGCAACATGATCACAGTAAACAGGTGATTTCAGAATAATGCAAAACAACCACTGTGAAAGAATAGAGAAATTCCTAGCGCTTTCGTGACTACTCACATTATCAAGAACAATGAAAGTAATGCATCAAAGGAAGGCATATAAAGGGTCTAGCCCACACCTCACTATCACATCCCACAACAAAGCAACACCTGATGCGCGACTCATAAGAAACGGAACACTGCAGCATGCCCGGTAGCCCAACTAGACAGGTCCTTCACGCAACCTACAAACAAATTATTATACCCAAGAAATAAGATTTATTATTTGTCCAATGTATTATTAAGCTCTTCCCAAGTTATATTAATTATAAATGGATCTAATTTATATAACTAAAGGAAATATTCGTATTATTGAAACGGTTATATTCTTGTCGACCATGGACCTGCTTGATACAACTTTCTCAACTTTTTGAAAGTCAATTGGATGGTTAAAACCTCTCACATGAAAAAATAGAGCATTGAAATCTTGTCCAGTTCTAATGCTATATTTAAGTTGTTTTAATCTTAGTTTGAGACTTTTACCAGCTTTACCGTAATAAACTTTATCGCAAATTGTACAAGGAATATTATAAACACATCCGTCAGCATTCTGGGGGGAATTCTTTATCAAAAGTTTTTTTACTGTATCAAGATTTTTAAATACAACTTCCGAATTAAAAGATTTAAGAAGAGAAGGCATATCAACCAAGTTTTCATGGTAAGGGAGGACTAATATATTTTTATTGAATAAGGTTGATTGTCTCTTTTTGGATTGTAAAAAGTATTTCTAGTAATGTTAAAAGAACAATTACGTTTCTTGGGTATTTCAGATCATTAGCTATTTCATAAATTTTGGATATTTCTTCGTCTATGAACTCTGGACTACAAATACGCGAAGCTCTCAAAAACTCGCTCTTGATGTGAAGAATAATAGTGTACATAGGAACAGTTATTTGTAGGTTTTCTGTAAATTTTAAATTTGAATTCATTATTACCCTTAATAATTAAAACATCTAGAAAAGGCAGTGAGTTATTTTCCTCAAACTCAACAGTAAAGTTTATAGAATGGGTTAAGCTATTTAATTTACGAAGGAAATGGTGTATATCTACATTCTTGGGCATAAGACACAAAATATCATCAACATTCTGAATCGTTTACCTCTATTAGGGAGGATTGTGTTAAGCAACCTTGTTTCAAAAAAATCCATGTATAGGTTACTAACAACAGGTGAAAGAGGATTTCCCATTGCCATACCAAACTTCTGAGTGTAAAACTTATCATTAAATACAAATTTTGCATCAACAATGCAAAGTGAAATAAGTTTAATGATAGTAGGAACTGGCAATGGTAAATCATAATTAACGAGTTCTTTAGATAAAAAACTTAATAAATCATCAACAGGAACTTTCGTAAACAAGGAAGTAACATCAAAACTAACCATGTTAAAAATCATTTAAGTCAGTCAAGGAGCTTAATGTATCAACTAAATCTATGTTGTTTTTAACATTAAAGTTTTACCAACAATAGGGCTCAAAATGTCAACAAGTCATTTGGATAATTTATATGAAACTGATCCTATGGAGCTAATAACTGGTCTGACTGGATTCTCTGGTTTGTGTGTTTTTATTAGTCCATACATGTAAGGCAAAGATGGATTAGTGGAAGTAAATTGTTTGATTTATTCATCTTTGTCTTTCAGTAGAAGTTTTATTGTTTTATTGAAATTCCTGTTAACGGTTTCTAAGGGATTCTTCTAAGTTTAGAATAGGTTTCAGTATCATCTAAGAGATTATTCATTTTTTCTTGGTAATCATTTTCTTTCTTAATTACCATTGCATTTATTTTATCTACTTTAGTAAGGTGCAAATTTTTATTATTATTAAGTGAATCATAAGACTTAATGAAACTTTGAGGGCAATTGGAACGTTTTGTTTTAACATAGAGCTATATACCATTCCTTTACTAGTATTAATTTCATCAGTGGATAAATCAGATGATTTTTCAAAGTTACAAAAGGCTTTTGCAATTTCAACATTATTAAGTTTTTTGAAGTTGCAAAACTTAGACCAAAACCTTGAGCAGCAGTTGTATTGTTATCTAATATTTCATCTGATAAGTTAATTACAAAATTGTTATTATCATGCTTTCTTCAGTCACTAAAATCAATTAAAATGTCTAATTTTCTTTGCAGTTCGTTTTTGAGTTCATTACAAATTCTTCTGAATTTACGGTCAGTTGTTAGTAAATTAACCCATCTACCCCTTTACGGTACCTCTCATGCACTGTTATAAACAACATGCCGAGGCTTTGTGACTTTGAAGTGAAAGTATTTGACTCTGATCATGATTGTGTTAAATGAATTAGACATGTGAATGAGTGTTTCTTATCTTTCAGCTGGGTGTGTGAGAGACTTGTTCGTATAAATGTGAGGTTCTTGTGTGACAGGATGAGTCATGTTTATAAATGTTTACCATATTCTGGAGAACAGAAATGCACATTACCTTGACAGGAACAATACACAAATAACTTATCTACTCTTCTCCTTGACTTCAATAAGACGCCGTCTTGTTGAAGCATCACTTATACAAAACTTTCTTAATATGAATCTTAGTCCTGGTTCTGTCTCTGTATATGCCTTCCTTTCTCATTATATTGTCAATTGCTCCAAACTTCAGAACACTCGTTACTAGACAATTTTTTCTAATTGTCCTCTCCCTACCTCTTCTTTCTAATTTTCCTTTGTGTTCGTTTCTTCTGCCTAGCTGTGTTCTGTCCTGCAATTTTTTCAACCTCTGTGTTATTGGTCCCACCCTTTGCGGGTCATTATCTTGTCCTCAGACTTACTCCATATATCTACTTCTTCCATTTCCACTGCTACTCTTGCTACCACTACTACTACTTCTCCTACTATTGCCTTGATTCACTCCATTTTCTGTCTATAGCTACTCTGCCTACTTATTACTACCACTACAATTACTTCTATTATTTTCATTACCAACATTAGATGTACCACTACTTCTCCATTTCCTACTTTCCTCCTCTCTCTGTCCCAGCCATGTCCCCCCCTTCTCCCTTATATTTCCTGGCTCCCTCACCGTTGTGTGTTAGTGTGACTTGTATATAGTCCAAGTCGGACGAAAACGTCGTCATAAGCTTATCTCCCCTATGTGCCGTTTTTTTGTGTACATATTCTTCTTATCAATTCTGGGACCGGGAGCTACGCTTTATATGAGTGTGCAGTATACCACTGTTTAAAATACTGTAATCTGTCACAGGAACTGTGGGTGAAGTGTGAGTGTTATGCTGACTTACTGTGGGTGAAAGTTTACATATAAGAGGGTGAGTCTTTTCTGTAAATGTTTACCATATTCAGCTTATCAATTTGGAAACGGGAGCTAAACTCTGTTTAAGCTTGCAGTATAACACTACTAGAAAAAACTTACTCTGTCTTAGGTACTGTGGATGGAGTGTGTGTGATATTAGTGTATAAATGCATGGTACTTATATGAGTGGGGGAGCCTTATTTATAAATGCTTACTATATCCTGCTTATTATTTTGGGACCAGGAGCTACGATTGTGGGAGTTTGCAGTATACCACTGCTTAAAATACTTACCTTGTCTTTTAATTAATAACAGATTTTTAGTATGTCTTAATTTACACCTTTTACCATGTAGCAACATTGAATAATATATTTATTTGTATACTAACCTTAGGTATTAGACACGAGTCTCAGTTTTTACACAAAAGAATTAAGGTCGATATTTGAGTGAGACAAGAGTAGAGGGGGAGAATGTGGTATGTCGCTGGTGACCCATGACACTGGTCAAAGTCTATGAGGCTCCGCTTGTACAGTACGTTAGCTTCTAGGATGTCTGCTATAAAGTGAAAAATCGCTGTAAATTGACTAATATTTTTTTTTTAATTTCTAATGCACATAAAAATCTGATAACATATTTATACTATCATATACTAAGTGGTCAACATGCCTAGGCCTAAAAAATGCATATATATTACACACAGTAGTTGCTATAAAATATTTTTGCTCTTGGTTTATAGTGAGTGGTGAATATATTTATTGAAGCAAGTCTGAATAAGCAAAGATTGGGTATAATTGAAAACCGATACATTTACAAAATGATGTAAAGAGATGCGTTGTCAAGCTGAGCTTGCCTGTATATACAAAACTGTAAGTCGTCAACTTTATCCTAGGAAACATAATATAAAATGAATTTATATTTGTGTGCGCACCACGGGAGTATAAACTCTACGGACAGAAGAACCATGATTTCAATTACTCCAATTTAATTTTAAGAAAATTATGTATATAAGTTGCAGTTAAATCGGGAAATATCTTGATCCAATGAAATCAATGAAACCTCCATCCAGCCATATAATTTCCGAATTAATTTCTAAGTCCTTTTCAGATTTACTGTGCTCATGGGGATGCGGGTGAGTTTATTACTCTGCTCACTCGCTGAGAGTTCAAAGTACAACAACGAGGTCACTTTGTGAGTAACTTGGCCACCGTGTGAGTAGTCTGGCCACCGTGCAAGTAGCGTAGCCACCGTGTGATTAGCCTGGTACCGTGTGAGCTGTCTGGCTACTGTGTGAGTAGCCTGGACACCGTGTGAGTAGTCTTGCTATCGTGTAAGTAGCCTGGCCACCGTGTAAGTAGCCTGGCCACCGTATGAGTAACCTAGCCACTGTTTGAGTATTCTAGCCATCTTGTGAGTAGCCTGGCCAAAGTATGAGTAGCCTGGCCACCGTGTGAGCAGCCTGGCCACAGCGTGAGGAGCCTGGACACCTTGTAAGTTGAAAGAAAGGAGTAGAGAAAGGAGCCAGGATGCGTATTTCTCCTTACCATTATGGACAAACGGGTCATAAATAACAACGCTGTGGAATTTCAAAGCGTGAGCCATTTTCATGCAGTTAGAGACTTGGTGGGTGAGCCGAGGGAGGTGCCATTAACATGAGTAAGTGCCAGGCACACCACTCAGCACAGATAACATTTAATGCTAATGGAAATGCGGCTCTTAATCATGTGTACTTTTGTACGGTAAACGAAGAACATGAGTGAAGTGTACCTGAATCAACGCTCGTGCAATGTTCTCAGCCAACTACGAGTTACTTTCCCTCAGCTGTACGTTCGTTTCTGCCGGATGCACGATTATATGTCAGTGGTACAGTCATTTCAAGGAGACATGACAATTTCTGCCGGTAGTACGAAAATTTCCGAATGATGAAGGATATTTCTGCCAGTAGTAAGACAATTTCCGTAAGATGAAGGATATTTCTTCCAGTAGTAAGACAATTTCCGCCAGATGAAGGATATTTTCAGCCAGTAGTACGAAAATTTCCTCTAGGTGAAGGATATGTTCAGACAGTAGCGCAAAGTTTCTCGGCGGTTGCTCCAGTTTCCGACAGTCGTATGAAATTTTCAGCCATTGGTACGATACTTTCTTTCACTGGCACGATAATTTTTATTGAACTAAGGAAGAACCTGCTTTTTTGGTTACCAGTCAGGAAGATAGATTTATTTTCGTAATGTATAAACACAAACTAGCAAAATCTTGCTAGATAACTCATGTGACGTTATTTTCTTAAATTATAGAAAAAATGCGGAAAATAAAGTAAATTGATATTTATCAGTTAAGAAAAAATATAAGGAATTAGACACATGTGCAACATTTGGGCATTAAATACTATTTATATACAAAAAATTTAACATTTTTCGAATTTTTGGTCAAATATTCATACATATTAAATCACTTTCTACCCACTAGTGATACCCCTAAATTTTTAATGACAATTTATTTAAGCACTAGTGCTCTTATCTTCTCAAACTGAGTCTTAAGTTCTGAACATTAAGGTTCTCTTTCTGAGAAGCAGAAATCTGTATTTTTCATTATAATCCTTTGTTTTTAGTTGATTGCATTGTTCCATCTAATTATATATATTTGACAATAAACCTCAATATTTGGTAACTGAACGAAAACTTTCATTATTAGAGCTTTATTATTGATCACTAGACCTATTTATGGGTGGTCATTATACCTCTTTTCTTGCAGCCATTAGACTTTTTCTGTGCCTTTAAGATACAAAAAAATAGAGAAATTGAATTATTTCTATGCAACGTTTTCGGTACAGCCTCGTTGTCAGTTTTCGTTAGCTTTCTTTAGGAATCCAGCAACTCTGCGCAACACGCATATATCTCTAATTTCGCTTCTGATAACGAATACTAGGACCATTTTCCCTCCATTTTTCCGTTCACTTAGGTTTTCTACTGCGATGAGTCAAAGGCTCTCCTTGATGACGCTTATATCACCTATAATCAATGAAGTTAGCGGCATTTCCAAGTCAGTGCTAGAGACTCTTAGAAGAATTCAAAGAACTTAGTGAAAATCTTGCCCAGTAACCAAACTCCATTAAATGTGAACATGTCTCCCAGAAACACACTCTTGATCAAAATGCGGTCGATTTCGTCTTTCTGGAGGCATGCTAATGATCGCGTAAATATACCAAAGAGCGTGTTGCTCTTGCTCTACACATCGGCAAATAGATCCTACAAAAGATGTTTACCAATTCATAAGATTTAGATATCATTAGGTACCTTACAGCATCAAACTAACTTAACTAGTAGCTTGATTAATGTAATCGTTAATTTGGGTGTTAAATTTAAGATCTATTGGCTGCACGGGTGCCACAAACCTAAACACAATTATTACTCTCTCTATGAAAAACTCTGAGAGACACATAGTGTATACATAGTTTTTTTTTCAGCTTTCTGAAGACGTGGACTGCAAGTAATTCTCCATCAATAAACTTCTAATTAAATGTAATTATAATCTTTAATGCAGTAATTTAGATTAGCAACAAAATATTATAATAGCAATCTTCTGAGGCAGAAACTTAACGTATACATCTAAATAATAAAATTGCAGAGGAATGATTAAACTATGAAAATAAGTAAGAATATTGCTGAATTGAAACTAGAGCGAATGTTTTGCTCTAGTGCGGACTCTCAAAACAAACGAGAATATGGTAGATATTATGTGAGTATCGAGGAATGAACGCGAAGAGGCAGTGTGATGATAGAGAGAGGGCCGTGAGACTCTTTAAGTAACACACGCTCTTCAATTCCTTCCCATGCTGAAACTACAAGAAAAGAAGACAGCTCGCGTCAACTCGCTGCAGTATCAGATGTCATTGTTCCACTCGCCTCTCTAATAAGCGGAGGCTTTTGTGACACTTGTACCGACATTGCGTCGTCTCGAGTTGCGGGCTGCTGCTCCTCAAGGGAGGTTCCTTGATGCCGGCTAGGGGTTTTTCATATAGGGAATTAGACCTGTCTATCCCTTTCATGGATCGAATCTGATTACCTCCCATTTCCCTGGAGCGGTATGATTCCTATATTGCTGGTTGCTTCTGGCAGGTATTATTGTGGTTTGCATGGCAGCCATCAGCCTCCTGCACACACTGCAACATGCAGTTGAAGACAGTCTAATGCTATTAATACTTATTGTCGTATAAATGCTTATTATTACTTGAATCTTCATATTTTTCTTTAATATTTATTATGATATGAACGATTGTTATTGAGTCTATAATTTTGTTTGAATGTTTATCATTTAATATTTTTTTTTTTTTAAAATCTATCACTTGAATGTATTTATTATCACCCGAATATTTTTATTGTTTCTTGAAAGTTTAATCTTGCTTGAACGTTTATTTTGTTTTGAATGTTTATTGTCATGTATTCTTGCATGAATGTGTATTGTTATTTGAATGTTCATTGCTGTTTGAATGTTTACTGTTGTTTGAACGTTTATTGTCCCTTGAATTTTTATTGTTGCATTCAAGAGCTTTGTTGTTTAAATGTTCGTTGTTGCTTAAGTGACTTGATTGACAATTGAATCTTGAATGTTTATCGTGATTTTAAAGTTTATTGTCACTTTCAAATTTATTGTTATGTAAGTGTTTGTGGATGCTTAAATGTTTTTTTTTCCTTGAACCTGGTCGCAGACCAGGTCACTGACCGAGCCGCGGGGGCGTTGACCCCTGAAGCCCTCTCCAGGTATACATCACCTTTTATTTTCGCTTGAACGTTCCTTTAATTTACCTGGAGAGAGTTTCGGGGGTCAACACCCCCGGGGTTCAGCCTGTAACCAGGCCTTAGTCCCAACTTACCAGTTTTAATGATTAAATAAGGATATTTATATTTTATACAATAAATAATGCTTCTCCCGACTGACTTCAAAATTATATTGACTATGCAATTCGTTAGACAGATGATACCCCATAAGTTTAGTCCGAATATGTGCCAATTAAATTTTTTATATAGTTAAAAAACTTGGAATAGCAGGAATCAGATAAAATTCTGAAAAACAAGTTTTCTTATCGGCTTCAACTTTTACCAGTGGTAGGTTTTACTGAATTACATCTTGTGACTCACATTTAGCCTCGAAAATTTGAATTTTCTGATTTTATTAAACAAACTGTAATTAGTGAATGCCTTTTCTGATGAGCTTCAAACCCTATATGTTGGTGTATCTTAATTCTACGTATTTTTGGACTGATTTTTGGGCTATGTGTGTGTGCCAATTTGCCATTTTTATCTTTTGCCAATTTTATGAAATCCGATTTTTTAAATAGACCAAAATAATTTTTTTTTCTTACAGAATTGAGGAGGATTATAATTAAACAGCAAATTATTAAAGTAAACAGGACACAAATAAAAATATTTTAAGTATAACGACTGGAAACCTGACAACATTTTCGTTCATATTTCAGAAAAACCTTACTCGACTGGCTTAAAATTGTCAACGTTTGTGTAGAGTATCTTGATAAGATTCATGGGACTGTTTGAATGCCTGGGTGCCCTATGCTCAATGCTACATAGCATTCCCAGATTATTCTCTCCGTGTGATACATGTAGACACGCTCAAGTGATCTGCTACAAAATTTCAACACTCATATATCCTACTTAGATTGTTGGTATATTTAATGAAGTATGTAGATACCATTTAATATAGAAATATTTTAGTATTTTTCACATTATAGCATTATTTTATATTGGTGTTTATGGTGGGTTCTTGATCCAACGACTTATCTTGAGTTGAACTTGAATTCCTCCCATTCCACAGATGTTTTTTGACCCCCTATTAGTTTAGCTTTTCTCTGATTAAAATGCATGATACATCGTATGAAACGGATGCAACACTTGATGGGTTACGGCTGTGTAGGCAAAAATTGGTTGGATTCTATACTGAAGGTGGATAATACATGTTCTGGTCAACTTTCAGTTTTTAGTGCTGATGAGTTTTCCTCTTGATGTGTAAGTTATCGTGTGCCAATTTAACTAATTATATTAGGTTATGTGAAATAATTAAGATGGTTGGCCAATCACAAATAAATCACAGTGTTTGACTTGGTTATCCTAGTTTAAAGGAATATAATGTTCTTTAGTGTGCCTATAACATTTATGCTCCCAAATTTGCATAGACACTAAGCTTATCTAAAATTTACTGTACTTACTGTCATAAAAGGTGCTCAGTCTTACTTGAAAAAAAATGGATGGATTGATTCTGTGTAGGTCTCAATTTTGAGGAAATTGGAAGAAATCAAAATGCTGATTTTCATGCGATAAATTTTCAGTGTCACATCTGAATATCTTCAACCCTTCCACGCTCAGAACTTAATAATGCAAGAACAAAAATGCACATAATCGTGACTGGATGAATATGCAAATAACCCGTACATAGGAGCTTGCGACGACGTTTCGGTCCGACTTGGACCATTTACAAAAACACTTGTAAATGGTCCAAGTAGAACCGTCGTAAGCGTCTCTCGCCTGTGTGCTTTTTATTTGTATATTAATAATGCAACTATTAAACGGCATCCAGCTTGATCAATTTGTGTATTTGTAGGATTTTGGTCGTTTTGACGGGCTGTGTAATATCGTAATTTAAGGTTTTAACTGATAAAATCTGGATATTAGTTTGCTTGTGATGACTTGTGAATGTGTCTTCTGAGTCCCATCAATTCTTCATAGTAAATCTGAAACTGCATTTTCAACTTCAGCTGCGCACTACGCAATTTTAGTCGCGTACACTGCGACACTAGACAGGTTACGCAATATGAGGATGCCCTTTTCGGCTCGCGCAGTGACCGAGAAAACGTCTAGTTATTTTAACTCCAATATAAGCACAGTGTTAAGGATTCATTAATTACGTTTCTTTCAGTTTAAGTGTACTAACTTGAAAAGTATATTATAAAGTAGAATCACTATTACAGTATTTTGTGTATGTGTGTGTGTGTGTGTGTGTGTGTGTGTGTGTGTGTGTGTGTGTGTGTGTGTGTGTTTGTGTGTGTGTGTGTGTGTGTGTGTGTGTATGTGTGTGTGTATGTGTGTGTGTGTGTGTGTGTGTGTATACTCACCTAGTTGTACTCACCTAGTTGAGGTTGCAGGGGTCGAGTCCAAGCTCCTGGCCCAGCCTCTTCACTGGTCGCTACTAGGTCACTCTCCCTGAACCATGAGCTTTATCATACCTCTGCTTAAAGCTATGTATGGATCCTGCCTCCACTACATCGCTTCCAAAACTATTCCACTTCCTGACTACTCTGTGGCTGAAGAAATACTTCCTAATATCCCTGTGATTCATCTGTGTCATCAACTTCCATCTGTGTCCCCTTGTTACTGTGTCCAATCCCTGGAACATCCTCTCTTTGTCCACCTTGTCAATTCCTCTCAGTATTTTGTATGTCGTTATCATGTCCCCCTTATCTCTCCTGTCTTCCAGTGTCGTCAGGTTGATTTCCCTTAACCTCTCCTCGTAGGACATACCTCTTAGCTTTGGGACTAGTCTTGTTGCAAACCTTTGCATTTTCTCTAGTTTATTTACGTGCTTGGTTCCAAACTGGTGCCGCATACTCCAATATGGGCCTAACGTACTCGGTGTACAGGGTCCTCAACGATTCCTTATTAAGATGTCGGAATGCTGTTCTGAGGTTTGCTAGGCGGCCATATGCTGCAGAAGTTATTTGGTTGGTGTGCGCTTCAGGAGATGTGCCTGGTGTTATACTCACCCCAAAATCTTTTTCCTTGAGTGAGGTTTGTAGTCTCTGGCCCCCTAGACTGTACTCCGTCTGCGGTCTACTTTACCCTTCCCCAATCTTCATGACTTTGCACTTGGTGGGGTTGAACTCCAGGAGCCAGTTGCTGGACCAGGTCTGCAGCCTGTCCAGATCCCTTTGTAGTTCTGCCTGGTCTTCCATCGAATGAATTCTTCTCATCAACTTCACGTCATCTGCATACAGGGACACTTCGGAGTCTATTCCTTCCGTCATGTCATTCACAAATAACAGAAACAGCACTGGTCCTAGGACTGGCCCCTGTGGGACCCCGTTGGTCACAGGCGCCCACTCTGACACCTCGCCACGTACCATGACTCACTGCTGTCTTCCTGACAAGTATTCCCTGATCCATTGTAGTGCCTTCCCTGTTATCCCTGCTTGGTCCTCCAGTTTTTGCTCTAATCTCTTGTGTGGAACTGTGTCAAACGCCTTCTTGCAGTCCAAGAAAATGCAATCCACCCATGCCTCTCTCTCTTGTCTTACTGCTGTCACCATGTCATAGATCTCCAGTAGGTTTGTGACACAGGATTTCCCGTCCCTGAAACCATGTTGGCTGCTGTTGATGAGATCATTCCTTTCTAGGCGTTTCACCACCTAGGCTTTGCATACTGTACATGTCAGTGACACTGGTCTGTGTATGTGTGTGTGTGTGTGTGTGTGTGTGTGTGTGTGTGTGTGTGTGTGTGTGTGTGTGTGTGTGTGTGTGTGTGGGTGTGTGTGCGTGTGTGTGTGTGTGTGTGTGTGTGTGTGTGTGTGTGTGTGTGTGTGTGTGTGTGTGTGTGTGTGTGTGTTTGTGTGTGTATGTGTGTGTACTCACCCAACTGTACTCACCTAATTGTGGTTACAGGGGTCGAGACTCAGCTCCTGGCCCCGCCTCTTCACTGAGTGCTACTAGGTCCTCTCTCTCCCTGCTCCATGAGCTTTATCATACCTCATCTTAAAGCTATGTATGGTTCCTGCCTCCACTACCTCACTTGCTAGGCTATTCCACTTCCTGACAACTCGATGACTGAAGAAATACTTCCCAACATCCTTTTGACTCATTTGGGTCATCAACATCCAATTGTGACCCCTTGTTTCTGTGTCCCCTCTCTGCAACATCCTGTCTCTGCCCACCTTGTCCATTCCACGCAGTATTTTGTTTGTTGGTATCATGTCTTCCCTAACCCTCCTGTCATCCAGTGTCGTCAGGCCGATTTTCCTTAACCTTTCTGCTTAGGACATTTCCCTTAGCTCTGGAACTAACCTTGCCGCAAACCATTTTACTTTCTCTAATTTCTTGACGTGCTTGATCAAATTTGGGTTCCAAACAGGTGCTGCATACTCTAATATGGGCCTGACGAACACGGTGTACAATATGTTGAACGATTCCTTACTAAGGTATCGGAACGCTATTCTCAGGTTTGCCAGGCGCCCATATGCTGCAGCAGTTATCTGGTTGATGTGTGATTCCGGAGACGTGCTCGGTGTTATACTCACCCGAAGATCTTTCTCCTTGAGTGAGGTTTGCAGTCTTTGACCACATAGCCTATACTCCGTCTGCGGTCTTCTTTGCTCTTCCCCGATCTTCATGACTTTGCATTTGGCGGGGTTAAATTCGAGAAGCCAGTTGCTGGACCAGGTGTCCAGCCTGTCCAGGTCTCTTTGAAGTCCTACCTGATCCTCATCTGATTTAATTCTCCTCATTATCTTCACATCATCTGCGAACAGGGACACTTCTGTGTCTAACCCTTCCATCATGTCATTGACATATACCAGAAATAGCACTGGTCCTAGGACCGACCCCTGTGGGACCCCGGTCGTCACAGGTGCCCACTGTGATACCTCACACTTACCATGACTCGTTGTTGCCTCCCTGTCAGGTATTCTCTGATCCATTGCAGTGCCCTTCCTGTTATACGTATCTGATCCTCTAGCTTCTGCACCAGTCTCTTGTGAGGAACTGTGTCAAAGGCCTTCTTACAGTCCAAGAAGATGCAATCAACCCACCCCGTCTCTCTCGTGACTTACTTCTGTTACTTTATCATAAAACTCCAGTAGGTTTGTGGCACAGGATTTGCCTTCCATAAATCCGTGCTGGTTGGCGTTTATACTCATGTTCCTTTCCAGGTGCTTCACCACTCTCCTCCTGATTATCTTCTCCATTACTTTGCATATTATGCACGTCAGTGACACTGGTGTATAGTTTAGTGCCTCTTTTCTGTTTCCTTGTTTTAGGGTACTACATTTACCGTCGTCCCTGCCTCAGGTAGTTTCCCAGTTTCGAAGGATGTGTTGAAGACTGTAGTTATTGACACACACACAGCAGTTCTGCTCCCTCTCTAAGGACCCACGTGGAGATGTTGTCTGGTCCCATTGACTTTGAGGTATCAAGGTCCCTTAGCAGCAGCTTCTTCACCTCCTCCTCAGTTGTGTATATGTCATCTAACACTTGTTGCTATATTCCTTGCTGGCGTCCCCCTCACTTCTGTCAACCCAGACGCCTTCATGTCTCCACTGTAAATACTTCCTTAAATCTCTTGTTGAGCTCCTCACATAGCTCTTGATCGCTTCTGGTGAGTTCCCCACCTTCTTTCCTCAGCCTGATCACCTGGTCTTTGACTGTTGTCTTCCCCTTAATGTGGCTATACAACAGTTTTGGGTCAGACTTGGCTTTCGATGCTATGTCGTTTTCGTACTGTCGCTGGGCCTCCCTCCTTATCTGTACATACTCGTTCCTGGCTCTTCAACTAGTCTATTTTTCTGGGTTCTTTGCCTCCTCTATCTTTCCAATTCTCTGTTGCACTTAGTTTTTGCCTCCCTACGCCTTCGGGTAAACCAAGGACTCGCTTTGGTCTTCCCATTATTTCTATTGCCCTTGGGAACAAACCTTTCCTCTGCATCCCTGCATTTTGTTGTAATTACGTATTCCATCACTTCATTTACTGACTTTCCTGCCAGTTCTCTGCCCCACTGAACCTCCTGCAAGAAGTTCCTCAAACCTGTGTGGTCTCCCTTTTTTATAGTTTGGGTTTTCCCATCCAACTCCTGTTACCGTCTCTACTTGTAACTCTACTATGCATTTAAAACACAGAACCACGTGATCACTAGCTCCAAGGGGCCTCTTATATATGATGTCCTCAATGTCTGAGCTGCTCAGGGTGAACACAAGGTCCAGTCTTACTGGTTCATCCTCCCCTCTCTCTCTGGTAGTGTCCTTAACATGTTGATGCATAAGGTTTTCCAGTACCACAGTCATCATCTTGGCTTTCCATGTTTTGGGACCCCCATGTGGCTCCAGGTTTTTCCAGTCGATCTCCCTGTTTGTGTGTGTGTGTGTGTGTGTGTGTGTGTGTGTGTGTGTGTGTGTGTGTGTGTGTGTGTGTGTGTGTGTGTGTGTGTGTGTGTGTGTGTGTGTGTGTGTGTCTATGTGTCTGTCTGTCTGTCTGTCTATCTGTGTGGACGAATTTAGGAATGTATTTAAAAAAGGAAATTAAAAGTGAACATAGGAAAGAGCTAGGAAATAAAAAATTGGATATCAGATCAGAGAGAGGGAGTATAGAGGAGCAGAATGTATTCAGATATTTGGCAGTGGACGTGTCAGCAGATGGGTCTGTGAAAGACAAGGCGAACCATAAAATTGACGACGGAAAAATTGTGAGTGGTGCACTGAGTCTGTGGAAACAGATAACGATATCCATGAAATCAAAGAGGGGACTGTATGAGAGTAAAGTGGTACCAACGCTCTTATATAGGTGTGAAGTATTAGGGTTGAATGCTGCAACAAGGAGAAGGCTGGAGCCAGTGGAGAAGTCGTGTCAGAGGTCAATGTGTGGTGTGAATATTATGCAAAGAATCAGTAGGCTGGAGATTAGAAGTAAGTGCGGGGTTACTAGAGCTGAGGAGGGGTTGATGAGGTGGTTCGAACATTTAGAGAGGATGGAACAAAATAGAACTACATTGAGGGTGTATAAATCTGTAATGGAAGGAAGGCGGGCCTTTCTAGGAAAGGTTGGAGCAGGGGTTAAAGGAGGTTTTCTGTGCGAGGGGCTTGGGCTTCCAGCGAGCTTATGTGAGCGTGTTTGACAGGGATGAGTGAAGGCAAATGGTTATTTGACTTGACGCGCTGTTCAAATGTGAGCTAAGTAACATTTATAAACGGATTCATGGAATCTTAGAAAGTGGTTAGCCTGACTTGAGTCCTGGAGGTGGGAAGTACAGTGCTTGCGTTCTGAAGAAGGGCTGTTGATATGTAGCAGTTTTTGAGCTGTAATATTATCACGCCTCTTGCAAGACAATGGTGATGAAAGTGTTTCTTCTTTTCCTGAAACTGAAGAAATACTTCTTTACATTTGTGCCATCCGAGTTTTTGTATTTTCCTTTCTGAAACAGTCTCTCATTGTCTATCATATCAATTCCTCTGAGTATTTCATGTTTTAATCGTATCACCCGAGTTCTTCTAACCTCCAATGTCGTTAGATTCGGTTCCATTGGTTTCTCCTTATGGCTCAGGAACACGGATCGCTGCGTACTTCAGCACTTTCTCCAGTTTCTTCACATGCTTCCTCTGGAGTGGGATCTGTGCTGGTGCTGTGTACTCCAAGATGGGCCTGACACATTTTAAGTTGATGCTCCTCACGCACGCGTGAACTTTATACACATGCTGTATACATTTAAGTTACCCACATAGGACAGTGTACACATGCTACATACGCAGATTGTTTACACATGCAGTATATACATAAGATTTACATAATCAATATACACCTAAGTTATGAACTTTCGGTATAGAAAAAGAATATACACATTTAGTATACATATAAATTTTACACATTTAGTCCAAACAAGTTAATCACATTCGTTATACAATTAAATTTAAATTATACATATACAATATACGCAAACTACTTACATTCAGCAGTCACATTAGCTATACATATGCAGAATATGCGTCGGTTATATACATTCCCTAGAGAACCTGTGCAAGAACAATTTGTATCTGGCTATCAGTCAGTCGAGACTGGGGAATCATGGCCTCAATAACCGGCATAAATACTTCACACACCTGAAACGAGCCTCCTTCAGGGCCTATAGAGTAATAAGGAGGAACACTGTTCTGGCCTTAACTTTCCTCCATTACAAACCTCACGCAATTTAATGTGACTTCTTCATAATTAGCTTTGCTTACTACATATTTTTACTTTATTTTCCTGTTAATACTGCTAACCTGATTCATAGGTCTTTCGACACAAATTTCAATAAAGTTGATAAATGACACTATTTGTTCCTTACCATTGTAAATTATTGTTCTGACATTATTACCTTTTTTACGATTGTTGTTTTGTGTTCAGAAAAGTCTGAGAAGTTTATGAGCTTCACTTACAAAGGTTAAAAATGATGTATACGATACAATTTACAAAAATTATATTCATTGAAGGAGAATTCACTTTCCATGTAGAGAAATTCTTCGCAATACTTTAAAAAAGTGAAAGTGATTATTGTTTGAATTATAAGAGATCTACATTAATAGTTTTCCCCGTCATTTCTCTTACTTTTAGGAAAACTGTTAGGAAACTAAAAAGTAGCTTATATATTACTATCGGTGATCTTTTAATGGAAATACGAACACAGGACACTCATAAGCTCTTGGCAGAACTCCCAGTTTACTAACCAGGCTTCATATTCCATGGTTAATTACATTCTGTAATTAATCACTTTAGATTGCTTACCCATACCTATCCAAGCCTTCTAATTACTCAGTAAGTTGCTGAGTCAGAGTTTAGTTAAATACCTCTGATTTTTAGCTTACGTAAATTATAGGTAAACTTAACGCTTCTTTGTCAGGGAAAAATCTCTATAAATTAAACTTTCGAAGTGATTATCTTTGAATACTTCTAACTTGTTTTTAAGCGAAACTAATTAGAATCATCAGAGGTGCTCAGGTGAGTTATTTACCTTTTTTAAGCAAAATGTCCTGAGATTATAACAGTTTAGAAAAATTGATGCTAAATGGAATCATGTTCTCTCAGATTATCTCTGCCTGGATGTCTCACAAGTAAATGTTATTTCTTCTCAAGAATTAACTGTCTATACTGGTGTACTGTCAGACAACTGTCTACCTCGTTCTTAAATAAATAACAAAAAGGCACATTACCGTGACTGGAACAATGCACAAATAACCCGCACATAGAAGAAAGGAGCTTACGACGACGTTTCGGTCCGACTTGGACCATTTACAAAGTCACACTGCCTTCCCTACATTTCCGGTCTTTCTAATCTCAACAACTCTCTCCGTTTCTTAGACATCAAACTTACTTTCCGCCAGACTAACACCCTTTGCACTAATCTCGTTCATACCTCCTCCCTCTACATATGCTCCTGGTGTCTGCTCTATTTCTTGTTCCTCCTGTCCTCTTCAATACTTTGGAGAAACTGGTCGATCTCTTTCTGACAGACTTAGGGAGCACAAAAATAGTGTTAGGCTTGCCGACACTAACAATACTCTTTTCTGTCACGTCAGAGATCACAGCCATCCTGTTGACTGGTCTTCTGCTAAAACTGTCTTCCCTACTTCCAACTTTAACAGTCGTCGTCTGGTTGAATCCTCCCTAATACACAATTTTCATTGTATGAATCTTAGACCCGGCTTCGTCTCTGTAGATGCCTTCCTCTCCCACTACATTGTAAAATGCTCCGAACTTCAGAACACTCGTGACCTAACCTGATTCCTCCTTTTTCTTCTTCTCCCGCTTCCCCTTTTCCTCTTTCCTTTTTCTCCTTTGGGTTGTCTGTCTTTCTTCTGCCCTGTGTATTTGTACCTTTTATTTATTTATTTGTTTACCCCCCCTCGGTGTTCTTGCTCTTACCCTCTGTGGGCACCAGCTCCCTTGCAGTGCTCCTCTTTCTTAGTATTTGACTGGCCCCTCGTACTCTTACCACATCCCCACTACTACTTCCTTCCACCTCCACTACTACTACTACTACCACTACTACTACTACCACCTCCTGCCGTGACTTTGTAAATAGTCCAAGTCGGACCGAAACGTCGTCGTAAGCTCCTCTCTTCTATGGGCGGGTTATTTGTGTAGTGTACCTTGATCTTCTGTATGACAGGCTGAATTACTCATTCACAGCCTCACCTCTCAGATGATTGATGAAAATAAATATACTTTAGGGAATACAATCGACAGGGAACATTATATATAGATACAGTAGCTGCAGTTAGCGTCTCTTTTGTGCAAAGAAGATCGTGCCTCTATTGCCCATTTCGCTGAATCTCCTACACGGGTTTATCCTTTTACGTAAATACAATCGTAAAAATACTAAACTTAATGAGAAAAACAGTGAAATTCTTGTAGCAACAGAACTCTCATACACACTGAACATTTTGTTTTATGTTTGAAAGTTATGTAAGATATTTATTTAAGTTAGTTATGTTAGCTAGCAAGTTGTTATTCAACAACCACCCAGGGAGGTACTGCTGTCCTGCTAAATGCGTGTGGAGCGGAAAACCGTTATTGTTTTACACAGTGGTAGGATTACTGGTGTCGTCTCTTCCTGTCTCATAAACACGAAAGAAATCAGATACGTCTTGCTACTTTCACTTGGGCACACTACATATACATGTATACATATATGTATATACACTAATTTTAATTTTCTTCTTGTTTCTATATAGTTCTTGTTCTTATCTATTTCCTTTCATCTCCATGGGGAGTGGAAAAATATCTTTTCTGTGTAAACTGTGCGAGTAGTAAGAGGCAACTTAAATGCCTGGAGCCATGGGCACTATAGTAACCCCTTCGCCTGTATAAATTACTAAAATTAAGAAGAAAAGCTTTATAAAGCTGGGATGTATGAATGTGCGTGGATTTAGTGCAGATAATAAGAAAGAGATGATTGACAATATTATGAAATGATGTGAGACAAAGCTGAAGGGGGGTAGAGGAGTTTCAGTGGGGAGAAGTAAATAGGATTAGGTCAGGAGTATCTGAGAGAGTTAGAGGTAAGAAAGGGGCAGCAATAATGTTGAAGGATCTGTTACGGAATGAGAAGAGGGAATATATATGTATAAATTCAGTAATAATGTGGATTAAAATAAGAGTCAGATGTGAAAAGTGGGTTATAATAAGCGTGTATGCACCTGGGAAAGAGAGGAGTGTAGAGGAGAGAGAGAGAGATTTTCCGAGATGTTAAGCGAGTGTTTAGAAACATTTAAACTAAGTGAGAGCATAATTTTTGTAGGGGACCTCAGTGCTAAAGTGGGATAAACAGATAAGGTATGATAGGTAACTTTGGGATGCCAGGTATAAATGATAATGGGGAGCCCTTGATTGAACTTTGTATAGAAAGGGGTTTGGTAATAGATAATACATATTTTAAGAAAAAAAAGGATAAATATACAAGATAGGATATAGAGAATAATGACAGCGTAATGACAGTAGATTGTTGGACTGTGCAATGGAAAATAAAAGTCTGATGAGTAGACTTCAGGAGGTGAATGTTTATAGAGGAGCCACAGATATATCAGATATTTTTTTTAGTTATAGCTACAGTAAGAGAAAAAGGTAAATGGGATACAAGGAGAGTGAAATCAGCAGATAAGAGAGAGGTAGAGGTTTATAATCTAAAGCAGGAGGCAGTTAGGCTAAGATATAAACAACTATTGGATGGAAGATAGGTTAAGGTAAAAAATGGCAATGAAGTTGAAGAGGTGTTGGGTAGATTTAAGAATGTAATGTTAGAGTGTTCAACAGAAATATGTGGTTACAGGAAAGTGGGTGTGGGAGGGAAGAAGAGCGATTGGTGGGATGATGTGGTAAAGTTACATATGAGAGGTTTTTACAAAGTAGAAATGATACAAAGAGGGAGGAGTATATGGAGAGAGAAGGTGGAAATACGAGAGTTGCGAAAGAATTTAAAAGGAGAACAAATGAGAGAGTGGGTGAGATGCTATCAGTAAATTTTGCTGAGAATAAGAGGAAGTTTCGGAGTGAGAATAATAAGCTGAGATAGCCTAGGGAATGAATGGATTTGACAGTTAAGATAAGGGAGGAGTGTTATTAGTTGGAGAGTATATTTTGAGGAACTGTTAATGTTGTTGAAGATAAGGAAGCGATTTCGCACATTGGACAAGGAGGTATAACATCTTGGATGAGTGAGGATGAGCCAGAAGCGAGTGTGAGGGAGGTGCTCGAGGCAGCGGGTAGAATGAAACGGGGTACAGCAGCTGGGGTTGATGGGGATATGGTTTCGGAATAGTTGGTGCTTTTATTTAAGAAATGTATGAAGAGGGTAAAGTGTCTATGAATTGATGGAGAGAATACCTGGAAAGGGTATATGCCCGGTCTGTGACCAGGCATATTTTTCTTTGTAGAAAGGCAAAGGGGACAAAAGAGACTAAAAATTATAGGGAAATAAGACTGTTCAGTATGCCTAGTAAAGTACATTATTATTGAAAGAATTAAGAGGAAGATGGAGAGCAGAATCACAGATGAACAAGGAGGCTTTAGAAAAGGTAGAGGGTGTGTAGACTAAGTGTGTACAGTGAAACATATAGATGAACAGAATTTAGATAAGGGTAAAGAGTGTTTATGGATTTGGAAAAGGCATATGATAGGGTGGATAGGATGGCAATGTGGTAAATGTTGTCAATGTGTGGAATAAGTGGTAAGTTACCGAAGGCAGTGAAGAGTTATTACGAGGATAGTGAGGCTCAGGTTAGAGTATGTAGGAGAGAGGTAAATTATTTCCAAGTAAAAACAGGCCTTAGACTAGGATGCGTGATGTCACCATGATTGTTCAATAGTGTTATAGATGGGGTTGGAAGAGAAATGAATGCTTGGGAGTTGGCAAGTGATGTAGGATTGGAAGATAAAGAATTTAACAGAAAGTAGAAGTTGTCACATATGCATATTGCTGATGACACTGTGTTTCTGGGAGATTCTGAAGAGAAGTTGGAGCGGTCGGTGGACGAATTTAGTAATGTAAAAGGAGGAAATTAAAAGTGAACATAAGAAAGAGGAAGGTGATGAGGATCACACAAAAAAAATTAGGTAATGCTACATTGGATGTCTGAACGGAGGGAGAGAGAGAGTAAGGAGGAAGTGATCATAAGAACATAAGAAAGAAGGAACACTGCAGCAGGCATATTGGCACATGCGAGGTAGGTCCAATTCTCCTACCGGCTTAAGCCAATGCCCTGACCTAGTGGGGTCAGATCACATTCACTTAAGGAAGGAGCACGACCACTGACCTAGTAGCACAAACTAGTCAGGTCCAACTCACACCCACCCACACCCACCCACACCCACCCACACCCACCCACACCCACCCACACCCACCCACACCCACCCACACCCACCCACACCCACCCACACCCACCCACACCCACCCACACCCACCCACACCCACCCACACCCACTTATGTATTTATCTAATCTATTTTTAAAACTACACAACGTCTTAGCTTCTATGACTACTAGGGAGTTTGTTCCACTCATCCACAACTCTATTACCAAACCAGTGCTTTCCTGTATCCTTCTTGAATCTGATTTTTTTTCAACTAAAGCCAAAGCTGCGAATTCTCTCTAGGGTAGATATTTTTAGCACGCTATTTACATCCTTTATTTATTCCTGCTTTCCATTTGAACACCTCAATCATATCGCCCCTAATTCAGATATTTGGGAGTGGGCTTGTTAGCAGATACATCTATGAAAAACGAGGTAAATCATACAACTGAATAGGGGAGAAAGGTGAGTGGTGCACTGAGGAGTCTGTGGAGACAAAGAACATTATCCATGGAAGCAAAAAAGGGAATGTATGAAAGTGTAGTTACACCAACGCTCTTATATTTGTGTGAAGCATTGGTGGGAAATGTTGCAACTAGGAGAAGGCTGGAGGATGTGATGTTATGTCAGAGGGCAATGTGTGGTGTGAATATATTGAAAAGAATCCGTAGTTTGGAGATTAGAAGGAGGTGCAGAGTTATAAAAGTATTATCCAAAGGGCTGAGGAAGGGCTGTTGAGGTGGTTCCGACATTTAAAGACGACGAAAAAAATAAAATGGGTTGGAGAGCATATAAATCTATAGTGGAAGAATGCTGGGTAGGGATAGGCCTAGGAAAGATTGGAGGGAGGGAGTTAAAGAGGTTTTGTGTGCGAGGAGCTTGGACTTCTAGAAAGCGTGCGTGAGCGTGTTAGATAGGAGTGGAGACAAATGGTTTCAATGACTTGACGTGCTGTCGGAGTGTGAGTAAAGCAACATTTATGAAGGGATTCAAGGAAGCCGGTTATTCGGACTTGAGTCCTGGAAGTGGGAAGTTAAGTGCCTGTGCTCTGAAGGAGAGAAGTTGATGATGAAGGTGTTTCTTCTTTTTGGGGGTCACCTTGTTTCGGCGGGAAACGGCCGATGTGTTAATAAAACAAACAGCTATGTAAGTAGAGAGTTCAGTTTAATAATTACTTGAATAGCATGGGCCAGTAGGCCTGTTGCATTACTCAGCTCACATCAAGTGATGTGATCCCTAACTTCTGCACTTACACATGGTTCCTGCATAAGAAATTCCACACTTATGCCTCAGCTTCATACTCATGGAAGCTGTGAAGCTGAAAACTTATCGAGTCTGAGGGACTAACAACCTCATATTTGCATCTCCATTTCTTTTGATGTCGCAGTATTTAAATAACCTCTTCATTTGACTGAAGAATCCTCCTGAGCAGCCTAAATATCTCAAAAATAAACATACCCAGCTGTTGCATATATGTCTTACTTATCTACCTGTATTTTACCATATTTATAAGTCTTATACTGCGAGTCCAACAGAATTTCGGTACCAAGGGTACACATTATGAAAGAAAATCATATGTAAATTTTTCAGATGGAGCCGAAGGTTGGACGCGTCCTAATGAAATTTATAATTAAAACGATTTTGTTTTCAAGGTGAGTCGACGCCGGGGGAAACCCATTCTTCTCTACACGTCTCTGTCAAGACACACTGACAATAATTTATGCAGCAAAAACATCAAGGACTCTTACCATTCACCATTTCTCTTGTTCCTAGTTATAAGAAAATCACCAGCAGGCTGATGGTGTTGTCGCACGACTAATATGAGTCAACTTCTAGCGTGAGAATATTCACAAGTTGAAAACAAACCCAGAGTTTGCAAATGAAAACAGCTGAAGTCTCGACCAGACCTGAACCATTATTAAGCTGGTTTCAATATTCATTGTACATTATCCATAATATAATGAATTTCTTATTATACATTTTATTTTCGTTGAAAGCATTATTCTTAGTGTAATACTCAATATTTATACACTGTATTGCAAGTCCCGTAATACTTAGAATGTGATATTATACGCCATGTTACTCATTAGAATTAACACAATTTTGCTAAGAATTACACGTAATTCTTACTAAAATTAATTATTCTCCTTATTACGCGTTATACTTAAAATTATTATTAAATATCACACTTTATACATAACATTATATGCAAAACAGTAATACAGTGCAGTGTATCCACACATTTCTTTACCGATTTTAGAAAAATATATTACAATAATAGGGTAAAAATATCTGAAGGCTGCAGTTCTCTGCATACGGTAGCGTAATAATCGTAACACAAAGCTGCATTGCAGAAGGATTGGGCAATATGTTCTCGTTCAACAGTTCCGTCTCTCTAACATCTCTCGCCTCATTACTTTTGTAATTGTTGGTGACGGAGTATGTTTTAAGGATACCAGAAGCTGACAATTAAATCACGCAGTGCTAGAGCACATGTTGGCATCAGAAAAATTACACCGTATATGTCGGCTGATGTTTGGAATGTTTTGAAGTAGAAATTAGATGCGTCATGATCCACCAAAGAACATATGCTGAGATTTCATTACTTAAAAAATCCTTTAAAACTGAGTAGAAAATATATTATTTTAGGCAATATGTTAAAAATCTGCAATGTCATATCTGTTACCATTTAAAAACTGGAATTGTAAATATATTACTTAACACACGTTATACATAATAAAACACACACTATAGTCTATTCAACCAGTCATATGCAGTGCAACACATTGTACCCCATACTACACGCAATGTATAATATAATACACTATATGCGCTACTGTACTTTACATGTAGTATAACACTATGCACCATTCTAAATATTAAATATTGCTTGAAACTCTATAAACCGAGTGAGAATCTAATCATCATTCAATAAATATTATACCTTTACCATATCCAGTTTCGCAACAATATAATCTTTACTCACTCTTCCAATCAGGCAAAAAAAAATTATACCTGACGTTTCATTATTTTCGAACTAAGTAAAATGCAGCTACAATCAGCACGCTGCCCGGCTCCAGGCCAGCGCTCCATGTTATAATGCCTCTGATATTCTTTCCGGGGAATTAGCCACAGAGATTGCATCTGCCGTGAGCGCATTCTTATTACTGGTTTACAGTCGACTTTCTCTCTCCATTTTTAGATGCGATTTAAAGAATTCAATATTTTTTTTTAGTTTGTATTTAGACTTATTGAGGAACATTAGTTTGGGTTAGTTAGTATAAATAATGAAAGTGTGAACGTCTGCATCAAGTGTTTGTCAGTTAGAGACAGATTATTTATATTTTATCCCAAGAAGGCAGGGTCACCCTGTAACTGAAAAAAAGAAAAAACGAAAGTTTTTCTTTTCACAGTTAGTAATTTATACAGGAGAGGGGGTTACTTAAATTTCTCTCTCTCTCTCTCTCTCTCTCTCTCTCTCTCTCTCTCTCTCTCTCTCTCTCTCTCTCTCTCTCTCTCTCTCTCTCTCTCTCTCTCTCTCTTTACACTACAGTTTTTAAACTGCAATATTAACACCCCTCCTTCAGAGTGCAGGCACTGTACTTCCCATCTCCAGGACTCAAGTCCGGCCTGCCGGTTTCCCTGAACCCCTTCATAAATTTTACTTTGCTCACACTCCAACAACACGTCAAGTATTAAAAACCATTTGTCTCCATTCACTCCTATCAAACACGCTCACGCATGCCTGCTGGAAGTCCAAGCCCCTCGCACACAAAACCTCCTTTATCCCCTCCCTCCAACCTTTCCTAGGCCGACCCCTACCCCGCCTTCCTTCCACTACAGACTGATACACTCTTGAAGTCATTCTGTTTCGCTCCATTCTCTCTACATGTCCGAACCACCTCAACAACCCTTCCTCAGCCCTCTGGCCAACAGTTTTGGTAATCCCGCACCTCCTCCTAACTTCCAAACTACGACTTCTCTGCATTATATTCACACCACACATTGTCCTCAGACATGACATCTCCACTGCCTCCAGCCTTCTCCTCGCTGCAACATTCATCACCCACGCTTCACACCCATATAAGAGCGTTGGTAAAACTATACTCTCATACATTCCCTTCTTTTCCTCCAAGGACAAAGTTCTTTGTCTCCACAGACTCCTAAGTGCACCACTCACCCTTTTCCCATCATCAATTCTATGATTCACCTCATCTTTCATAGACCCATCCGCTGACACGTCCACTCCCAAATATCTGAATACATTCACCTCCTCCATACTCTCTCCCTCCAATCTGATATACAATCTTTCATCACCTAATCTTTTTGTTATCCTCATAACCTTACTCTTTCCTGTATTCACTTTTAATTTTCTTCTTTTGCATACCCTACCAAATTCATCCACCAATCTCTGCAACTTCTCTTCAGAATCTCCCAAGACCACAGTGTCATCAGCAAAGAGCAACTGTGACAACTCCCACTTTATGTGTGATTCTTTATCTTTTAACTCCATGCCTCTTGCCAAGACCCTCGCATTTAATTCTCTTACAACCCCATCTATAAATATATTAAACAACCACAGTGACATCACACATCCTTGTCTAAGGCCTGCTTTTACTGGGAAATAATTTCCCTCTTTCCTACATACTCTAACTTGAGCCTCACTATCCTCGTAAAAACTCTTCACTGCTTTCAGTTACCTACCTCCTACACCATACACCTGCAACATCTGCCACATTGCTCCCCTATCCACCCTGTCATGCGCCTTTTCCAAATCCATAAATGCCACAAAGACCTCTTTAGTCTTATCTAAATGCTGTTCACTTATGTGTTTCACTGTAAACACCTGGTCCACACACCCCCCTACCTTTCCTAAAGCCTCCTTGTTCATCTGCTATCCTATTCTCCGTCTTACTCTTAATTCTTTCAATAATAACTCTACCATACACTTTACCAGGTATACTCAACAAACTTATCCCCCTATAAATTTTGCACTATCTTTTGTCCCCTTTGCCTTTATACAAAGAAACTATGCATGCTCTCTGCCAATCCCTAGATACCTTACCTTCTTCCATACATTTATTAAATAATTGCACCAACCACTCCAAAACTATATCCCCACCTCCTTTTAACATTTCTATCTTTATCCCATCAATCCCGGCTGCCTTACCCCCTTTCATTTTACCTACTGCCTCACGAACTTCCCCCACACTCACAACTGGCTCTTCCTCACTCCTACAAGATGTTATTCCTCCTTGCCCTATACACGAAATCACAGCTTCCCTATCTTCATCAACATTTAACAATTCCTCGAAATATTCCCTCCATCTTCCCAATACCTCTAACTCTCCATTTAATAACTCTCCTCTACTATTTTTAACTGACAAATCCATTTGTTCTCTAGGCTTCCTTAACTTCTTAATCTCACTCCAAAACTTTTTCTTATTTTCAACAAAATTTGTTGAAAACATCTCACCCACTCTCTCATTTGCTCTCTTTTTACATTGCTTCACCACTCTCTTAACCTCTCTCTTTTTCTCCATATACTCTTCTCTCCTTGCATCTCTTCTACTTTGTAAAAACTTCTCATATGCTAACTTTTTCTCCCTTACTACTTTCTTTACATCATCATTCCACCAATCGCTCCTCATATATATATATATATATATATATATATATATATATATATATATATATATATATATATATATATATATATATATATATATATATATATATATTTATATATATATATATATATATATATATATATATATATATATATATATATATATATATATATATTTATATATTTATATATATATATATATATATATATATATTTATATATATATATATATATATTTATATATATATATATATATATATATATATATATATATATATATATATATATGTATATATATATATATATATATATATATATATATATATATATATATATATATATATATATATATATATATATATATATATATGTCGTGCCGAATAGGCAGAACTTGCGATCTTGGCTTAAATAGCAACGCTCATCTTGCCATATAGGACAAGCGAAAATTTGTGTATGCAATAATTTCGCCAAAATCATTCTGAACTTAACGAAAAAAATATATTTCACTGTGTTTGTTTAGTATTAAAATACTGTAAATAAATCTAAAACATATTTAGTTGAGTTATGCTAAAATAAATTGTTCTTGTTATAATAAGGTTACGTAAGTTTTCTAAGATTCTTTTGGTGCAAAATTAAATTTTTTTCCATTAACATTAACGAAAAAAATATATCTTTAAACGTATAAGAGAAAATTTAAGAAAAGGTTTAATTTTAAACGAGTTCTTGCTAATTGACCAGTTGTACATATTTGGCACGACATACATATATACATATATATATATATATATATATACATATATATATATATATATATATATATATATATATATATATATATATATGTATATTATATATATATATATATATATATATATATATATATATATATATATATATATATATATATATATATATATATATATATATATATATATATATATATATATATATATACGAGGAAAAATAAAGCCGGCACTGCTACTTGGAGCACTATCTGACATCACTGACATACTTCTATATGGAACACCACATGTTATGCAGAATATTTCCGGCAAGTTACGCTAATTTTGTCGTAGGATGTGACCCACACTAGTTGACTAACACCCAGGTACCCATTTTGCTAATAGGTGAAGAGGGACGGCAGGTGTTTTATGGAGTATATATGCGTGTTAACTGTAATCTCTGTGAATTGTTAAAGACTCTTACAGAGAGAAACCTTATCTCAATAAATGTTTGTGTAGGTCTTCGTAGCTACTCACCAAGAGTTGTATCTTAACGTATGGCCACCGAGAACTATGAGTGCAAATATGTATTCACTAAAAAATTACTCAATAACTATGAATTATAATTATGCATTTTGTTTTACTTTTTGAGAAAATGAAAGCTAGAAGATTAATACCAATGAGATGGACAACAAATAATTTCTTCATTACTTCAAATTCGTATTGCTCTAAGGTTCAGGTAACATCAGAGAAGTTGAGTCCTTATTCCGCGGTTGCATCTCATTACCAATAACTGGTCGAGCAAGAGGTTGCCTTGGAGGTCCCACCAGTAGTATTGTTTGCCTCACAGCTTTCTTGCATATTGTACTGCCGTCCCCAGCAGACTGAAGGTCTTAACTACAAATGACCTGCCGTCGTCGGAACAAACCGTAGATGACGTTGCTACTATGACATCCACACACAATTTTGGAAAACGACTTTCTGTACCCTTGTAGTCAATTGTGTGACCTCGGAATAATTTTGTTATGCAAAAAATATTCGTGATAAATATTTTCAATTCATTTACATTGTTTCGTATTTTGGAAGGGCTGGACAAAATCTTCATCTAAGCCTAAGAAGATTTCTTTCCCAGAGTACTGAGTCGCTCTTGGGTCGTCGACAGAGCGGACGTACTTGGAGTTCTGTTGTGGTTATTCACACAACAACCAACCATTGATCTTCGGGACTTGGAGGAGCACTGCGGCAATAGAGGTTTATGAGACGTGTGAACACCGTCGGTGTTGCATTGCCCCAGGGAACGATTACGCCATTTTTTTTTTTTATTTTTAGTTACCTCAGATTAACAGGGATAAGCATGGTATGATGGTCGTTTAAGGATATACGCGGTATATTCCTAAACGAAGTGAAGCGCTTCTTCATCAAGGTTCTGGCAACTGACGCTTATGAAAATGATGATGACAGGTTTCAAAATATCGCTCTCTATGTCAACCATGACGCCACGGGAGCGGTTTAGGAATATTTTCATGAAGTATTAACTGGGTCACGGGGTGGAATGTCCCATCTGACGTCGAGGAAATGTTGATCAGGCAGCCATGTGATATATATGGAAAAGTTCATGTCTTCCAGCAATGTAAATGGTCGTCCAGCCTTTATTCCGGTTATGATGATGGCATATAATCCTTGAAGATGACCTTGCGGCATACCATTCCGTCGCATATCAACCTGTCCTTTTCTAGATTTCAGGTCATGGTCACTTACGTAAGTTAACGCAGGACATATCGCATCTGTGAGCCTTATGATCCAAACACGACTGAATGTCTGAGGAGTCAGTGGATAAATCCGTCTTGGTAAAGAGATCTGCCTCAAAGTGAGATACATCAGGTGCAGTGAGGCTCGTTTGATGTCACCTCTGGAGGGTCGAGATGAACAAGGAAGTTCCCATTTGGTAAGGTTGAGGTCCATCAGGAGAATGAGGTACAGCAGGCCCGGAAGATGATGTCAGAGAGTGAGGTGCAGCAGGCAGGAATGACCTTGTAGTGGAGTTGGGGTTGTTCTCAGGAATTGTGCCACCACCTGTGGGTGATGTAACAACGGAGGTTGATGACCAACATCTTGTTATGGGAGGTGTCGAGGACCGTACTACTATGTTGAGAGTGCATGCAGTTCTCGATAAGGTAAAATGTTATTTGCTCAAGAGTGCGCCGGGTAAAGATAGTTTTCAGCTTACTTCCATTGGCAAGCGTGAGGTTAGTCAAGAAGTGGTATACGATACTGGTGTAAAAAAGGCCTCGCCAGAGGTGAGCTAATACTGATTCTTATGATTCCCTCACGCCGGCGCAGACACCATCGGGCAAGTAGTCATGGGATGATGCCACTAAGAGTGTGAACATTATAGGAGCCTCTTGAACCAAGTAGTATGTACTTACCTTGATATGGCAAAGAACTAGAGAAGGGAGGCAACATCTAAGAATCTTTGCATATTTGTGACAATGTGAAGAGAGCCTGGGTAGGAATATATTCCGAAAATTTGTTGTATCTCTGGGTTTTGTTCAAGAGCACAATTATATTGTTGAATATTGGAAGGCAGGTACTGCCGAGATATGTGGTAAAAACAGTTCAGAGTAAGTCTTTATTAAAGATGACGTTTGCTCCTGGGAAGAGCGAGGGGTTAGCTATGTAGCCAATGTCTTATACCGACATATATATGCATGTTCTGAAAGACTTAATTTGCGTTAATACGATACATTTTTTAAGTCCCCATGAAAATTAACTCCCAGGATAACCAGAGAACTAAAATTCTGCAAAGTTTAGGCATGAATTCGTTAAAAAAATTGTATTAATTAATATATGGTACAAAGTAAAATGATTTATAAATGAGGTATTAGTAAAGTAGTGAAAACAGAGAGTAAGAGTATGGTTTCTTCTGCAGGGTGGTGCTCGTGGCTGGCAGGTCCTGCCTTCGTTGACTCTCCAGCCAACGTTACCGTCAGTGAAGGTTCACACGCCTTCCTTCCCTGCCGGGTGGCCAACCTTGGCGACAGATCCGTGAGTAACACCTGACATTTCTTGCTTTTAGTGCTAGAATACATCAATATCCTTTCGTAAACTATAATTATAAGATGAATGTAATTCATTGTCGTAATAATCAACAACTCATCAACGTTTCATGGGTAAAATTTTAGTTATTCGCAAAAGAATTTTTGGATTGTGTTACTGTATAATTGAACAGCTATCACACGAGAGGAAACGTAATGTGTTTATGTTCTTCCTGGACCATTATCATGTTGCTTTATCCTAGTTATTCGACAGGCATGTTAGACTTTCCGTTATGTTTTAAGAGATGTGCGTTGGATAACGTGACTCTGTTTTCCGAAATATTCCTACAAAATCGAAATTAGGTATTTTCTTATTTTGATATGAATAAATGGTTTAGAAAAGTGAAAAGTTGATAAATGAGACTTGTGCATCCTTTGGATATCGCCAGTCAGTAGCTTCTTCAATCTAATGCAGAGAAAGGTGGAAGATGTGGAGGAGTTTGGGGTAATCAGTCCCTCTGCATGGAGTCAATGTGTTCAGTCCATCAGTCTTGATAAAAAGTGCAGATGGGTGACACCGCTACCACTGGTGACACCGCTACCACTGGTGACACCGCTACCACTGGTGACACCGCTACCACTGGTGACACCGCTATCACTGGTGACACCGCTACCACTGGTGACACCGCTACCACTGGTGACACCGCTACCACTGGTGACACCGCTACCACTGGTGACACCGCTACCACTGGTGACACCGCTACCACTGGTGACACCGCTACCACTGGTGACACCGCTACCACTGGTGACACCGCTACCACTGGTGACACCGCCACCACTGGTGACACCGCCACCACTGGTGACACCGCTACCACTGGTGACACCGCTACCACTGGTGACACCGCTACCACTGGTGACACCGCTACCACTGGTGACACCGCCACCACTGGTGACACCGCCACCACTGGTGACACCGCTACCACTGGTGACACCGCCACCACTGGTGACACCGCCACCACTGGTGACACCGCTACCACTGGTGACACCGCTACCACTGGTGACACCGCTACCACTGGTGACACCGCTACCACTGGTGACACCACTACCACTGGTGACACCGCTACCACTGGCGACACCGCTACCACTGGTGACACCGCCACCACTGGTGACACCGCCACCACTGGTGACACCGCTACCACTGGTGACACCGCTACCACTGGTGACACCGCCACCACTGGTGACACCGCTACCACTGGTGACACCGCTACCACTGGTGACACCGCTACCACTGGTGACACCGCTACCACTGGTGACACCGCTACCACTGGTGACACCGCTACCACTGCTCCGCCTCTTCTGTCATCAGTATATAACCTTATCTCCTCGAATATACTGCACTTTTATTAAGTTTGATGGACTGAACACATCGGCTCCAGGATGAGGAACTGATTACCACAATCGTCTCATCTTCCACCTTTCTCTGCACTGGACTGAAGAATCCACTGGCTGGCGAAACGTTTCCAGAATAAAGATACACAAATTTTGCACAATTTTGCAATAGCATTCTGTTATTGCTCCTCTTATTTATTTATTACATTATGGAGTGCATCAAAGAAAATATAAGCTAACAGTCACTCAAATAATCATCTCTTTACTCCCACCTTCCAAAGTTTCCTTGTATCATGATAATTCGCAGAGAAAAACTTTTATATACGTCTTGATTTCTTAACGGCGGCCTTCACTATATCTGTCTACGGACGGCATTTTATTTATTTTTATTAATGTAGTTTGAGGCTTAATCACTCCCTAAAATTTATCATGAAAATATTAATAAATTAATGTTGGATGACATTAGCAGGGCAGTTCATTGTAACGTATGGAGAAAGCACACAGAATATTGATTGGTAGACAAGGTTTTTATTCATACGTGTGAACAAGTGTTATTTTTGTCAGAACTGGTTGGATGAATAAGAGAGAGAATATTCAACAAGGGAGAAGTTGTTTCTGCTGGGATGTGTTCCAGTAAGGCAGGATGTTCCCTCGTCACCTGCCGAGGGTACCAGGCACACCTTCATGACTGACATCAAGGTCATGCAGGAGTTATAAAGTGCGAAGCAAGATGTCAAGGTCGTGTCTTACTGTGTGAAGTATGACGTCAAGGTTATGCAGGAGTCTTAGTGTGTGAAGCATGACGTCAAGGTCATGCAGGAGTCTTACTGTGTAAAGCATGACGTCAAGGTTATGCATGAGTCTTACTGTGTGAAGCATGACGTCAAGGTTATTCAGGAGTCCTACTGTGTGAAGCATGGCATCAAGCTCATGTAGGAGTCTTACTGTGTGAAGGTTCCCGTTGACAGAAAGACTTAAATGTTGGTGAATGGCTCTTGATATCAGAAATTAGAGATTTCTTCCTCTTACTCTTATCAAATCTAACAACTTCAACTTGTCAGTCGCTGTATAGTCTGTGAATATAAAGCGAATACGACTCTTTAATTATAAAAGACCACCGTGTTAAAAGTTTTTAGCAATTTATTTATTCCTGGAAACCCTAATGAAATACAAGCCCAGAATTTTATTATTACAGTTGAGTTAAATAAGTAATTATTCCGGATTCATAATACTTTTTGTATATGATTTAAACAGTATTAATGCATACTGTTAATTGGTTTAATGAGATTGGTTAGCCAATAATTTAGACATATTTTCTAGAAAACGTTTCAGTCCAAGGATTTTGATGATAAACGTTACAGTGCCGAAATGTTTTCTAATAAAAACGTCCTAGAATTTTCACACATACTTTTTTAAAGCATTAATGTAAATATTATGCATAGTTTGTGTATTAGATATGTTTATTAGGTAGGTTTTATGGTTACTGTCGAACAAGCGCCGGTAAACATTGAGTTGTTATTGTTCATTCTAGCCTCACCCCGTGAGGGACTCAGGGCGCTGATCAACTGGCCGTCACTCACATAAGCGGAAGAGATGCTAGGTAGAGCACCGGCGCAGTCAAGTTATTGAAGTTACTGCGCAGTGTAGTGTAGTGTGCTCCTCTTCGACGTTCCCCTCGTCCTCTAGACCTGATTGTTGTGCTGTTTGTGGACGGATGTAACAGTGGAGTGTAGCATATGTGGCATGATGCTGAGAAGCATTCTCTTCTTTTGAGCATACCTGGACTATTAACGAATCTACCCAAGACATTTACAGCCTCGTGCATCTTGGTGTGGAAAAAGTTTTATCCCTTTCACTGAGAGCAAAGAATGGGAGTCTCAACGCTCTTGCTCTTCAAAGTACAATGATACTCATGTCCCATGAGACTCATAGATAGTTGTTTTTCTTATTTTTCATGGTTCGAAACGAAAGCATGCTCATTGTTCAATGATGTGTTATGATGGGTATCTATAATTCTTGTTTATCTGTGATTAGTTAATTTTCTTACATCAACAGATCGATGATACAAGTAACCAAAAGTACATTATATATATATATATATATATATATATATATATATATATATATATATATATATATATATATATATATATATATATATATATATATATAGATATATATATATATGTATATATATATATATATATATATATATATATATATATATATATATATATATATATATATATATATATATATATAAATATATATATATATATATATGAAGTATATATATATATATATATATATATATATATATATATATATATATATATATATATATATAAAGTAGGTAGTAGGTTGGTAGACAGCAACCACCCAGGGAGGTACTACCGTTCTGCCAAGTGAGTGTAAAACGAAAGCCTGTAATTGTTTTACATGATGGTAGGATTGCTGGTGTCTTTTGTGTGTCTCATAAGTATGCATGATTACACGTACGTCTTGCTACCTTTACTTACACTTAGGTCACACTAAACATACATGTACGCGTTTATTTATACACACTCATCTGAGTTTTCTTTGGTTTTATCTTAGTTCTTGTTCTAATTACTTTTCCTTTTATATCCATGGGGAAGTGGAATAAGAATCTTTCCTCTGTAAGCCATGCTTGTTGTAAAAGTCAAATAAAATGCGAGCGAGCCAGGAAATATGCTAATGCATTCAGAAAACAAAGAAATAGAAGCAGATAAATTATATTAACGGAGATATAAGAAAGGACCTGGAAAACACTTTCTCAACTAATAGACTCTAGCTAGTTCACTAAATCCAAAAATATAGGTCTAACTAAACTTCCAAGCCTCTGAGACAGCAAATAATTTAAACTACTTCTTCTCGACTATTGGAACAAATATAGCCAGCAAAATGCCGAACGCTCGTGCCCAAGTTTGGGATTACCTCACTGATAACCAGCCGAGCTCGCTGTATTTATCCCAGCTACTTCAACCGGTGAAAAATAAAGCCGCAAACAAAGAACGTTAACAACTAGTATTTTACATGAAATATTTTTGCGTGTTATTTTCACCAGTTTTTACACTTTTGTTCAATAAATCAATTGAAGCCAAGACTTTACCTTTCACACTTAAACTAGCAAGTTTGTCTGCTGCACATTCAAGCTGCGAATCCTTCATTACACGACCACTTTCTGGGTCTACCGTTTGCATGTTGCAACAGAAATCGCGATTAGTTAGACTACACGACGTTCTTCTAATCTTTAACTATCCAAGTTTGGTGAGCCTGTGCTCAATGCATCCTCAGTTTCCAGTTCTTAACTGACAGTAGTGGAACCCGGTGTATCTTCCGTTGTTGAGACCCATCCACAAGAAGGTTCAAAATGTAAGGCATTCAGAGATGCTCCTCTGTTTACCACTGTTATAATGTGTGGTTATTTAAGTTACTGTCACCTTTCTGTCACCTTGAATCAGTCTAGCCCTTCGTTTTTGACCTCTCTTATTGTTAAGACGGTTTTCCCCACAGAACTGTTGCTCGCTGGCTGTTTTGTGTTTTAAACCATTCTCTGTAAACTCTAGAAACTGCGAAAATCCCCGGAGATCAGAAGTTTCTGAGATACTCTAACCATCCCGTCTGGCACCAACAATCATTCCACAGTTTAAGTCACCTTGATCACATTTCTCCCGCATTTTGATGTTCAGTCTGAACAACAGTAGAATCTCTTGACTATGTATGCATGCCTTTTGGCACATAGGTGCTGCCATATGATTAGCTGGTTAGATATTTGCATTAACGAGCAGGTGTACAGGTATTCCTATTGAAGTGGCCAAGTGTACAGTAATCGATTTCATAACCAAGCACAATATCCTTAGCCCAGTTCAGTTCAGCTTCTGACCAGGACGAAGTACCGATGATGCAAGAATAATAAATATAAATACCTAAATGTATTCCTCTCTTGAAAATAATTAATATTCAATAAGCCTCTTTTTCGACTTAAATCCATCAGTACAACAACATTCTTTTGATCAAATTAGAACATGGTGGAATTAGAGGATATTCTCTCATACTTAAAATCTTACTAGACGGATTGATCGGTATGTGATCATTAATGACTCTTCCTCAGCAACTTAACCGGTCAACATATGGGCTCCACAAATCCCTCTGCGATTCCTTTTCTACATCAGTGACCTTCACAGGGACTTAAACAAATTTTGTTTGCAGATAACACGACCTTTGTCACCTAAAATGTGATAAGAGCTATTATATATTTTTAAGCTTACACTGACTATGCATTGCTGTCTGTAGGTATGCATGTGCATCTAGATAAATTGCAACATCTATATTCCTCCTCCCTCACTCCCCTCCATCTTTCCTCCGAAAGATAGGGAAGGAGGATATAGATACATCTTCATAAAATTCCTTTTATATTGTGAGAGGATTTTTGACGAGAGATTGCATTTCTCAGCTGATAGTAACTGCAGCTCTGCCCGAGAGAAACCCATTTTGAAACTCCCGAAGCTGATGGATGACTGATGATATTCTCATTGGTTTACTGAAATCTATCTGCGCAGGATGATGGATTTCAACATGGTGTATGTGCCCATCTGTGTGACAGAGCAACACAGAAAACATTTGATCTCAGATTAAGGAAGCGGAATAGTGTTGATAAATCCAACTTTGTTTACTATAAAAGTTAATGGTTACTGCATTTTATAGCCATTAAGCTTACTTTTTGTGCGGGTAAATTTGGTTTAGTGCTAAATTAGTTTATAAAATTTGGAATCGTTGGAATCGTTTTCTGGACAAAATATCAGGATTAAAAATTTGATGCCGATCAGAAAAGTCGTGCTTCAGTTAACGTTATTTTTGGGGTTCATAAGTCCCAATTTGCCTCTTTTATTAAATTAATAGTGATTGTGATTTTTATTCATTTACAAAAAATGCCTTGTTTTCTCGACTTGAGAATATTGATGCTGATATAGGCAATAAGAAGGATGACACCTATAAGATTAAACTAAAAATTAAAATTTAAATATTTTTTCTTACTTGAATGTAGAGAATTTTGAACAGAGTATGAATATTAAAAAAATCGTTTTATAAGGTTTTAAAATTTAGCGAATATTGATCCTCTATACCAAGGATCTCCAAACTGCTGCCTGCGGGCCTCATGCCGCCCAACTCAACATTTTATGCGACTCTCAGTTTCAGTCACTTCAGTCACTTAAACTTAAGGATTTTGTTGCTTGCAACGATTTATATGTCAAAATTTGCTCAAATTTTAACTATAATCTTTTCATTTTAAAGATATTCCCTTTAGTTATGGAAGATAAAAGACAAAGAAGAGTGCAGAGTGAGTGCCGCTTATTTGATGAAGAATGTGGCGTAAAGTACCTCTTGGTTGAAGCTGGTATAAAGCCTTGTGTCGTATGCCACGAAACTTTTGCAGTTTTGAAGGAGTACAATGTACGTCTGCACTGCATAAGTAAACATAAACCAAGTTATTCCCAGTTCACAGGAACACAACGTTTGGAAAAATCTGAATCAATGCATCACAGGTTACTTTCTCAACAAGGTTTTTTACGCAGAAGAGAGCTGAAAGTGAAGCTTTAACCAGCCAGTTACAAAGTAGTTCATGCGTTAGCTAAAAGTGGAAATCCATTCACTGATGGAGATCTCATCAAAGAGTGTATAATGGAAACAGTGGGAGAAATATGCCAAAAAAGTAAATCTGTTAAAAATCCTCAGTCTTACGCCAAATACTGTTGTTCATAGAACTGAGGATTTACGAAGCAATATATTTCATCAGACTGCAGACAAATCACGAAAATTTCATTTCTGTTCTCTAGTACTCGGCGAATCGAATGTCAGTGATACATCACAACTTCTAGTGTTCATCAGTGGGGTTTACAATGCATGTAATGTCACACAAGTATTAACTTCAATGCATAGCATACATAGCACAGGAACCAGAAAAGACATCCTCAAAGAACTGCCCAAAAGAATTGCATTACAATATAACCTGGAATGGAATAAACTGCAATGCCTGACAATTGATGGAAGAAAAAACATGTCTGGGGTGATGGAAGGTTTGGTTGGACAAATTGCCTATTTTATGAGGAAGGTGATTCTCATAGTCCATGTTTTTGCATTGCGTTATTCATGAGCAAACATTGAGCGGAAAATATGTGGATATGTCATGCTTTCTGAAACCTGTTGTTTCAAAAGTGAATTTCATTAGATCTCAATGCTTAACCACTTAATCATTTGCAGTTTCATGATTTTGTGAAAGAAATTGGTTCTGAGTTCGTTAACTTGCCTGAAGAATTAGGAAGTATTTTTCCTTTATTTCATGAAGGTTGAACCAGAGTTTGCCTCAGAATCATGTGGGATGAATCACTGTGGCAGTCTTCCTTGCAATTACAGACGCCTCCCTCTTTAAATGAGTTTATTTCAAGGAGCCCCGTTTGCTTTGTTTAACTTACAGAAGGATTCCCTTTCAATGGCCCCGTTTTCTCGTGGATGATAATCCCTAATTGCCAGTGATTTCCATATCACTGGCAATATAATTATGTATGTAAAATTACTTATATCTTAGCGGAGTCTGACGGAATTTTTTGATAATTGCTACGTTACTTTCGTTTAGGCTACTGTTAGAAAATCAGCGCTAGTGGGATTTTTCTAATGCTATAATATTCAACCTTTCTGGCTATGGGTACGGGTACGCCTGTGGGCATTTCATGTTCCCTTCTCTCTCTCTCTCTCTCTCTCTCTCTCTCTCTCTCTCTCTCCTCTTTTTTTTTTTTTTTTACACAGGGTTTGACAAGGTTAAGGATCCCTAACTTTATTGACAAGCTATTTACAGGTTAAGGATTCTCTCTCTCTCTTCTCTCTCTCTCTCTCTCTTCTCTCTCTCTCTCTCTTCTCTCTCTCTCTCTCTTCTCTCTCTTTCTCCCTCTTTTTTTTTTTTTTTTTTTCTTTTTTTTACACAGGGTTTGACAAGGTTAAGGGTCCCTAGTTTTATTGACAGCTATTTACAGGTTAAGGATTCTCTCTCTCTCTCTCTCTCTCTCTCTCTCTCTCTCTCTCTCTCTCTCTCTCTCTCTCTCTCTCTCTCTCTCTCTCTCCCTCTTTTTTTTTTTTTTTTTTTTCTTTTTTTTACACAGGGTTTGACAAGGTTAAGGATCCCTAGTTTTATTGACAGCTATTTACAGGTTAAGGATTCTCTCTCTCTCTCTCTCTCTCTCTCTCTCTCCCTCTTTTTTTTTTTTTTTTTTTCTTTTTTTTACACAGGGTTTGACAAGGTTAAGGATCCCTAGTTTTATTGACAGCTATTTACAGGTTAAGGATTCCTAACTTTATTGGCAAGCTAAGAGCTGTTACCTACATGAAAGCATTTTTATTGTTATGAGACATACAAGTAGGAAACAGGATGAAGTTGGAGCCATCTGTGGGCCAGCATTTTCATTTGATCAACTGACTTTATCTCGTTGACATCATTATGCTGTACGAATGTGTTCCATACTCTAGTCATCCTGGGTATGTATGATCTCAGATGGAGTGATGTTCTGGAGAAGGGTACAGCCAGAGTGAAGTTGCTGCTTTCTGCCCGTCTTGTGGCATAAAAGCTTGTTTCACGCTGTCCTCGAAGTGGATCCAAGTGTGGTATTCTGACAATATTGGCCTTGTACATAACAGTAAGGCCACCCACATCCCTCCTATGTTGAAGGCTCTGCTGAAATGACAGATCTATCCAGGATGGGTCCAGGCGAGAGACGAGACGTCTTGCTCTGTTCTCTACTCTGTCAAGCAGTCGCAGATGAGAGGGGGGGGCAGGCAAACCAAGAAAGTGGAGCATACTCAAGGTGCGAGCGTACTTGTGCCTCGTACAGGATCCTGCAACCCCTACTGTCAAGCAGATGGGAGATACGGCGAAGTGCTGTAAGCTTCCTGGCTGCCTTGTTTGCAAGATTTACAACATGGTTCTTCATGGTTAGTTAGGAGTCAAATTTCACCCCAAGGATATCAACTTCTTCTCCAGGTGCCAACATCCTCCCATTCATCCTTACTACTGCACCAACATTACCATCATGGTGCCTAGAGACGATCATCATTTGCGTTTTCTCAGGTGCAAATGTTACTTGCCATCTATTTCCCCAAGCTGATATAGCTCTCAGCTGGTGATTGATGTAGCTTAGAGCAGCTGGTTTTCTTCTCTTGGATAAGTGAATGTCAGTGTACAGTCGTCTGCATATGCATGTGATTCTGGGATGAGATGAAGAAGGCTGTTGAAGTAGACATTCCATAACAATGGACCCAGCACGCTTCCTTGTGGAACACTTGCCCCAATAGGATGTCTTGCTGATTCCGTTCCATTGAGAACTACACTTAGAGATCTACCATGAAGGTAGTCACTGAGGAGACATAGCGTAGAGCCTGCAATTCCCAGTGCTTGAAGTTTTGCTAAGAGGCCCTGGTGCCACACCCGGTCGAAAGCGCCAGCAGTGTCCAGTGCTACCACACAGCTGACTTTGGATTCATCCAGTGACTGGTGCCACTTAGTGGAGAGGTTTAACAACAGATCAGCAGCAGAGTAACCTTTCCTGAAGCCATATTGACGATCACAAAGTTGTGAGTGGTAGTCAAAAAACTCTGTCATTTGTCTTGAGATTATTGTCTCAAGGATCTTACCAGTGATTGACAGGAGTGACACTGGTCTGTAGTTGCTGATTTCTGCCCTGCTCTTCTTTTTGTGAACAGGGACTACATTCGCCTCTTTCCATAGAGAGGGCCATTTACACTGTACTCGGCAGTGCTGAAACATGCGAGTTAGAGGTGCTGCTAGCTGGTCTGCACATCTTCTCAACAATCTTGGGCTCAACTTGTCTGGGCCCACAGCCTTTTCTTGGTCAAGCGATTTAAGTAGGAAATGCACCTCCTCCTGCCTTATTGTCACCACTGACAGTTTTGACACAGTTCTTGCAGCTAGCCAAGGAGGGTCCCTTGCTGGATCAGGAACTTGCATTTTGGTAGCAAAGTGTTCAACAAAGAGGTCCGCCTTCTCTTGACTACTAGTAGAGGTGGTCCCATCCTGTCGATTTAGAGGTGGAATAAGTTCATCAGGCAGATAACCTTGTCTGTCCTTGACCAGGGACCACCAGGTTTTGGAGCCTACCCTAACTGATGCTAACTTTCTTTTAGTGTCCACCTCCCATTTAGCAATGGCCCACTTTTGAACATCACCCATATGCCTACAGGCTTGCATGTGCAAGTTCCTGTTATAGGTGGTAGGATGTCTCTTATACCTTCGCCATGCTTTGTACTTAGCAGTAGCAGCCTCTCTACTTGCCATCTATTTCCCCAAGCTGATATAGCTCTCAGCTGGTGATTGATGTAGCTTAGGGCAGCTGGCATTTCTTCTCTTGGATAAGTGAATGTCAGTGTACAGTCGTCTGCATATGCATGTGATTCTGGGATGAGATGAAGAAGGTTATTGAAGTAGACATTCCATAACAATGGTCCCAGCACGCTTCCTTGTGGAACACTTGCCCCAATAAGAAGTCTTGCTGATTCCGTTCCATGATCTACCATGAAGGTAATCACTAAGGAGACATAGCGTAGAGCCTGCAATTCCCAGTGCTTGAAGTTTTGCTAAGAGGCTTTGGTGCCACACCCGGTCGAAAGCACCAGCAATGTCCAGTGCTACCACACAGCTGACTTTGGATTCATCCAGTGACTTGTGCCACTTAGTGGGGAGGTTTAACAACAGATCAACAGCAGAGTAACCTTTCCTGAAGCCATATTGACGGTCACAAAGTAGAGAGTGCACTGTACTAGGCAGTGCTGAAAGATGCGAGTTAGAGGTGCTGCTAGCTGGTCTGCACATCTTCTCAGCAATCTTGGGCTCAACTTGTCTGGGCCCATAGCCTTTTCTTGGTCAAGTGATTTAAGAAGGAAATGCACCTCTTCTTGCCTTATTTTCACCACTGACAGTTTTGACACAGTTCTTGCACCTAGCCAAGGAGGGTCCCTTGCTGGATCAGGAACTTGCATTTTGGTAGCAAAGTGTTCGGCAAAGAGGTCCGCCTTTTCTTGACTACTAGTAGAGGTGGTCCCATCCTGTAGATTTAGAGGTGGAATGAGTTCATCAGGCAGATAACCTTAGTGAACTAGGTTTGTTTCATATTGGGATGTCACTCGTGGCAGATGTATGCTCAAGGATTAATTTCAGCCTCCTCTTGTTTGAATACCCGCATCCGCAAGTAGTCTATATAGCAATGAAACAACGAAACAAGTGGTTTTGAATCATTTACCAAACTGCAGCAGGCCAGGATTCGACCCCACGACACGTTGTCCCACTTCAAGAGGCCACGCAACGTACATGTCATCTTACCATCTAGTGCCTCCCACCAAGGCAGGGTGGCCCGAAAAAGTAAAACTTTCATCATTCACTCCCTCACTGTCTTGCCAGAGGTACACTTACACTACAGTTATAAAACTGAAACATTAACACCCCTCTTCATAGTGCAGACACTGTACTTCCCATCTGCCGGTTTTGCTGAATCCCTTTATAAGTGTTACCTTGCTCACACTCCAACAGCACATCAAGTCCTAAAAGCCATTTGTTTCCATTCACTCCTATCTAACACGCTCATGCATACTTGCTGAAAGTCCAAGCCCCTCGCAAACAAAACCTCCTTTACACCTCCCTCCAACCCTTCTTGGGCAGACCCATACCCCGCCTTCCCTCCACTTTAGATTTATACACTCTGGAAGGCATTTATTTTGGTCCACCCTTTCTATATGTCTAAACCTCTTCAACATCCCCTTCTCAGCCGTACGTCCCGTACGTCTATATTTCCAGTCTACGAATTCTCTGCAGTATATTCACACCACATATTGTCCTGAAACATGACATCTCCACTGCCTCCAGCTTTCTCCTTGTTGCAACATTCACCACCCATGCTTCACACCCATATAAGAGCGGTGGTGTAACTATACTCTCATACATTCCTCTCTTTGCTTCCATGGACAAAGTTCTTTGTCTCTGCGGACTCCTAAGTGCACCACTCACGTTTTTCCCTTCATCACTTCTGTGGATCACCTCATATTTCACAGACCCATCAACTGAAACGTCTCTCTCTCTCTCTCTCTCTCCCTCCCACAATCCAGGGAATACATCGTCTAGGATCGTGTTGGACGTCCTCCTTTTTTCAACATCTTCGCAAGATCCTGATGATGTGTTTATTGCAACACGAAAGGCCTAGAACTATTAAAATACTCCCCCATTTTTGTTTAATATATATATATATATATATATATATATATATATATATATATATATATATATATATATATATATATATATATATATATATATATATATATATATATATATATATTTCACTGTGTTCGTTTAGTATTAAATTATTGTAAACAAATCTAAAATATATTTAGTTAGGTTAGGCTAAAATAAATTGTTCTTGTTATAATAAGGTTAGGTAAGTTTTCTAAGATGCTTTCGGTGCAAAATTTAAAAAAATTACATTATCACTAATGAAAAAAATATATCTTTAAACGTATAAGAGAAAATTTTAGAAAGGACTTAATTTTAAATGAGTTCATGCTAATTGACCAGTTTTACACATTCGGCACGACATATATATATATATATATACCTATATATATATATATATATATATATATATATATATATATATATATATATATATATATATATATATATATATATATATATATATACATTTGAATATATATATATATATATATATATATATATATATATATATATACATATGAATATATATATATATATATATATATATATATATATATATATATATATATATATATATATATAGGTATATATATATATATATATATGTAGTGCCGAATATGTAAAACTGGTCAATTAGCAAGAACTCATTTAAAATTAAGTCCTTTCTAAAATTTTCTCTTATAAGTTTAAAGATATATTTTTTTGATTAATGTTAATGTAAAAAATTTTAATTTTGCGCCGAAAGGAACTTAGAAAACTTACCTAACCTTATTATAACAAGAACAATTTATTTTAGCCTAACTCAACTAAATATATTTTAGATTTGTTTACAATAATTTAATACTAAACAAACACAGTGAAATATATTTTTTTCGTTAGGTTCAGAATGATTTTGGCAAAATTTTTGCATACCCAAATTTTCACTTGTTCTATATGGCAAGGTGAGCGTTGCTATTTAAGCCAAGATCGCAAGTTCTGCATATTCGGCACGACATATATATATATATATATATATATATATATATATATATATATATATATATATATATATATATATATATATATATATGTCGTGCCGAATAGGCAGAACTTGCGATCTTGGCTTAAATAGCAACGTTCATCTTGCCATATAGGACAAGTGAAAATTTGTGTATGCAATAATTTCGCCAAAATCATTCTGAACCTAACGAAAAAAATATATTTCACTGTGATTGTTTAGTATTAAATTACTGTAAACAAATCTAAAAAATATTTAGTTTGGTTAGGCTAAAATAAACTGTTCTTGTTATAATAGGGTTAGGTAAGTTTTCTAAGATTCTTTTGTAGCAAAATTAATTGTTTTTACATTAACATTAATGAAAAAAATAGATCTTTAAACGTATTAGAGAAAATTTAAAAAAGGACTTAATATTTAGTGAGTTCTTGCTAATTGACCAGTTTTACATATTCGGCACGACATATATATATATATATGTGTATATATATATATGTATATATATATTTATATATATATATATATATATATATATATATATATATATATATATATATATATATATATATATGTATGTATATATATATATTTATGTCGTGCCGAATAGGCAGAACTTGCGATCTTTGCTTAAACAGCAACGCTCATCTTGCCATATAGGACAAGTGAAATTTGTGTATGCAATAATTTCGCCAAAATCATACTAAACCTAACGAGAAAAATATATTTCACTGTGTTTATTTAGTATTAAATTATTGTAAACAAATCTAAAATATATTTAGTTGGGTTAGGCTAAAATAAATTGTTCTTGTTATAATAAGGTTAGGTAAGTTTTCTAAGATTCTTTTGGTGCAAAATTAAAAAATTTTACATTAACATTAATGAAAAAAATATATCTTTAAACGTATAAAAGAAAATTTCAGAAAGGACTTAATTTTAAATGAGTTCTTGCTAATTGACCAGTTTTACATATTCGGCACGACAATATATATATATATATATATATATATATATATATATATATATATATATATATATATATATATATATATATATATATACATAGATATATATATATATATATATATATATATATATATATATATATACATAGATATATATATATATATATATATATATATATAAATATATACATAGATATATATATATATATATATATATATATATATATATATATATATATATATATATATATATATATATATATATATATATATATATATATATATATTTGCCCGACTGCGGCAGGCCAGGATTCGACCCCACGACACGTTGTCCCGCCTCAAGAGGCCACACAACGTACATATCGCCTTATCATCTGAGCCATCGATCCTACAAACAACGTGAGCTTAGTGAACTAGGTTTGTTTCATGTTGCTATGTCACTCGTGGCAGATGAATGCTCAAGGATTAATTTCAGCCTCCTCCTGTTTGAATACCCGCATCCACAAGTAGTCTATATAGCAATGAAATAACGAAACAAGTGGTTTTGAATCATTTCCCAAACTGCGGCAGGCCAGGATTCGACCTCACGACACGTTGTCCCACTTCAAGAGGCCACACAACGTACATGTCACCTTACCATCTAGTGTCTCCCACCAAGGCAGGATGGCACGAAAAAGTAAGACTTTCATCATTCACTCCATCACTGTCTTGCCAGAGGTGCGCTTACACTACAGTTATAAAACTCTATCATTAACACCCATCCTTCAGAGTGCAGACACTGTACCTCCCATCTGCCTGTTTCGCTGAATCCTTTTACAAATGTTACCTTGCTCACACTCCAACAGCACATGAAGTCCTAAAAGCCATTTGTTTCCATTCGTTCCTGTCTAACAAGCTCAGGCATGCTTGATGAAAGTCCAAGCTCCTATCACACAAGACCTCCTTTACACCTCCCTCCAACCCTTCTTGGGCGGACCCCTACCCCGCCTTCCCTCCACTTTAGATTTATACACTCTGGAAGGCATTCTATTTTGTTCCCTCCTCTCTAATTGTCTAAACCTCTTCAACATCCACTCCTCAGCCCTCTGGATAATAGTTTTGGTAGTCCACTATGTCCTAATTTCCAATTCATTAATTCTCTGCATTATGTTCACACTACACATTGCCCTGAAAAATGACATCTCCTCTGCCTCCAGCCTTCTCCTTGTTGCAACATTCACCACCCATGTTTCACACTCACATAAGAGCGTTGGTATAATTGTTCTTTCATACATTCCTCTCTTTGCTTCCATGGACAAAGTTCTTTGTCTCTGCAGACTCCTTAGTGCACCACTCACCTTTTTCCCTTCATCATTTCTGTGGTTCACCTCATCTTTCATAGACCCATCTACTGACACGTCCTCTCCTAAATATCTGAGTACATTCACCTCCTCCACAATCTCTCCCTCCAATCCGATATCCAGTCTTTCGTCGCCTATTTTTTTATTGTTATCCTCAACCCCTTACTCTTTCCTATATTCACTTTTAATTTTCTTCTTTTACATACCCTACCCAACTCATCCACCAACCACTGCAACTTCTCTTCAGAATCTCCCAGGGGTCTTTTATTAATATAAAACAGAGAGTGAGACATTACGATATATATCTCCCACATATAAATGGACATTACACCAACCAGCTGGAGTGATTCATGCCTGCCGGAATAAAGTAGTATTAGATGATTGAGCTTTAAGAAACTAACGCTTGCTATTCGATATAGAATCCAAGTGCGGACCGAAGTACTGTTGCCTGTAAAAAATTACTACTGTACAGATCGTCATTTGGCGAAATCTTACAAAATCGACTCATCACAGAATATACTGACTAATGGCATAATATTTGAATACAGAAGTTGGTCGAAATTGAATGTCAAGATGAAAGCCATAGGAAATATATAAGGACTCGCCCCGCACACTGCTTCATTCAATTTGTCAAACATTGTATTGGAAATAGAAAAGCCTGTTCAAAGGCATAAAAAAATAAATTATGTTCTGACTTTTTAACCACTGATTGGTGGTGCGTGATGCTAAAGAGCTTTTGATCTAAAGAATTGGATCTAACCCCCCCCCCTCTCCTCTGATTAAACCAGTTAAAACCTACACCCCACCCCACCCCACCCCTTTCAATCCCCCAGCACTCTATAACCCCTCTCGGGTTCAGCATTTCCAAACGAATGTAAAAATTATTATATTTAATGCGTTGGCTTTTACCTCTTCAGAAGTAGCGGGTACGAGAGCCAAAGTGCTTGCAGACACATGATATGTTTTTGGATAGTCCACCTGTCGTCGCCACCTTATTATGCTTAACTTATGTATGCAAGTCTTCTCTGGTGTACTCTCCTTTGTTAGCTACTACTGTCCTTTGTTCTGTAATACACTGTAGTTGTTTTCCAGTGCAACAGCTTTTGCTCTTTAGTACTCTATTTTCAGGAACACTATAATTTGCTCCTAGTACACAAAAGTTTATTAGGTAGTTTATTTTCTAATGCACTGTACTATGTTCTCTAGAATACTACTGCTGTTCTCACATACACTGGTTTTTGTTTTATGGAATACTTATATGTGTTCAAGTACACTACCGTTTGTTCTTTAATTCATTATGAAGTGCACTGTAATTTCTTTTCTAGTTCACCGTTGTTTGTTCACCAGAACACTGGCTTTTGGTTTTTAGTACTCTGTTGTTTGTTCCCAATAACACTTACGTTTATTTTTCAGTATACTGTATTATTGTCTATTACACTTTCGCTCTTCTGTAGTAAACCGTAGTTTACCCTTTAGTAATTTAGTACACTGCAGTCTGTTCTTCAGTTCCTGTTCGGTGTACTCAAGTGCACTGTTGTTTTCTCTAGGACGCTGTAGTTGTCTTGTTATTCTCTAGTACACATTTTTGTTCTCAGACTCACTATCGTAGTTCTTTAGCAGTTTGTAAATGTTCTTTCTGGTTGTAATTTCTGTGGTTGTAGTCAAGTGCGCAATTGTTTTTTAATATAATGTACCTGGTTCTCAAGTACAGTCATGTTATTCTTTAGACCACTAATTGTGGGGGTTCTTTTGTACATTGTAGTTTGTCCTCTACCATACATTATTCTTTACGAGTCTACATTATTATTATTACAATCAAGGGGAAGCGCTAAACCCGGAGGATTATACAGCGCCTGGGGGGGGATGTGGAAGGCATTCAGGCTTAATTTGGGGAACTGGAGCACAGATCCAATTCCCTAAATCAAGAGCCCCTCACCAACATCAAGGAACCTTCCTTGAGGGGTTACGAGTCTACAGCACGCTGTCTGGTGCGTTGTATTTTGTTCAAAGTACGCTGTTGTTGGTCTTTAGTAAACTGTTGTTGTACTTTTGTATATTGTTCTCTGTTCTCTTGTACACTGTAGCTGTTCTGTAGTACTACATAGCTTCCTCTCTAGTGTGTTGATATTATTCTCGAATACACTGTAATTTTATCTCTAATGCATTGTAGATTTGATTTTAAGGTGTTCAGCCCTTAAGCCTTTAAAGAAGAGGAGAGGTAGTTTTGAGGTGCTCAGTCCCTCACACTTGAAAAAAGTGTACAACACTGATCTTCAAGTCAGTTAAAACTGAACACCTTAAAATGTCTACATGTTCAACTGTCTCCACTATATTAATCACTTCAGTATTTGACTGATGAACCTGCTACATCATTAACATTACCTCTACATCATTAACATTAAGAACACTGTAGCCTGTTCTCCATTAAACTGTAGTTATCTAAAAAAGCTGTTGCTCTTCTCTACTATACTTCTGTTGTTCATTACTTGTACCATCGTCTTTTAGTTTGTTCTCTAGTACACAATAACTGTTCTCTAGTATACTGTCGTTTGTGTCATGTACACTGCCTCTTGTTCTCTTATATAATGTTGCTGGTCACTGGCACACTGTCGTTTTGTTATGGCATTTTGTCGTTCATTCTTTAGAACACTGTGTTTCCTTCTAAGCTCTCTATCTGTTCTGTTGTAAATTCCTGTTAGTTTTCTAAAATACTTTATCCCTTTATCTCATAAAATGTCATTTTTCTTTACTAGAAAGCATGTTCTCTAGTACAATGTTCTCTAGTACAGTGTTGTTAATAAAGTAGTACACTGTAGTTTATTCTCCTGTAACCTGCCTTTTGTTAGCTTTTTACAGTATCATTTTTGTTTAGTACTCCGTAGTTTGTTCTCTAGAACTGTTCAAAGTTGTTAGTTAAGTAGTACACTTTTGTTTGTTCTCTTTTACAATGTCGTTTATTAACTATTATTATAGTTATTTTCCTCTAATACACTATCAATACATTATCGTCAATAAACTAGTACACTGAAATTTGTTTTCTAGTGCACTGCAATTTACTCAGTATTACAATCTGGATGATTAAAGCTTCAACTAGCCTGTTAATTATCATACTATTCTTAGCTCATTATCTAAACTGTAATAAGAATATTTGTTCGGGAGTACAAAATACACTATTTTTAATTTTTACTAGTAAATTATAAATATGGGCATTATAAAAGACAACATAAAAGTGTATTCTTTGGTTTCATTATCACATTAAAATATCAGATACACGACTAGAATTATTGCATTACAATATCATAAACACGACTAGAATTATCACATTACGAAGCACCATATCACAAACACGAGTATCTGTTACTGACATTACTACAATTTCACCCGTGTCACAACTGACACGTAATTGACAATATTACAAACACACCCTTGTCAACTATGACACACGACACCTTTATAACAGTGTAACACGACACCTTTCTCAGCGTTATAACACCATCTCAACTGTGTCCACATGACACCCTTGTCCCCGTGTAAATCTACACACGTTCGCTACCGTGTCCACATGACACCCTTGTCTCCGTGTAAATCTACACACCTTCGCTACCGTGTCCACATGACACCCTTGTCCCCGTGTAAATCTACACACCTTCGCTACCGTGTCCACATGACACCCTTGTCACCGAGTAAATCTACACACCTTCGCTACCGTGTCCACATGACACCCTTGTCACCGAGTAAATCTACACACCTTCGCTACCATGTCCACATGACACCCTTATCTCTGTGTAAATCTACACTCTTTCGCTCCGCGTTGTAACACACCGTGTCCACATGACAGCTTGCAGTGTCCGACTAAGTCCAGTCGCTGCCATCAGGAAACTAAGTCCACGTTCCCAGCAGGAAACTTTCGTTGTCAGCAGGAGACATTACCAGCAAAGTCAAGCTGTGAAGCCGTGCTAAACTCACACTATGTATGAGGTCTTCACTCTCAGTGAGTTGTGCAGAACACACTATGTTGTGAGTACACTGAATGAGGCCGTCAGGTAACTGAGGCCGTCAGACTCAGTGAGCTGCGGTGAACACTCCTTCTAAGGCCAGTAGATATACACCGTAAGATGGTCTGATGGATACTCTCTACTTCCAGTAGATGTATACCGTAAGGTGGTCTGGTAAATATTGCTTGCAAGGCCAGTAGATATACACCGTAAGGTGGTCAGGTGAATATTCTCTACAAGGCCAGTAGATGTATACCGTAAGGTGTTCTGGTAAATACTGCTTCTAAGGCCGGCTCAGCAGTCCCCGCATTGGGTATGATGACGTACCCGTGGTACTGCAGGTCGGCAGGTTAACAATCTAACTGATAGTTTGGCAGGAGGCCACCACACTCAGTGAATAAATTTTTTTGACAAAACTGCAAAGACATTTTGAAACTCACATATCTATTTAGAAACTATTTTAGTTTCAATTTGCAGATTTCAATAAAAAAATCAGTTTGAGGATTGTATGTCCAGTCCGCTGATTTCCACCATAATATTGTTGACGGGTAGTCAAAGATGCTTAGGTTGATCTGCATCTTATGTATCTTCGATACATAGTAACCTCATCATGATATAAGCCCATTATGTTGCAAGTCTATCATGCTTCAAGCTCATTATGATGCAAGCCCAACATGCTGCAAGCCCCTAATGCTGCAAGTCTATCAAGCTGCAAACCCATCATCCTGCAAGTTCATCATTCTGCAAGCCATCATGCTAGTAAGTAAACCATGCTGCATCCCATCACGCTGCAACTCCACCATGTTACAAGCCCATCATGCTGCACGTCTGTCATGCTGCAGGCCCATTGTTCTGCAAGTTCATCATTCTGCAAGCCATCATGGTAGAAGCCAATCATGCTGCAGCCCATTATACTGCAGCACTTAATGCTGCAAGCCCATCATGCTGCAAGTCCATTATGCTGCAACCATCATGCTGGAAGCCCATTATGCTGCAACCCACCCTGCCGCAGCACACATGCTGCAAGCCATCGTGCTGTAAGGCATGCTGCAAGCTTTCATGATGCAAGCCATCATGCTGAAAGCCATCATACTGCAAACCATCAATTGCAAGCCATCATAACGCAGCCAATCATGCTGCAGCACAATTGTCAGTAGAGTTACTGTGTACTGTGAAGTATACATAGATACTCATAGCTACTTTATAGATAGGCTCCCTTTTAGCTGTGACGTCACGAGACCCCTCACATGTGAGCTGTAGGCCACAGCGTCACTCGCAGTTCAAGGCTAGGCTAAGACTCAAATGGAGGTGCCTGTTCTACTCCTCTAGATTCATAATTATAAGCCTCAAAGACATCCAACGTGTGTATTTTTTACTCAAATGTCTCCTAACGAAGGCCCACGAAAAATAGTGACAGCAGTGTGGGCGTGATTTTGACCATTACGCAGATTAAGGAGATTGTTCTATCAAGCCAGTCGGACAGTGTGTGTGACCGCGTGTAAGCCCAAACGACGCACCCCACAGCCAAGCCAGTATCCTCCAGCATTGTCTACACAACTTCCTGATTAGATGCTTCGTGATTAGTGGCATATTTGCTAACCTATGAGTAATTGATCCAGGTTTCGCATAGTAAGCCAAGCTACTTAAGCCAGTCTGCAAGGTAGAGCCCAAGCTACCTAGCCTGCTTAAGCCAGCCACCCAGCCTGCTTCATTACTGCTGTGTGCATGGCTATAAGCATTCAAACCATCCCAGCCTAGCTAGTGTCGAGGGCTTAAGCCGGCTTAACAACCCAGCTGAGAGAGAAGTAAACCAAGTATGATCATCCTTGAAGTTATTGTCTCCATGTTCTGTACTGATTTGTGCTACCAATAAAACACTGATCAGAGTGAAAATAACCATCCCTGTGGTACTCTGGCTTGACAAGCCACCCAGGCTTAATACCGCGTGATTTTTAGTGTAGGGGTACCAAAAGCCACCCAGCTAGCCAGCGCGCCTACGCCATCCACGCAAAGCGTGATGCCATTAACCACGTGTGCCATTATATACCATCCTCCTCCTGTCGTCACTTCCAGTTCTTCAATCAAGCCATTATAGAGACTTTTTTTATAGAGACATTTGCACGTATTGAGACATTTCCTACATCTACAGTGATTATTTTTTGTTGTTGTTGTTAGAGACTCTTGTGTCATAGTGTAAATTTTCCTAGTGACATGTTATCGTTTGTTTTTGTGTTCATTTTTTTTGTACTGTATCTTTGTTATCGTTTCTCACTCTCTCCAACCTGAAATAAGTAATACTTCCACTTGTACACATTTATTATTTGTCTATTGTGTGCACTATATTGCTTATTTCTATGTTATTCACTCCTTGTGAACTGTTTACTTTGTTATCATCTGTGTTCTTTATGTGTCGTGCAGTCTACCTTATTTTATTATTGCGCACCATTAATTTTTTCCCATGTCTTGACATATTTTCAATACATTTTCCCTGTTTTTTTTTCTACTAATTCTGTGTTGACTCATTCACTACTCTTTACCATTTTTATTCCGTGTCCTCCATTAGTTTTGTGTTAAATATTTTATATGCAGTGTCTCATTTGTTTGAACTTTTGCAGACTGAAGTACCATATCTTGTGTGCCAAGCAAGAGATTTATTTAATTTTTTTCAAAGCAATACCATAGCCCATTTAATTTATATAACCAGTGTAGTGAGTGAACATTGATGTTTTATCTGTGTTTGCTGCAGTTCTGTTAATGTTGAATTTTTAGCTTTGTATCTTGTATTATTTTTATTCATATTAATGAAATTTTTTGGAATAAATTCACTCTCAGTGTAGTATTTAAAGTAAACAATTATCATTGCTTTCTAAGCAATATTTTCTGTGTGTACAATTTTTATTGATTTATTGACTAATTCTGCAAATTATTTTAATTGCGCAATTCGTTTGTTCTGAAGTGATTATTTTTCTTTTCATTATTTTATGCTATTATTATTGCGCTATTTTGTTCAGTAATTGATAATAATTTCTGAAAGAATGATACATCATAATTCAGTGTAATAATCTCAGTATATTACTAATTGAGTATCTTGTTTTTCATATTATTATTTCATTTGTATTTATCATTGCATAATATTTTTCTTGATTTTTGTGCCATCATTAGAAAATTTATTTTCCCAGCATATTTCTAACTGCATAAAATGTATTGATTGTATTTTAATATTTATGCATTGATTTACAATTTTATTATTAAATTATCTTTATTGAATAGAAACTAAACACAGTTCACTTTTGAAATTAATTCAGATTTTAGTAATATTTCCCTTTCTTGAATTTTCAACGTATTTCCTTATCTTTGCCAAGTAAATTTCAGTGAGTTTTTTTTCTCATTCAGTGTGTCTTATAGTTTTTATATATGCAGAGTTAGTTAAGCATCTTTATTTTCAATTTACTTGAAATTTTGTTGTATACTTTTCTTTGTTATTCGTTGGTTTCATTGTCCTTTTGTAATTTCTCTGAGATCATGTCTCAACTACCTATGAGAAATGACAGCAATTCTTTAGTGAATAATGTCAGTCAGACCATTGTCGTACCTGTGCAAAATCCTAATGGTTCCTACTGACTGATAGACCACAACAGACCCCGAAACAATATACTTTTTCTCGTGACCCTCTTGATGCCTTGCCCTTATTCGATGGCAACCTAAATAATCTAGAAGCATGGTTTATTGCCATCCATTCTTGAGCTAAAACGTTTGTAGAAATTACTCCTTCAGAGGAAACTATTATAAAGGATTGCAAAAAGAAAGTCTTGCTAGATCTCCATCAGCTGTAAACATCGTTGACCTTCTTACCATGCGTGACTTTGAGAATTTTACTATGTGGTCATAGTATGAGAATTTGATCCGTTCTTTTCTTGTACCATTGACAGATTCCGATCCATATATTATCCTTAAGGAAATAGTGATTGCAACACCTATGCCAGGTGAATCATTAAGTGACTTTGCAATTAGATTATCGACACTTTTGTCATCATTCATTAGAGCGGTACAATTTTTAGATTTTATATCTGAAGAGGGTAAACGAGTCACCGCAGAATTTGGTAAATTGGCAGTTTGTGGAGTTATCAAGGAATTAATGCCGCCTGCTTCCTTGTATGCTTATAACTCCAACTCTCCAATTGTAAATATGGAACCGCTCGCAGTCCTTGTCCATGCGCGTGCCATGTGTGTTCCCGGTACTTTTCCATGCATCAAACCAACCAGCCGTATTGCACTTTCCACAGAATACATGGACATGATACATCTGAGTGTAATGCTCTCTACATTGGTAGATACCATAGATCCTCCCGTGGCCATTCCTACCGCAGAATCAGGAGACACAATAGAGGTCGTAGTTCTCACAATAACCAGAACCAGTCTTAGTCTTCAAATTCGGGGAATCCAAGCGCCCAAGTCAAACCGTCCAGTGGTGACAGTAGGTGATAATGAATACTCCATCCCCGTCCACAATTCCTCCAATGTTTTATGCAGTTTCGAAGAAGATAGTCTCGTTGATGATGTTGCTTCACATGTTTTCAACGAAAATATTTCTGAGGATGAAGTGGAATAAACCTTCTCTGATGACAACCCTCCTTGTCTGCATGTTAATTCCAATGCAACAATAGGTCTCTTGGTACAAGCATCTGTTCGAAACGCGCCCGTTCATGTGTTCATGGCCTCTGGTGCCCAAGTCAATATTATCAGTTCTAGTTTGTTTAAGGATAAGCAGTTACGCCGTGTCCTCGTAGAACCAGCTCATGTGTTCACCTTTAGTGGTGTGGCTGGTTCTAGTCTGCGTGTCCGAGGTCAGACTTCCCTCACCTTTTCTATCCAAGGTAGAGACTTTACTGCTTCCTTCCTTGTTGTCGACCAGATTAGTTTCCCTGGTGATCTTCCACTGGGATTTGCTTCCCTGAGAGATTTACGGATTGTGCTTGATCCTTACCGATGGCATGCCCAAATTGACGACTTGATAGTACCATTTTGGGGTTACCAGATTGGATCTGAGATCTGTCATACTGCTGCACAGTACGAAGCTCGGATTAAGTCCTTACAAACTTATACATTTTCTAGTAACGTAACTAAGTGGTCTGGCACTAGTAATCCTGTCATTCCTGTCTGTGATCCAATTCCTACAATTTCATGCACGCAAGATAGTGTATGCCTTGTTGGAAAACGACTACGTAAAACTTGTAATGTCATCTCGTGTTGCTGTCACAGGCCTTCTGCAGAAAGACGTTTCAGTTGCGGCTAGTGTACTCACTAGAGTGTCTGTTATTGTCCTTCGCCTTCCAGATGGTGATAACATCCTAGTTGACAGTGATTCTTGCAAGGTAAAGGGTTTGTTTGTCGAGAATTCATTACATGTTGTACGAGACAATAAGATCCATTTCTTCCTTGCTAATGCTTCCGGTCACAGTATTCGCCTCAGAGAGAACACCACCATTGCTGACCTTGTTCACTGTCCTCACCTTGTTCATGTAGAGGATGAGTTGTCACCTGACCAGTGGGTTGGTGCTATTTCAACCGGGAAGAGTCCATGCACTCCACCTAATCTATCCACTCCACTAGTAGAGGAGAAAGGCTTAGCTCCCATTGACTTCCCAGACGAGGTCAAACGTCGTAGAGCCATTGCCTTACTAGGTGAGAAGATAGGTATAGTGAACCTATTGTCTCGTCGTATTCCACTTGAACCTAGTACCAGACCTATTTATGTACCTGCTTACTGAATGCCTCATTCACAAGTTGCTGTCGCAGAAGAACTGATCAATAAGATGTTTGATGATGGTGTCATGGTACCTAGTAAATCACCCTGGAATGCTCCCTTGATCCTATTACCTAAGCAAGGACTGTACTTGGTGCCCGGTGATCGACTGTAGGAAGTTGAATACAAAAACAATTCCAAATCGCTTCTCACTCCCTGTACTTGGTGACCTTTTACTCAATACATCCTTAAATTCGTTAACACAAAGCACCTATATGAAAAACAGTATAGAATGGGTCAAATAACTAGAGATCATTCTGAACGTTACTCATCAATCCTTGCAAGCCTCATAAGAAGGTCAAAAAAATTGTATTATGAAAACAGATTGCATAATATAAAAGGTGATATGAAAAAGACCTGGAAAACCCTATCCGAAATTCTAGGAACTGTAAAGATATCCAAAAAACAAAACAATCAAGTTAAAAAAGTCAGACGAACCCCTACTCGCACCAACTGAAACAGCAAACAGACTCAGTGTTTTCTTCTCTACCATAGGAAAGAATCTAGCGAGCAAATTCCCAAGGTCAAACACCCGTCCATCAGGCTACCTCACGGGTACCTACCCGAATACACTATTCCTAGCTCCAACCAGCCCAACAGAAGTCTCGCTCATCGTCATCACCCTTAAAAACATAACTTACTACCTTTTATTTACAAAAAAGCTTCACAAGTACTGTCACCAGTTATTGCAACACTCTTAACAAATCCATTCAATCCTCCACCTTCTCAGCAATTCTCAAAATAGCGAGAGTCACCCCGATCCACAAAGGAGGTGATAAAACTAACTTGAATAACTATAGATCTATATCTAACCTCCCTCTCCTCTCTAAAATCTTTGAAAAATTAATTCATAGACAGATCTATTCCTGTCTCGTCTCACACAACATACTAAACCCCTGTCAGTTTGATACACATGCTAGAATTAATATACACCGCTCTCGAGAAGAAAGATCTGCCACTGGGAATCTTCACTGATTTACGTAAAGCTTTTGATACAGTTGACCATGATTTGCTGCACATTAAGGTAACACACTTTGGTATAAGAAGGCACTCCCTCAACTACCTAAAGTCATACCTTAGTAACAGAAGCCAATATGTGTACAGAAATGGAGCAAACTCTTCCACTCAACCAATCACAGTCGGTGTCCCACAAGGAAGTGTCCTTGGCCCACTCCTCTTTCTCATTTACATCAATGACCTACTGAATGCATCACAGCTACTCAAACCCATATTATTTGTAGACGACACAACATACGTCTTCTCTCACCCAAACCCAATCATACTGTCTAACACTGTTAATGCTGAATTGCAGAAAATATCTACCTGGATGATGACAAATAAGCTTACTCTCACTACTGACAAAACCTATTTCATTCGGCTTGGAAACAGAGCTGCAAATGTTCCACTTAACATAACGTTTAGAGGGAAAATTCCTAGGATTCCACCTTGACAGTAGCCTCAAATTCCACACACACACACATGCAACAAATTTCTAAGAAAATCTCTAAGACAGTAGGCATACTATCAAAGATATGGTACTATGTTCCACAATCAGCTCTTCTTGCACTGTATCATTCAATCATTTACCATTATCTCACATATGGAATTTGTGCATGGGGATCAACAACATTAAATCATCTAAAATCAATAATAACCCAGGAAAAGGCTGCAGTCAGAATGATAACAAATTCCCACTCCCGACAGCATACTCCACCACTATTCAAAAGTCTAAAACTGCTCACCGTTAAGAACTTCCATATTTATTCATGTGCCTACTACATACATAGAACACTACACTCAAACATAAACCCTCCACTCAAATTTCTCATCACCAACCTTAACAAGACACAACCACAACACAAGACACAGATCTCTTTGTTATGTACCCCGTGTTCATATCTCACTGTGTAAAAACTCCATGCACATAAAGGGCCCCAAAATTTGGAATTCATTACCAGTAAATACTAAAGTAACCAGGTCTGAACACCAGTTTAAGGCTCTTCTTAAAAATCACTTACTCACAATGAACTAAATACTCAATACTCAGTATTTAACTCTTCCACAAAATTACCCAAATCTTAAAACTTCGAATCTAGACGCCCAATGTTCATACATTATTAATCCTACTTCATAGTATAAATACCTACCCAGAACAATGCTGTCTTACACCCAATTGTAGCATTCTCATACTGTAAACTACTTTCACCAACTCACAATGTAATATTCCCATAATTTAATTTCAATATTCATTACTGAAACTATTGTAATTAGAGTAAAACTAATGTCTGCTATAGACAAAGAAGATATATAACTTAAACGAACTATGATCAATTCTTTAGTATTAAGTAGTATGTAAGCCATTAAATTAAGTTTGCCCATAATTGCCATGGCTCTCTTTGCACTGTACCCAATTATTGTAATTTCATATTCTCAGTGTAACCTTGCAAAGAAATAAACTTTGTTTATTTCTTTGCAAGGTTACACTAGGTGCCATCTTAGCTCAGAAGACCGATAGCAAGTACAACTCAGTTGCATTTTCTAGTCGTGTCCTTGCAAAGGTTGAACGTAATTATACAGTAACTAAGTAAGAAGCCTTAGCAATAGTATGGTCTCGAAAGCACTTCTGAGACAATATATATCGGTACCATGTTCATGTCTTGACAGATCATGCTCCACTGATTCCTTTATTCCAGAATGAACAATCTACTGGAAGATTAGCCAGATGGTCCTTGACTGTCCAAGAGTTCAACCCTATCTTTGAACACTTACCTGGCAAATCAAATGTAGTCGCAGATGCTTTATCGCAACATATTAGTACGGTAATAGCAGATCCTCCATTTAGTTCCGAGGACGTAAAGGACGCTTAAAGAACAGATCCCTCTACCTCTAAGGAGCAGACAGAAGAACAACCTGATTGTTATTATTCCTTACGTACAAGACAAGTAATGAGGAATCCACAAGCATTATTTATAAATACCAATTCAGATCCTGATAAATTAGACACATGTGCAACTCTTGGGTATCTTTATTGATACCCAATAAAGATACCCAAGAGTTGCACATGTGTCTAATTTATCAACATGTCGGTTCTCTGAACCATTCATCTACAAATTCAGATCCTCCTTAACCTCGGTATGTGTTAGCCATTGCAACAGAGTTTGATCCCCCCAGAGATGATGACCAATCTGAATATGTAAATCTCACTCTAGCAGAGTTGGGGTTAAATGTAAATAATCTCTATAGACAGATGATCTAGTCTAGAGTATTTCAACTGGGAGTTTACCATATCAGCTTATTGATGTTCAGAATTTTTTTTAAAGTGTTCACGTTCTCTCCGAATCCTGAGATTTATCAATAAAAGACTTGTGTGCACCAAGTCTGCCTTTCTGTTAAAAACTTTCTTCTTTGTAAATATGCTTCCTCAGAATCTGTAGATCACACGAATACAGATCTATGTTCTCTTCTCTTTGACGATCTTCTCTATTTTTATCTCCATCTCTTTTATTGTACTATACCATCGTTTATTCTATCAGTTACCAAGAAGTGTATTGCATTACAATCAATTATCATCATTATGTATAGTTCAACTGTTGTGTATATTGAAATTGTATAGAATCAGCCCAGAGCCTAATCCCTACAGTATGTCGGGACGCCATACGTTAGCATCACCAAGCTTTCAGTAGTGTTACTGTGTACTGTGTAGTATACACAGATAATCCCAGCTACTTAATAGATTGGCTCCCTTCTAGCTGTGACATCACGAGACAACTTACCTGTGAGCCATAGGCCACAGTGTCACTCGCAGTTCAAGGATAGGCCTAGACTCGACAGCAGGTTCCTGGGCTACTCCTTTAGACGCCTGTGTAGATTTGTGTGTATTTCGTGTAAATTTCTTACTCCAATGTCTCCTAACCTCCACGACACATCATGCTGCAGTAAATCAGGTTACAACACATCATGCTGCAGCACATAAGGCTGCTGAACATCATGCAGCAAGACCATCATGTGACAGCCCATCATGCTGCAGAACATCATGCTGCAGAACATCATGCTGTAGCACATTATTCTGTAGGACATCATGCTGCAGTCAATCATGCTGTATCCTATTAAGTTTCAGTCTTTCATGCTGTAGCTCATCAAGTTGCAGCATATCAAGATGCAGCACATCAAGATGCAGCACATCAAGATGCAGCACATCAAGATGAAGCACCTCAAGATGCAACACATCAAGATGAAGCACCTCAAGATGCAGCACATCAAGATGCAGCACATCAAGATGAAGCACATCAAGATGCAGCACATCAAGATGCAGCACATCAAGATGAAGCACATCAAGATGCAGCACATCAAGATGCAGCACATCAAGATGCAGCACATCAAGATGAAGCACATCAAGATGCAGCACATCAAGATGCAACACATCAAGATGCAGCACATCAAGATGCAGCACATCAAGATGCAGCACATCAAGATGCAGCACATCAAGATGCAGCACATCAAGATGCAGCAGATCAAGATGCAGCACATCAAGATGCAACACATCAAGATGCAGCACATCAAGATGCAGCATATCAAGATGCAGCACATCAAGATGCAACACATCAAGATGCAGCACATCAAGATGCAGCACATCAAGATGCAACACATCAAGATGCAGCTCATCAAGATGCAACACATCAAGATGCAGCACATCAAGATGCAACACATCAAGATGCAGCACATCAAGATGCAGCACATCAAGATGCAACACATCAAGATGCAGCACATCAAGATGCAACACATCAAGATGCAGCACATCAAGATGAAGCAACTCAAGATGCTGCACATCAAGATGCAGCACATCAAGATGCAGCACATCAAGATGTAACACATCAAGATGAAGCACCTCAAGATGAAGCACATCAAGATGCAGCACATCAAGATGCAGCACATCAAGATGCAGCACATCAAGATGCAGCACATCAAGATGCAGCACATCAAGATGCAGCACATCAAGATGCAGCACATCAAGATGCAGCACATCAAGATGCAGCACATCAAGATGCAGCACATCAAGATGCAGCACATCAAGATGCAGCACATCAAGATGCAGCACATCAAGATGCAGCACATCAAGATGCAGCACATCAAGATGCAGCACATCAAGATGCAGCACATCAAGATGCAGCACATCAAGATGCAGCACATCAAGAAGAAGCACATCAAGATGAAGTTTAGGTCCAGCAGAAATCAACAAATTGAAGAAAGTGAAAAAAAAATTTCACGTCGTCCTCGTCCTTTAAGCAACCGTCGATTTGCTTACAAACTATTTCAACAAATTTCTCGTTAAGGTTAGTTTAGGTTAGATTTCCATCTATGAACAAATAATAACTAGTTATAAAGCTAATAAAGAAAATAATACATAAAGGAAACAGAAAATTTAGACCACGAAACAAAAAACGGAGACTGCAAGGAAGGTTGGGACTGAGTGTTAAATATTCATTTTATAATTTCAGTGTCACTGTCACACATTTGAAGTTCTTAGCCAGTGATGTATTGACGTTGATTACTACGATGCCTTGGAAAATGTCTTTCCTTGCATCAACAAAGGCCTTTATCAATATGAAAAAGAAATTATATCTTTCTGATTTTTTTCTTATTTTAGATTGGAATTTTCTTAATAGCACTGAAGGCGAGGTATATTATTAGCAGCTCATGAGATCTTTGCTTCATATAGAGCAACCTGAAGGCTCAGGAGGATACAAGCTATCTGACAAATTTATATCATATGATTAAACAATTGGAGATTCGGTTAAATCTCAAGGTTTCTATCAGTTACTTCAATGTGAAGGCGCTGGTTACTGTTTGTTGTCGACACCAGGCTGTATTTTTTGGGGGCATAATACTTATTCGTAAAATCAGAGATGATGGTAAGTTATTTTTTCTCAGTCATAAATTGTGGTGAGCATGAGAAGCTCATTCAGCTGACCAGTACAGTGGAAAGTTCACTGACGTGCTTGTTTTAGAAGTTGCTTTCCATGAGTTCGAACCCTCCATTCGGTTTTTCTTGTTTCATATTCGTGCCATTACAAATTAGCGAATCAAACCTAAGCTCATTCAGTGTAGAAATTAGATCTAGCTCTACTTATTTTTTCATAATTAGGGTATTAATATTTCACTTGAAAGAGAAATAAATGCAAGAAGCGTAATGCAAACATGTGGCAGAAAAAAAACATTAGTGAAATACACTCTTGCTTTTCTACAAGAATTTTCCTGGATGAGCTGGCGTGTAGTGCAATACAGTTTCTCTCTTCTACAAACACTTGTTGAATGAAGTAACGTAAACTTAGGATATGTATACTGTGAGATGTCTCGTAGAGTATATATGCTGAGAGTTTACTTTGATCCCCACTTTAAAGATTAAAGTATTCTTGATTGGTGACCAGGTGACATGCAACCTCAACGACCAATGGTGTATTGCTTACAAATACACAAGTAGCGGAAGAAACTTTTTATACCTATCCTCGAAGGGAAAAGCTTGTAACCTTTTCCAACTTTCCTTTTTTATTTCTCTCATAACACGGGAAGGCGTTATCTGATCGACTTCACATTTTCAGTGCTTGTGTATCACTAGACCAATATTTTCGGAACAATTGGCATTCTCAGTATCCTGGAATGCCTCTAATAATTTCCAAAACCTTCTGTGGTGTAACTTCAAACATTAAGGAAAAAAATAGCCTCCTAATCCTCTGGCGGCAGACAGCGAAATTCAAGTATCAAGATGCACATCTGTCAGTTTGATGGGTAGAATATAGGGAAATTTTGATTCCCATTAAATCACATTAAATATACTAGAGTTTACTTCTGACTGGCTTAAATATTTTATAACTGGTGCATCTTATGGCCAGGATAGTAAACATTAGGTTTAGTTTGTGCGTAGTTGAATTAGTCAGTCAGCTAAATTATTCTTATAAAGGTTGAAATCAGTGCGATAACTGAAGACGGCTTTTCACCGAATAGCCAAAAGTATTAAACCTTGATGTGTTTTCCGGGAAGCAAAGTTCACGTTGTTTCTCGGCTCCATAAGTCCAAATAAATAATAATACTGATTTCTACTTAATAAAGAATGCCTTTTATTATCGGCTTCAAAATAATAACATTCATGCATTCCAAGAGAAAGATGACACCCAGTAAGTGTTTAGACGATGTGCAAATTTAAAATTTGAATGAAATTTTTAATAAATGATGGCATCGTTGGATTCAGAACAGTCACTAGAGAATACTTTTTTAATAGTCTTCAGACTTTCAGTACTGATGAACTCAGATATATAAATTTTACATTGGTAATTGTATTAAATAAATGTGTTTCCGTTCAATAACTTGAGAATGAGTTTTCTGGCTGTCTCAAAAACATTTAAAGTGGTTTCAATAAGATAACCTTAAGAGTCTCGTCTGATCAGCTTCAGAATGTCCCCACGCTTGTATCTTAAGTAAAGGGGGGTTAGTCCTGATAACTGAGTCTGGGAATGCCACTTTGTTACTTTCAATCTAGTAATTATTTTGCGTTATTACATGGTTTTCCCTTGATACTGGTGAATGACTTTTGTTGCAGGGAACTGGAATTATCCTCCCCTTGCTTGGATCGAATCTAATTGTCTCTCATTCTACAGACACTTTGTGAACTCTACTGGTTAAAAGCTTATCCCCGGTTAAAATAAAGCAAATCTTAATAGTATCAATCTTTAACACCTACAAGACCCATTTGATTCCTGCGTTTAAACTTTGACTAAATTACTATAAGTAAGTTTTCTTGATAAAACTGTGTGAGAGCTGAATGAACAGGACAGTGGGATTTGCGCTTGTATTGTTTATGTCACAAGCCTCCGCATATACATACTCTAAGACACTCACTGTACACTAAGTTAGCACAAATCTATATGAAAAAGATATCTGAACGAAGCCAAAGAAAACATATGAACTGATGACAAAACAAGTGACACTGGTCAGGGACGTGGACTGTATTGATCAAAGAACAGTTTCTAATGAAAAGGATGAAATGCTTGAAAGGGCTCACTCATGGTAGAGGTATTACAGAATGCACTCTCACACAGTGGATTAAAACAATGCCATCTTGTAGATAAATTTTGTGGTGTCTTCTTCACAACAACTGAACAACATGTTGAACTGCGAGAATCACTTTGGGATTGCGGTGAAAAGATCCACAGGTCCTGGTGAATTGGTTACGATCTCACTCTTCTATTCAAGAATTATTCGACGGTTTGGTCATTCTAATAACATAAATAGCTGTTGATGTCTGCTGTGATTCAACAGTAGTTACTGGAAGAGATTATTATAGACCGCAGTAAATTTTAAAATTTATATATGAAGAATTAGAACAAAGTACGTTCCATTGCAATGATGGCTGCCGGACTTAAAGTTCATAAAGATGTAATCCCATCAAGCATATAACAACTATTCAATAGAATAGAATGTTCATTCCAAGAGACTGACCGACTGATAAATTATTAATTCAAATTCAAATTCAAAGTTTATTCTCTATAAGGATTACAATGCTGAGTTTACAGAAATTTGGTTATTGTTTGGTTTAACATGTAGTAAAATTGAGATTACGGAGTGTACCACTAGAACGCTTAGCATGGCTAGGCATTTCGGGCATACTTAGTTTTATTCTTAAATGTAAAATATTGCAAATTATGAGGTAAGTTGGTATTATGGCTAAGTGACTAAATACTATTTTGTGAGTTTAGAAATGTGAATGCTTTTGTTTTGGCACAGTATATAGTTTCAGTATTGGAGTATCACAGGATTCATTATTTTAAGACTGAGATTAATATTTCTGTTTATGGTCAAATGAGTGAGTGAGTGTAAGTGTGAACCACCAGGTGGTATTCGTGAAGTTAGTTGACGGGGTGTATCAGGGAGATCAGATGTTTTCTAATGGTAGTTTTAAAGGTGATGAATGTGTCTGCAGTTCTAGAGTTCTCAGGTAGGGTATTCCAGATTTTAGGGCCTTTGACATACATTGAATTTTTGTAAAGGTTTAGTCGGACACGGGGAATGTCGTAGAGATGTTTGTTTCTGGTGTTATGCCTGTGGGTTCTGTCACAACTATCAAGAAAGCGTTTAAGGTCAAGGTTGATATTAGAGTTTAAGGCCCTGTAGATATAGATTGCACAGTAGTAAGTGTGGATGTACTGAACTGGGAGCAAGTTTAGATCTATGAAGAGTGGGGGGGGGGTGTGTTGCCAGGGATGGGATTTAGTGATTATTCTTACTGCAGCTTTTTGTTGGGTTATTATTGGCTTTAGGTGTGTTGCTGCAGTTGATCCCCAAGCACAAATAGCATAGGTGAGGTATGGATAAATAAGTGAGTGGTATAGTGTGAGAAGGGCATTTTGCGGCACGTAGTATCGTATCTTGGAGAGGATCCCAACCGTTTTGGATACTTTTTTGGCTATATGCTGGATATGGGTGCTGAAATTCAGGTTGTTGTCAAGGTATAAGCCTAAGAATTTTCCCCCATTATTTCTGGTAATTAGAGTGTTGTCAATCTTAATGTTAATTTGTGCATCTCCTGCTCTGCTACCAAACATAATATAGTAGGTTTTGTCAGTGTTAAGCGTAAGTTTATTGGCTGTCATCCAAGTCGATATTTTAATCAGCTCCTCATTCACAATGGTGTTGAGGGTGGCAAGATTAGGGTGAGAGATGACATAAGTCGTGTCATCAGCAAAGAGAATGGGTTTCAGGTGTTGGGATACGTTTGGTAGGTCATTGATGTATATGAGGAAGAGCAGGGGACCAAGGACACTTCCCTGCGGAACTCCAGTATCAAGTGGCCGTGTTGCTGATGCTGTGTCTTTAATGGTGACGTACTGATACCTATTAGTAATGTAAGATTTGAAATAAGCAAGTGCATGGCCTCTTATACCGTAGTGGTCAAGTTTGTGGAGTAGGATTTGGTGGTTTACTGTGTCAAAAGCTTTTCTTAGGTCAATAAAAATTCCTAGTGGATATTCCTTATTTTCCAATGCTGTGTAAAGCAGATCTAGCATTTTTATGATTGCATCATTAGTGCTTTTATTTTTCCTAAATCCAAACTGGCAGGGGTTGAGTATGTTTTGAGCCGTTATAAATGAATACAGTCTCCTGTGCACGAGTTTCTCAAAGATTTTGGATAGCAATGGTAAGTTAGATATTGGCCTATAGTTGTTTAAGTCTGTAGGGTCACCACCTTTATGTATTGGTGTAACCCTTGCCATCTTGAGTAGTTTCGGGAAGGTGCTAGACTTGTTAAAAAGTAATGAAATAGCATGCGAAAGGACATGGGCCGCTCGCTTGTACAGTAATGGTGGGACATGAGACAGATTCCCCGAGTTATTTTTAAGTGACTTTATGATCTCAATGACTTCCGTGGGCTCAGTTGGTGCAAGATAGAAGGAATTAGGGAAATTTCCATCTAGGTAGTCCCCAGCATGGGCATTGGTATGTGGGATTTTACTGGCGAGATTAGATCCTATGTTTGAGAAGAAGTCGTTTATCTTGTTAGCTGTGTCAGTGGGATGTAGTGGTGTTTCATTAGGTTTAGTTAGGACAATATTCTTGGTTTTTCTCAGTTTGTGGGTCCCTAGAATCTGAGAGAGTGTTTTCCAGGTCTTTTTTATATCTCCTCTAGTGTCTGTGAATCTACTGGAGTAGTATAGTTGTTTGGCTTTTTTTATTACTTTGGTGAGAGCTGATGAATAGTGTTTAAGAATATCTTTGTGTATTAAGCCCTGTCTATATTGCTTTTCATATTGGTGTTTCTTGTCAATGGATTTCAGAATGGTGCTGGTTAGCCATGGGCAACCAAGCCGTTTGTTTGTGATCTGTTTTGTTTTTATAGGACAATGTTTGTTGTATAGTCTAAGTAATTTGTTAAGAAAGATGTCTGTCCAGTCATCAATACCATTGGCCTTGGAGAATTCTGTAGGCCAATCAACAGTCTCTAGGTCAGCTGTGAACTTCCTTACTGAGGCCTCGTCATGGAGTCTAAATGAGACTTTGTTGTATTCAAGTGGTGGTTTACTAATGTTTGTCAGGAGGAAGGTAGGGTAGTGGTCTGTAGTGCTATCTGTGATTATCCCTGATTTAAGGGGGGCTAGTATATTGGTCCATATGTGGTCTATTATGGTTGCACTTGTCTCAGTGAGCCTGGTTGGTTTAGTTATTGTTGGTATGAGAAGTGTGTTGTTCATATTGTTGATGAAATCAGTTACAGGCTGATCATCTAGTAAGCCAAGGTTGATGTTGAAGTCTCCAGCTAAGAGAAGGTGGTGCTTATTCATTTGTCTGTTATTAGTGCCTTTAATTTCTCACTGAAATTTGGGATGTTTGTGTGAGGTATCCGGTAAATGGCACCAATTGTTATAGGCGTCTTAAGGTTTTTTACAGTAAAATTAGCAAAAATGTATTCCCCATAGTCATCACTAAAGCAAGTGGTGCTAAGACAAGATAATTGGTTAGAGTAATAGATTGCAATACCACCCCCAACTTGGTTTGGTCTGCAGTTGTGGATTGCTGTGTATCCTGGTAGAGGGTAGATATCTATTGTGTCCTGCTTAAGCCAGGTCTCAGTAAGAATAATGCAGGAGAAGGGTGTCTTTAGTGATTCAAGGAGTGCTAGGAGGTCATCATAGTGTTTGCTTAAGGACCTGATGTTGTAGTTTAGTACTGATAGACTTTTAGCATTGTTTAGGATAGTGGTGGCTTGTGATGCTGTGTAATAAAGGCAGTTACTTTCCAATAGGTTTTGATTGGGTGTCAGATTATGTAGGTTTAGATCAGGGTCAACGTGATCAATCATCTTCTAGGTTTAAAATTATGGTTATTTATATCCTGTGTTGTGTGTTGAGTTCTAATACTGATATCTGTAGTGGTAGGAAGTTTGGACAAGTATATAGCTAGAGTATTTTGGTCATATAGAGTATAGTCACTACTACACATAATGAAGTTGATGTTGTCTGTGTGTTTTGCTGGAATTAACTAAAGTACAACTAGGTATAAACTAGTAATATAAAAATACAAATTAAAAATAGAACAAGACTCTCACTTGTAATTGCACTAAGGTCTAATAATGACTTTTGTGGAGTCTCTGTTTTTGAGCTAGAGTGAGCTAAAGTACAATAGGTTTAATCTAATAATATAAAAGTACAAATTAAAAATAGCACCAGTCTCTCACTAGTAATTGCACTATGGTCTAATATAGTGAAATTGGTATTGACTATGTCTTGAGCTAGAATGAGCTAGAGTAAAACTGTGATTAATCTAATAATATAATGAAGGCACAAGACTCTCAATTGTAATTGCACTAAGGTCTTATATAAGTTGTTTACAAGAATTAGAGTATAATTAGATTTAAATTGACAGGATAAAATTAAGGTAGCAAAATAATAATAAAAACAA
>NC_091328.1:24065543-24068043 GCF_038502225.1 Cherax quadricarinatus
TGTCGTTATCATGTCCCCCCTATCTCTCCTGTCCTCCAGTGTTGTCAGGTTGATTTCCCTTAACCTCTCCTCATAGGACATACCTCTTAACTCTGGGGCTAGTCTTGTTGCAAACCTTTGCACTTTCTCTAGTTTCTATACATGCTTGGCTAGGTGTGGGTTCCAAACTGGTGCCGCATACTCCAATATGGGCCTAACGTACACGGTGTACAGGGTCCTGAATGATTCCTTATTAAGATGTCGGAATTCTGTTCTGAGGTTTGCCAGGCGCCCACATGCTGCGGCAGTTATTTGGTTGATGTGCGCTTCAGGAGATGTGCCTGGTGTTATACTCACCCCAAGATCTTTTTCCTTGAGTGATGTTTGTAGTGTCTGGCCCCCTAGACTGTACTCCGTCTGCGGTCTTCTTTGCACTTCCCCAATCCTCATGACTTTGCACTTGGTGGGATTGAACTCCAGGAGCCAGTTGCTGGACCAGGTCTGCAGTCTGTCCAGATTGCCTGGTCTTCGATCGAATGAACTCTTCTCATCAACTTCACGTCATCTGCAAACAGGGACACCTCGGAGTTTATTCCTTCCGTCATGTCGTTCACAAATACCAGAAACAGCACTGGTCCTAGGACTGACCCCTGTGGGACCCCGCTGGTCACAGGTGCCCACTCTCACACCTCGCCACGTACCATTACTCGCTGCTGTCTTCCTGACAAGTATTCCCTGATCCATTGCAGTGCTTTCCCTGTTATCCCTGCTTGGTCCTCCAGTTTTTGCACTAATCTCTTGTGTGGTACTGTGTCAAACGCCTTCTTACAGTCCAAGAAAATGCAATCCACCCACCCCTCTCTCTCTTGTCTTACTGCTGTCACCATGTCATAGAACTCCAGTAGGTTTGTGACACAGGATTTCCCATCTCTGAAACCATGTTGGCTGCTGGTGATGAGATCATTCCTTTCTAGATGTTCCACCATTCTTCTCCTGACAATCTTTTCCATGATTTTGCATGCTATACATGTCAGTGACATTGGTCTGTAGTTTAGTGCTTCATGTCTGTCTCCTTTTTTAAAGATTGGGACCACATTTGCTGTCTTCCATGCCTCAGGCAATCTCCCTGTTTCGATAGATGTATTGAATATTGTTGTTAGGGGTACACATAGCGCCTCTGCTCCCTCTCTCAGGACCCATGGAGAGATGTTATCTGGCCCCATTGCCTTTGAGGTATCTAGCTCACTCAGAAGCCTCTTCACTTCTTCCTCGGTTGTGTGTACTGTGTCCAGCACATGGTGGTGTACCCCACCTCTCCGTCTTTCTGGAGCCCCTTCTGTCTCCTCTGTGAACACTACTTTGAATCTCTTGTTGAGTTCCTCACATACTTCACTGTCATTTCTTGTTCTCTCTCCTCCTTCCTTCCTTAGCCAGATTACCTGGTCCTTGACGGTTGTTTTCTTCCTGATGTGGCTGTATAACATCTTCGGGTCAGATTTGGCTTTTGCTGCTATGTCGTTTTCATATTGACGTTGGGCCTCCCTTCTTATCTGTGCATATTCGTTTCTGGCTCTACGACTGCTCTCCTTATTCTCCTGGGTCCTTTGCCTTCTATATTTCTTCCATTCCCTAGCACACTTGGTTATTCGAAGCTCAAAACCACATGATCACTGGCCCCAAGGGGTCTTTCATATGTGATGTCCTCAATATCTGCACTACTCAAGGTGAATACTAAGTCCAGTCTTGCTGGTTCATCCTCTCCTCTCTCTCTTGTAGTGTTCCTTACGTGTTGGTACATGAAGTTTTCTAGTACCACCTCCATCATCTTAGCCCTCCATGTATCTTGGCCCCCATGTGGCTCCAAGTTCTCCCATTCGATCTCCTTGATCTCCCATGATCAGGAGCTTTGCCCTGTATGCATGAGCTCTTCTCGCCACTGCAGCCAGTGTGTCAACCATCGCTCTATTGCTCTCGTCATACTCTTGCCTTGGCCTCCTGCTGTTCTGTGGTGGGTTATACATCACTGCAATTATCACCTTGGGACCACCAGAGTGAAGCGTTCCCGCTATGTAATCACTTTCTTCTCCGCTGTCTCCTCTCTCCAGCTCATCAAAATTCCATCGGTGTTTGATTAGCAATGCCACTCCTCCACCCCCCCTGTTCCTTCTGTCTTTTCTCAGGATCTGGTATCCCGCTGGAAAGATAGCATCTGTTATCATACCTGTAAGCTTGGTTTCTGTGATCGCTATGATGTCTGGTGATGCCTCTTTGACTCTTTAATGCCACTCCTCCCACTTGTTTGTTATTCCATCAGCGTTTGAGAACCATACCTTCAGTTTCCTTTCCAACACTGTGGCTTGGGGGGCCTGTGAGGGTGGGAGACCTGGTAGCATACTGTGGGATTCTATGGTTGGGGGTTGGGTGGAAGCTGTGGGTATGGATTGTATTGTGTGTTGGGATGGTGTGATAGGTTGTGGGGTTCTGAGGATAGTTGTGTGTGTGCTTGCCCTTGCTGCTCTGT
>NC_091328.1:24083043-24088043 GCF_038502225.1 Cherax quadricarinatus
TTATCCCTGCCTGGTCCTCCTGCTTTTGCGCTAATCTCCTATGTGGAACTGTGTCAAACGCCTTCTTACAGTCCAAGAAAATGCAGTCTACCCACCCCTCTCTTTCCTGTCTTACTGTTGTCACCCTGTCATAGAACTCATTTGGTTTGTGACAAAGGATTTCCCGTCCCTGAAACCGTGCTGGCTGTCGTTGATAAGTTCAATGCTTTTTAGGTGCTCCACCATTCTTCTCCTCATAAATTTCTCCATGACTTTGCATACTATGTATGTCAGTGACAATGATCTGTAGTTTAATGCTTCGTGTCTGTCTCCTTTTTTAAAAAATTGGGACTAAATTTGCTGTCTTCCATACCTCATGCAGTTGCCCTATATCGATAGACGTGTTGAAAATCGTTATTAGTGGTGCACATACCGCCTCTACTCCCTCTCTCAGGACCTATGGAGTGATGCTATCCAGCCCCATCGCCTTTGAGGCATCTAGCTCGCTTAGCAGCCTATGCACTTCTTCCTCGGTTGTATGTATTGTGTCCAACACTTGATGGTGCACCCAACCTCTCTGTCTTTCTGGAGTCTTTTCTGTCTCCTCTGTAAACACTTCTTTGAATCTCATGTTGAGGTCCTTACATACTTTGCAGTCGTTTCTTGTGATCTCTCCTCCTTCCTCCCTCGGCCTGATTATCTGGTCGTTGACTGATGTGGCTGTACAACAGCTTCGGGTCAGATTTGGTTTTCGCTGCTATGTCATTTTCGTATTGTCACTGGGCCTCCATTCTTATCTGTGCATATTCACTTTTGGCTGTATGACTGCATTCCTTATTCTCCTGGGTCCTTTGCCTTCTATACTTTTTAAATTCTTTAGCAGACTTGGTTTTAGCCTCTCTACATCTTTAGGTGAACCAAGGGCTCATCCTGGCTTTCTCGTTATTTCTGTTACCCTTGGGTACAAACCTCTCCTTATCTTCCATGCATATTGTTGTCACATATTCCCATCATCTCGTTTACTGACTTCCCTGCCAGTTCTCTGTTCCACTGAACCCCGTGCAGAAAAATTCTTGTAGTTTGGCTTCATTCGTCCTGCCCTTCCTGCCTCCCTCTCCATTTGTAATTCTACTATATATTCGAAGCTCAGAGCCACGTGATCACTGACCCCGTGGGGTCTTTCATATGTAATGTCCTCAGGATCTGCACTATTCAAGGTGAATACTAGGTCCAGTCTTGCTGGTTCACCCTCTCCTCTCTCTCTCTCTCTCTCTCTCTCTCTCTCTCTCTCTCTCTCTCTCTCTCTCTGGTAGTGTTCTTTACGTGTTGGTGCATGAGGTTTTCCAGTACCAGCTCCATCATCTTAGCTCTCCACCTTCCTGGGCCCCCATGTGGCTCCACGTTCTCCTAGTCGATATCTTTGTGGTTGAAGTCAACCATAATCAGCAGCTTTTCTCTGTTCATATGAGCCCTTCTGGCTACTTCAGCCAGTGTGTCAAACATCGCTCTATTACTCTCATCATACACTTGTCTTGATTTCCAGCTGTTCTGTGGTGGTTTATGCATCACTGCAATTATCACCTTGGGACCCCCTGACTGAAGTGTTCCTATTATGCAGTCTCTTGCTCATCAAAATCCAATCGTAATGGTCTAAATCATGATTCATTAGACAACTGAAGAATCACGATATAGACGATTATACAAGTGATGGGTTGTGATTTAAAAGGTTCAAAACTCTATTGATGAAACATAAACTACTGTCAATTCATGAACTATATAGTATAAGATTAACTGTTCGATCGACTCCTAGTCACAGAATCTGATATATTTAAATGGAATTTCATAACACTTTTAACAGATAAGTTCTTGCTCATATCCAAAGTATGAGGGAAGGATTTAAAATATCGGAACCTAACATTAAAATGGAGTGAGAGGAGAAAGTCTTTGTAATTTAAGGAATGTAAGGAAGAAAGTTTGGAGTTAAAGAGGTGGAATGGAGAGAATATTTGTTTTAGTAAGAGAAGGGAGAATTTGAAGTTGAACAGAGAGACAGCAAAGTTTGAAGTTAAATGGATAGAAGGAAGAATTCGAAATTGAACGGTGAGAGGGGAGAGCCTGAAGTTAAATAGATAGAGGGGAATAGTATGAGGTGAAGCAGAGAGGTAGGAGGGGGAAGTTAAATGGATAGAGGGATGAGTTGGAAGTGGATGAGAGAGACAGAGAGACAGACAGGATTTAACCTTGTGAAACCCTGTGTAAAGAGAGAGAGAGAGAGAGAGAGAGAGAGAGAGAGAGAGGGGGGGGAGGAAGGTTCAGAAGTCCTACCTCAGGGACTCCTGTCCAAAGATCAAGACTGCCCTCTTGGGCTGTGTTGTAAAGTTGCAGCTAAGATAATCTATCACAGGGAAGCACTTCATGAGCTCCTCAAATCATTAGATAACCTACAAGCTATTGTAGAAGGCCAGTGCAAGCCTGCATCAAGTGACGTAAGCTGCTCAGCTGATGGTGACACTATTGACAAAGACTGGAAGTCCCACACTGAGCTTAACTCAGGGGTAAACAACTGGTGGAATTCTGTCATCGCTAAGGTCCCACAGACTGACAGAGTTCAAAACACTACCTTTGGGAATTCTAACACAATTCCTCTGACCACCACAGAGGGAACAAATCCTCTTCCCAGCAACGAGGGAAGCCTTGGATCTGTTAATTCTCCTGCACCTGACATCTCTGCTTCAGCCACTTCCAGTCTACTTGACAGTGATACATACCATCTCTGATCCTACACCTGTCAGCACACCTGCCGACACTATTCTAGAATCTGGTAGCAGTGCTTCGTCAGCAAGTTCTGAGCCAGGAGTTTCTCCACCAGAGAACGGTGCAGTTAATGATCAGGGAACTGCCACTGCACCTGATCACCTACTGCGCCGAAGTACGAACAGCAGGGACACATCTGTCAGAACTGGTAGAGGACGGGGCAGAGGGCGTGGAGGAGGACGTAGAGGAAGACATCTACAGCCGTCTCACCCTCCACTAACACAGTTTCAGCGGCAGAATCTGAAGACAAATCTGCAAAACACAGGAGGTGCAACAAATCCTAGTCCACCCTCCCAGGCACGTAGGCTGTGCTCTCGCTGTCACCGGAAGGGGCACACTGCCAACAACTGCCTGCGAGATACCAGGTGTAATTACTGCTACAAGAAAGGACATAAGGAGGACCAGTGTCGGAAGAAAAAGGAACTTGACAGACAGGGCCACCTGTTTAGAGACCTGTTCTCAGAACAAACCAGCAGGATCTCTGAATTGGTGAACACTCTCACACGTCACCCACTTAGCTACTCCTATCCCAGCCCAGCAGGTGGGATTGTGCCTTATACAAGACCACAGACCTACATCCCTGCAGCTGCCTCAGTACCCTACCTCTCTCAAGGGCAGGCACCTTACATTCCCTACACACCCACCTCCTCAAGCTGACCACTTCATCATGAGGAGCCAGTCTATCAGCATCCTGTCGGCCAACATTAGAGGTTTCATTACAAATGTTGGAGAGATCACACATAGTTTTGTGAACACTCGACGTCCCGACATGATAGCTGTTGTTGAAACATTTTTGGATGACAGGAATCCAGAAAATTTTGCAAGAATTGCTGGCTACACCTCATGGATGAGAAGAGACAGGCAAGGGCAAGGAGGAAGTGTTGCTGTGTGCTTCTCTAAAAGTGTTCATGCCCAGCACATTGATGTTGCCACCCCTACACATCTTGAAATGATGTTCTTCAAGCTCTGTATAAACACTAGTACCTCTGTACTAGCATGTGCAATGTACAGACCTCAGTGGCAACATGCAGACCCTATCAACTTCCTAATGGAAAATATTGACTCCCTTCTGCTATAACACAACTGTCAACATATTATAATTGTTGGTGACCTCAACCAGCACCTTATACAGAGGGACTTTGATGACCTTCTTGCAGTGTTTGACATGAGAAACTTTGTTGATTTCCCAACTCATATCTCTGGCTCCTCCCTTGACCCAGTAGTGAATGATCTGGCAGAAGGCATAGTCACTTGTCAACCCCTCGGCTACGTTGGATCGTCTGACCACAAGGCTGTTTTTACGACACTTAAGATCCCAACAGAACGAGGTGAGGAGTCCACACGCACAACCTGGCTATGGGAAAGAGGTAATTGGCCAGCACTTTGCTATGAGCTCGCCACCACCGACTGGAATGCTCTTCTCCAAGGGGATGTTGACAACCAAGTGAAAGCCTTCACTGGACACATCGTTAATCTACAACAAGAACACATTCCTCACCGGCAATATGTGACGAAGCCTACAGATCAGCCTTGGTTTGGCTTTCGTTGTAGAGAGGCTGCTACTGCTAAGTACAAAGCATGACGAAGGTATAAGAGACATCCTACCACCTATAACAGGAACTTGCACATGCAAGCCTGTAGGCATATGCGTGATGTTCAAAAGTGGGCCATTGCTAAATGGGAGGTGGACACTAAAAGAAAGTTAGCATCAGGTAGGGTAGGCTCCAAAACCTGGTGGTCCCTGGTCAAGGACAGACAAGGTTATCTGCCTGATGAACTTATTCCACCTCTAAATCGACAGGATGGGACCACCTCTACTAGTAGTCAAGAGAAGGCGGACCTCTTTGCTGAACACTTTGCTACCAAAATGCAAGTTCCTGATCCAGCAAGGAACCCTCCTTGGCTAGCTGCAAGATCTGTGTCAAAACTGTCAGTGGTGACAATATGGCAGGAGGAGGTGCATTTCCTACTTAATTCGCTTGACCAAGAAAAGGCTGTGGGCCCAGACAAGTTGAGCCCAAGATTGTTGAGAAGATGTGCAGACCAGCTAGCAGCACCTCTAACTCGCATCTTTCAGCACTGCCTAGTACAGTGTAAATGGCGCTCTCTATGGAAAGAGGCAAATGTAGTCCCTGTTCACAAAAAGAAGAGCAGAGCAGAAATCAGCAACTACAGACCAGTGTCACTCCTGTCAATCACTGGTAAGA
>NC_091328.1:24093043-24100543 GCF_038502225.1 Cherax quadricarinatus
CTTTAGATACTCTGCGTCCTAATGCTAGTAAGGTCATTTGTTTATTTTCCGGATTCAAGGAATTTTTTTTCTTGAATGATTTTGACCAGAAAGGCGCTCTTAATCAAACTTGATTTTTTTCCGTATTATAAACGGCAGGAATAAATTATAATTGGCCAGGACATATTGAAACGTCTCCTACAGATTATTCACCAAATTGTTTTTAATTTTAGCAAATTATTGCAGCAACAGTCTTATGAGTTTCATTGTTCTGCATTTAGTAATTAATATCGTACAGTCAGTCCCCTCTCATTCTAGAGCAGCTAAGTTAATATTTTTATTCTATTAGATGTTGAAGGAAATGGCGGTTAATTAGTTTTGATCTTTTCTTGTTTTCGCTTAATCGTAATCGTTTGTGTAACTTCTTCGGTTATCACTAAACCCGTAAGGATCCTATATCACCTGGGGAATGGAAGGTAATCATCAAAAGTGTCTTAACCAAGACACCTCTACTGGCATGGAGACACCCTCCTCTGAAAGCTCCTTAATCAGCAGCCTTGCGGTGTTGAACGACATCTATATTGCTCATTTTGAGGCTTCTACAAGCATACTTGTAATCTTGAATTTTCGTATCGGTAACATATAATATTTCATTCAAGTAATATCTGTTGCATTTTGCAGAACGGATGATGTAGACGATGGCTTTGATGCTATAGTGGTTGCGTACTGGTACTCTGGAAACCTAGGATTATTTTTTAATATCAGGAAGATGCACCTGAGACTGTTTTCACGTGCAGGGGACGATAGCGACGGTGTAAGCCGTCTCTGCTTGTTGAGGATTTATTGAGCTGTATTCGGGATCAAGTGCTTAAGAAATTCCAGTGTGCACAAAATTTCGGCGACATACCGAAATTCCTGGAGGAAGTCGATGCTATATATCGTACATGCTTTCAGGAAGAAATCAATAAGCAATCTGAATGTCGTTTTCTTGAAACTAGAAATATATAATGTCTTATATTACATGTTGATATATATTGTAACCGTATAAACCGGTTTACCTGCGAGATCAATTAAACATGTAAAATACTCCGGGAATCGTCGCTTTCTTGGACAATTATAAATAATATACTATTTCCAGGCACTTGTGAAAGTTGAAAGTGCTAGTATGAAGACGTAGTCTACGTACGGCATACAACTGTGAAACACTCTTGGTTTCAATATTGGCATGAATATCGTTAGATAGACCTCTTGATTCCCCGTTAAAGATTAAGCAGTTACGTCTATTTATTCCCTACTGTCTCCTGTCTATGTAACGCCTTTTTAATTTTGTTGTTAGCACTTTGTTACCGTTCACCACCTGCAACGTGTGTATTGTATTAATCGTAACTGACCATAGAAAGAGTCCTGGCAAATAAGATGCCAGCAGCTCATGCTGGGAATTAAAAGAGGAGCCTCAAAAGAATTTTAATGATTTCGTCCTCTGTAGATATGAACGTTGATTAAACAAATAACAATCCACTTGACTTTCACAAATATTCCTCATCATTATACGTTTTTCATTTAAACTCAAATGATTAATTTCGGCAAATAAAAGAGTGTGACACGGAATGATTTTCAATTATTCGCTTGAGAGAAATATTCTGCACATAATATACCTTTCACTTTTATATTATAGCAGATGTCAGTGAGTAGTAAGAAATTATTTGATAAATATATTACGTGTGTTCTAAAGAAATTTATAACTTGTGATATACTGTATATTGAGACGGCAAATAGAATAGAAACAATGAAAAATATGACATACATGTATTGTTATTATTAAAAATATTACGTAGAATATTCTTTCCCTGGAGAAGGAAGGAAAGCGGCCAAGAAGTTATTCCACGGGGTCAGTGAAGCTGCACAGGAGATAAACGTCCTCCAGCAAGCGCATGGTTGCTTCAATTAACGGAGCCGAAAATTACAACTATTAGCATGTCAGAGTTGGCTAAATTTAGGGGCTATAAAAAGGAGTTTTTGGTGTTCAAAAATACCTAGAACTACTGTAGACTATCAACAGACTTTGAAGGTAGTTAAAATAAAATAGAAAATAAGCATTTAGCAAGAAGGCCTGAGCTTGCTACCACCTGCAGCTCATAAGACTGCCATCCCCACGAGCCCCTTTGGGGCGGGGCAGATGGCAGACCAGAGGCCTAGCTTCTCCCTACGAGCCCCGCGAGGGTGGGGACTGTGGCTAGGCCTGGGGACACTTGGTCCCAAAGATGAGGGGGTATTTGTACCTCCTCCCATGGGAGACTTAGGTCTCGGGATACTCCCTAGATAGGGAGCCAAGGCCGGGTCACCACTACTTGGAAAAGACCCGGGCCGGGAGAGTACCGGCGAATAAGAAAAAAAAAAGCATTTAGCTTAACACAAACCAATATTGTTTTCTTAATATTGTGTGTATATATATTACAAGAGATTTATGTACCGGCAGGTAACGTGGATGAGACGTAGGAACCTTCACATCATCACAGCTGGGCTCCTCACCTACTCTCCAGATGATCGATACAGAGTAAGTGGCATATCCTAAGATATCAGAGAATCACGAAAAAAAAGGTTCAGAGATTAAATTACCTTTCGTTATCTGTACTCACCTATTTGTGGTTGCAGGGGTCGATACTCAGTTCGTGGCCCCGCCTCTTTACTGACCGATACTGGATCCTCTCTCTCCCTGCTCCATGAGCTTTATCATACATCGTCTTAAAACCATGTATGGTTCCTGCCTCCAATACATCACTTACCAGACTATTTCACTTCCTGACAACTCTGTGGCTGAAGAAATACTTCCTAACATCCTTTTGACTCATCTGAGTCTTCAACTTCCAATTGTGACCCCTTGTTTCTGTGTCCCAGAGAGAGAGAGATAGAGAGAGAGAGAGGAGTGTGGGGGTATATATGTGGCTGAAGATGGTGTTAAGGGTTCATGTACGTGTTTGTGTATGCACACAGTATCCTCGCACATGCTCTGTGTTAGGATTAAAGAATTCTTGACTTATTTTTCATACTCATTCTGACCTATGTGAAGATAATATGATTCAAAACTAAGAGAGCAATAATACAAGTAATGTAAGGTGCTTTGCTGAAATAGCAAGTAATGTTAGGTGTTTTACTGAAGTAGCAAGTAATGTTAGGTGTTTTACTGAAGTAGCAAGTAATGTTAGGTGTTTTGCTGAAGTAGCAAGTAATGTTAGGTGCTTTGCTGAAGTAGCAAGTAATGTTAGGTGCTTTGCTGAAGTAGCAAGTAATGTTAGGTGCTTTGCTGAAGTAGCAAGTAATGTTAGGTGTTTTGCTGAAGTAGCAAGTAATGTTAGGTGTTTTACTGAAGTAGCAAGTAATGTTAGGTGTTTTACTGAAGTAGCAAGTAATGTTAGGTGTTTTACTGAAGTAGCAAGTAATGTTAGGTGTTTTGCTGAAGTAGCAAGTAATGTTAGGTGCTTTGCTGAAGTAGCAAGTAATGTTAGGTGCTTTGCTGAAGTAGCAAGTAATGTTAGGTGTTTTACTGAAGTAGCAAGTAATGTTAGGTGCTTTGCTGAAGTAGCAAGTAATGTTAGGTGTTTTGCTGAAGTAGCAAGTAATGTTAGGTGCTTTGCTGAAGTAGCAAGTAATGTTAGGTGTTTTGCTGAAGTAGCAAGTAATGTTAGGTGTTTTACTGAAGTAGCAAGTAATGTTAGGTGTTTTACTGAAGTAGCAAGTAATGTTAGGTGTTTTGCTGAAGTAGCAAGTAATGTTAGGTGCTTTGCTGAAGTAGCAAGTAATGTTAGGTGCTTTGCTGAAGTAGCAAGCAATGTTAGGTGCTTTGCTGAAGTAGCAAGTAATGTTAGGTGTTTTGCTGAAGTAGCAAGTAATGTTAGGTGCTTTGCTGAAGTAGCAAGTAATGTTAGGTGTTTTACTGAAGTAGCAAGTAATGTTAGGTGTTTTGCTGAAGTAGCAAGTAATGTTAGGTGCTTTACTGAAGTATCAAGTAATGTTAGGTGCTTTGCTGGAGCATCAAGTAATGTTTGGTACTTTGTTGAAGTAGCAAGTAACGCTATTCATCTTGCTGAGGTAGCGAGTAATGTTGTCTTGCTGAAGTAGCAATTAACATTATGAATCTTGCTGAAATAGGAAGTACTGTAATAAACCTTACTGAAGTAGCAATAATGTTAAGAACCTTGCTAAAGTAGCAAGTATTGTTACGAAAGTTGCTGAAGTAGCAAGCATTATTATGAACGTTGCTGAAGTAGCAGATAATGTCATGCATCTTACTTAAGTAGCTAGTATTGTTGTGAACCTTTCTGTACCAGCAAGTTTCCAAGGCAAAACATTCATTACAGAGAGTCTAATTTATCATTTCCTGACTTATGTCAGGCAGATTAACAATGCTGGAACCCTCGCGGCCCTTAACGAGCACAAATGTGATTTAGAAAACGTATCTTTCGAAAGTGCTCTTCTGGCTTTTGTAATATACAGAACTATGTTTTAGAATTATGCTTTTGTGTATAGATTTACTACGCTACTATTGAAGTGTTCTAACAGGGACACATTGTGGTTTAAGACGGCATTTTTAATGAAACGTCTTCTTTTTTAAATGAAATTAAGCAAACACAGTACTAGGCGCACTCTCTCGCAGGAGGTGCAGCTTGATGCTTGTTTAATAAGAGCAAGCAAGGCGCACACCCAGCCACAGCATTACTCATACCCTACCACACACACTTTTCTCTCTCTCTCTCTCTCTCTCTCTCTCTCTCTCTCTCTCTCTCTTGCTCCCTCACACACACACACACACACACACACACACACACACACACACACACACACACACACACACACACACACACACACACAAACACACACACATTGCTCTTGTTATAATAAGGTTAGGTAAGTTTTCCAAGATTCTTTTGGAGCAAAATTAAAATTTTTACATTAACATTAATGAAAAAAACATATGTTTAAACGTATAAGAGAAAATTTCAGAAAGGACTTAATTTTAAAATAGTTCTTGCTAATTGACCAGTTTTACATATTCGGCACGACATATATATATATATATATATATATATATATATATATATATATATATATATATATATATATATATATATATAATATATATATATATATATATATAATATATATATATATATATATATATATATATATATATATATATGCAATAAGATCACAGTAAATGGGTGATTTCAGAATATGCAAAACGACCACTGTGAAAGAATAGAGAAATTCCAAGCGCTTTCGTGACTACTCATATTATCAAGGAGCAAATGAGTAGCCACGAAAGCGCTTGGAATTTCTCTATTCTTTCACAGTGGTTGTTTTGCATTTATATAAATATCTATCTATCTATCTATCTATCTATATATATATATATATATATATATATATATATATATATATATATATATATATATATATATATATATATATATATATAATAGGTAGTAAGTTGGTAGACAGCAACCACCCAGGGAGGTACTACCGTAGTGCCAGATGACTGTGAAACAGAAACCTGTAACTGTTTTACATGATGGTAGGATTGCTGGTTTCTTTTTCTGTCTCATAAACACGCTAGATAACAGGGATATCTTGCTACTCCTACTTACACTTTGGTCACACTTCACAGACACGCACATGCATATATATATATATACATGCATCTAGGTTTTTTCTCCTTCTTCTAAATAGGTCTTGTTCCTCTTTATTTCTTCTATTGTCCATGGGGAAGTGGAAAAGAATCTTTCGTCAGGTAAGCCATGAGTGTCGTATGAGGCGACTAGAATGCCGGGAGCAATGGGCTAGTAACCCCTTCTCCTGTAAACATTTACTAAAAAAGAGAAGAAGAAAAACTTTATAAAACTGGGATGCTTGAATTTGCGTGGATGTAGTGCGGGTGACAAGAAACAGATGATTGCTGATGTTATGAATGAAAAGAAGTTGGATGTCCTGGCCCTAAGCGAAACAAAGCTGAATGGGTTAGGGAAATTTCGGTGGGGAGAAATAAATGGGATTAAATCTGGAGTATCTGAGAGAGTTAGAGCTAAGGAAGGGGTAGCAATAATGTTGAGGGATCAGTTATGGAAGGAGAAAAGAGAATATGAATGTGTAAATTCAAGGATTATGTGGAATAAAGTAAAGGTTGGATGCGAAAAGTGGGTCAAAATAAGCGTGTATGCACCTGGAGAAGAGAGGAATGTAGAGAAAAGAGAGAGATTTTGGGAGATGTTAAGTGAATGTATAGGAACCTTTGAATCAAGTGAGAGAGTAATTGTGGTAGGGAACCTGAATGCTAAAGTAGGAGAAACTTTTAGAGAGGGTGTGGTAGTTAAGTTTGGGGTGCCAGGAATAAATGATAATGGGAGCCCTTTGATTGAACTTTGTATAGAAAGGGGTTTATTTATAGGTAATACATATTTTAAGAAAAAGAGGACAAATAAGTATACAAGATATGATGTAGGGCGAAATGACAGTAGTTTGTTGGATTATGTATTGGTAGATAAAAGACTGTTGAGTAGACTTCAGGATGTTAATGTTTATAGAGGGGCCACAGATATATCAGATCACTTTTTAGTTGTAGCTACACTGAGAGTAAAAGGTAGATGGGATACAAGGAGAATAGAAGCATCGGGTAAGAAAGAAGTGAAGGTTTATAAACTAAAAGAGGAGGCAGTTAGGGTAAGATATAAACAACTATTGAAGGATAGATGGGCTAATGAGAGCATAGGCAATGGGGTCGAAGAGGTATGGGGTAGGTTTAAAAATGTAGTGTTAGAGTGTTCAGCACAAGTTTGTGGTTACAGGAAAGTGGGTGCAGGAGGGAAGAGGAGCGATTGCTGGAATGATGATGCCAATAGACTAGTAAGGGAGAAAAAGTTAGCATATAAGAAATTTTTACAAAGTAGAAGTGATGCTAAGAGGGAAGAGTATATGGAAAAAAAGAGAGAGGTTAATAGAGTGGTGAAGCAATGTAAAAAGAGAGCAAATGAGAGAGTGGGTGAGATGTTATCAACAAATTTTGTTGAAAATAAGAAAAAGTTTTGGAGTGAGATTAACAGGTTAAGGAAGCCTAGAGAACAAATGGATTTGTCAGTTAAAAATAGGAGAGGAGAGTTATTAAGAGAGTTAGAGCTATTTGGAAGATGTAGGGAATATTTTGAGGAATTGTTTAATGTTGATGAGGATAGGGAAGCTGCGATTTCATGTATAGGGCAAGGAGGAATAACATCTTGTAGGAGTGAGGAAAAGCCAGTTGTGTGCGTGGAGGAAGCTCGTGAAGCAGTAGGTAAAATGAAAGGGGGTAAGGCAGCTGGGATTCATGGGATAAAGACAGAAATGTTAAAAGCAGGTGGGGATATAGTTTTGGAGTGGTTGGTGCTATTATTTAATAAATGTATGGAAGAGGGTAAGGTACCTAGAGATTGGCAGAGAGCATGCATAGTTCCTTTGTATAAATGCAAAGGGGACAAAAGAGAGTGCAAAAATTAT
>NC_091328.1:24105543-24130543 GCF_038502225.1 Cherax quadricarinatus
GGAAATGGTGTATATCTACATTTTTAGCATAAGACACAAAATATTATCAACATATCTGAACCATTTAGCTCTATTAGGGAGGATTGTGTTAAGCAGCCTTGTTTCAAAAAATTCCATGTATAGATTACTAAGAACAGGTGAAAGAGAATTTCCCATTGCCATACCAAACTTCTGAGTGTAAAACTTATCATTAAATACAAGTTTTACAACAACAATGCAAAGTTTAATAAGTTTAATGATAGTAGGAACTGGCAATGGTGAATCATAGTTAATCAGTTCTTCGGATAAGAAACTTAATAAATCATCAACAGGAACTTTCGTAAACAAGGACATAACATCAAAACTAACCATTTTAAAATCATTTAAGTCAGTCAAGGAGCTTAATTTATCAACTAAATCTATGTTGTTTTTAACATTAAAGTTAGAAATTTTGCCAACAATAGGGCTCAAAATATCAACAAGCCATTTGGATAATTTATATGAAACTTACCCTATGGAGCTAATAATTGGTCTGACTGGATTCCCTGGTTTGTGTGTTTGTGTGTTTTTATTAAGTAGGTAATGATTTGAAATACCCAAGAAATGTAATTGATAAATCTTTTAAAGTTGCTAGAAATACTTTTTACAATCCAAAAAGGGACAACCAGCCTTATTCAACTAAAAATATGTTGGTTCAACCTTACCATGAAAACTTGGTTGATATGCCTTCTCTTCTTAAGGCTTTTAATATTAAAGTTGTATTCAAAAATCTTGATACAGTAAAAAAGCTTTTGATAAAGAATTCCCCCCAAAATGCTGATGGATGTGTCTATAAGATTCCTTGTAAAATTTGCGATAAAGTTTATTACGATTCCCATGTGTTGCACAAGTGTCTCAATTCTTCAACTTGTCGGTTTTGAAAACCATTCACCACAATGCTCTATTTATTCATGTAAGAGATTTTAACCATCCAATTGATTTTCAAAAAGTTGAGAAAGTAGTATCAAGCAAGTCCATGGTCGACAGGAATATAATTGAATCTTGTTTCATAAAAAGCAGTTTAGACAATAATATGAACATTTCCTTTGGTTTATATAAATTAGATCCATTTATAATTAATAGAATTTGGGAAGAATTTAATAATACACTGGACAAATAATAATTTTTTAAATTTCTTATTTCTTGGGTAGAATAGTTTGTTGGTGGGTTGTGTGAAGGACCTGTCTAGTTGGGCCGGCGGGCCTGCTTTCTTATGAGTCGCGCGTCAGGTGTTTAATTGTTGTGGGATCTGATAGTGAGGTGTTGGCTAGACCCCTAATATACCTTCCTTTGATGCTTTACTTTCATAGTTCCTTGATAATGTGAGTAGTCACGAAAGCGCTTGGAATTCCACTATTCTTTCGGTTGTTTTGCATAATATATATATATATATATATATATATATATATATATATATATATATATATATATATATATATATATATATATATATATATATATATATATATATATATATACACACACATATATATATATATATATATATATATATATATATATATATATATATATATATGTATATATATGATGCAGTCGTAGTGTTAGCGAAATATTAATGCTATTAACTTGTGTTGTTTAACAGGTTCTTCACCCGGTTAACACAGACGAGTGGACACTGCACATTAAGTTCGCACAACCGGGTGACGGAGGGTGGTATGAGTGTCAGGTGAACTCCGACCCCAAGATCACCAGACCTGTCCTCCTCATTGTCAAGGGTTTGTACCTGCCACTGAGCGTAATATTCAGCTTGTAATTATGTGTGAAACACTTGTTATAATTGAATACTAATTAATGTAGGATTTAATATTAAAGACAAACACGCACACACATGCACACACACGCGCGCGCTAAGGCAAGAATACGATGACTAAGGCACAGGGATGTTGGAAACAATAGCGGGGATGGTTAGAAGAGCCCGAATGAATACAGCTGCTGGTCTTGGGAGACTTCATTCATAGGGAAAATACACGGAAAGCAGGTAGAGCCACACAGAAGTCCAGAAACCTGTTGGGCTAAGATGTTGTAGGTGGTAGTGGAGACCTTTATGCAACAGCATGCTGGGACGCAACCAGAGAGAGAGATTGAGAGAGAGAAAGAGAGAGAGAGAGAGAGAGAGAGAGAGAGAGAGAGAGAGAGGCGGGGATGGGATGACCTAACAAGTGTAAACCTTGTATTCACCCTGAGTGATTGAGACTTAGGGTGTATTGAATGTGAAACTCCTTCGGTACTAGTGAGCTCACGGTCCTGACTTCCGAATAACTTGTGGAAGTAAATTTGAAGAGTGACGGCACGGGCAGTATGAGAGAAGCCAAACTTCAGGAGAGAAGAATGCAAAGAAATTAAAAAATTCTCGGAAATTTTGCAGTAAGAGAGAAAACTAGATGGTAAGACAGCGAACGGGGTCATGGAATATGTAGCCAGAAAGAGCCGAAAGGCAGAGGAAAAATTCATTCCCAGGAGCAAAGTAAGCAATGGAAAGAATAGAGTGAGCCATTGTTCTCCCAGAGGCGCAGAGAGTTAATAGTTAAAAGTGCTGGAGCATGTGAAAGACATAGGAAGCAAAGAATGAAGGAAAACAGGAAAGAAAAGTGGAAAATCAAGCACCGAATATTCGTGTAAGAAGAAAGGCTCAATGACATTTTGAAAACGACATATCGTCGAAATCAGAATTCGACCCTAAGATGCTATACAACCACATATGGAAGAAGAAAACAATAAGAAACTAGTTAATCAGGTTGAAGGAGGGAGGAGAGTTCACAGGGATGTGAGGAGTTCAGCAATAAACTTAAGGAGGTACTCTCGAAGAAAATACAAATGATACCAGAGAGCTAAAGTTGAAGAGAACACAGCGATTGCCAGACACAATAAATAAGACAGATAAAGACATGAGGAAACTATTGTGCCAGTTAGATACCTCGAAGCCAATGGGCCCAGAGTTCTTTGGGAGAAGCACTGTGTGAGTCACCCAAATGTAATACCAGTCTTTAAGAAGGTAGTCCGTAAATAGAGTTCAACTACAGACTAGTGTCATCAACATACATACTGTAGTATGCAAAGTTATGGACAAGTTTATCAGCAGAAGACTGGCAACTCCAAGAGAAAGAAGTGGGTTCATAAACGACACTGCTTGTCTTACAAACTTACCAAAGACTTACGAAAAGGTGACAGAAGTGAGACATGAGATGAATAGATTGATTATATTTGGAGTGATCAAATATGAGTTTAATGAAAACCTGAAAACATTAAAACTGCCCATGATGTCTCATGACGAAAAGAGAAGACGTGATTACCTCGTGTAAGGTCATGAAAAAACATGAAAGAATGGGATAACAAGAGGTCAAATTTGTAAATTGTGGAAAAAAAGGATAATGAAAGTTCTTCTGGAATATGGAAGAAGACAAAGAGTGTATTGAAGACTGAAAACCACGAGCATACGTAACTATGACCTTTTAACCTTCAAATACGTAATTGTAAATGAGTGATTACACAAACACAAACAAGCACAAGCACATACACACACACACACACACACACACACACACACACACACACACACACACACACACACACACACACACACACACACACACACACACACACACACACACACACACACACACACACACACACACACACACACACACACACACACACACACACACACACACACACACACACACACACACACACACACACACACACACACACACACACACGTGAAGTTAATGAGGAGAATTAAATCAGATGAGGATCAGGCAGGACTTCAAAGAGACCGGGACAGGCTGGACACGTGGTCCAGCAACTGGCTTTTTGAATTCAACCCCGCCAAATGCAAAGCCATGAAGATTGGGGGAAGGGCAAGGAAGACCGCAGTCAGAGTATAGGTTAGGTGGACAAAGACTGCAAACCTCCTGGGATGAGCATAACACCGAGCACGTCTCCGGAAGCAACACATCAACCAGATAACTGCTGCAGCATATGGTCGGCTGGCATATCTGAGAATAGTGTTCCGAAACCTTAGTAAGGAATCGTTCAAGACACTGTACACTGTGTATGTCAGGCCCATACTGGAGTATGCAGCACCAGTTTGGAACCGGCCTGACGACACTGGAGGACAGGAGGGTCAGGGGAGACATGATAACGACATACAAAACACTGGGTGGAATAGATAAGGTGGCCAGAGACACGATGTTCCAAAGAAGGGACACAGAAACAAGGGGTCACAGTTGGAAGTTGAAGACTCAGATGAGTCACAGGGATGTTAGGAAGTATTTCTTCAGTCATAGAGTTATCAGGAAGTGGAATAGCCTAGCAAGTGATGTAGTTGAGGCAGGAACCATGCATAGCTTTAAGACGAGGTATGACAAAGTTCAGGGAGCAGAGAGAGAGAGAGAGAGAGAGAGAGAGAGAGAGAGAGAGAGAGAGAGAGAGAGAGAGAGAGAGAGAGAGAGAGAGAGACAGAGAGAGAGAGAGAGAGAAACCTAGTAGCGATCAGTGAAGAGGCGGGACCAGGAGCTGAGTCTCGACCCCTGTAACCACAATTAGGTGAGTACACAAGCACACTCACATACATACAAACACTCGAGACAGCGCACGTGTTTTTAGTGTCATATTTAAGCCATATAAGATTTAAACTATTTCTCTTCCAATTTTTATACTTTAAAAAAATATTAACTACAATAAGTTATAAATTTTATGTGTCATTTTTTTCTTTTTTCAGATAAAAATATGGACGATCCATTTTATAAACATGAACTTGAGACGACAGACAACAGTAAGTAATGTTGAGGTATTGCTCTCTGTGGCTGTCAGTGATGTCACTGACAGCCGGGCATGAGCGAGTTGTCAGTCTGACAGAGATTATGTGTTCTCACTATGTGTCGAGGCATGAGTGAGTTGACACTCTGACAACGAGTCATGAGCGTGTTGACACTCTGATAACGAGTCATGAGCGTGTTGACACTCTGATAACGAGTCATGAGCGTGTTGACACTCTGATAACGAGTCATGAGCGTGTTGACACTGATAACGAGGCATGAGTGAGTTGTTACTCTGCAAGTGAGGCATGAGTGAGTTGTTACCCTGATAGCGAGGTATGAGTGAGTTGTCACTCTACTAGCGAGGAATGAGTGAGTTGTTACCCTGATAGCGAGGCATGAGTGAGTTGTCACTCTACTAGCGAGGAATGAGTGAGTGGTTATCCTGATAGCGAGGCATGAGTGAGTTGTGACTCTACCAGAGAGGTATGAATGAGCTGTCACTCTGCGAGAGAGGCATGTGTGAGTTGCCGCTCTTCCAGCGAGGAATGAGTGTGTTGTGACTACCAGCGAGGTATGAGTGAGTTGTCACTCTGCCAGCGAGGCATGAGTGAGTCGTCACTCTGCCAGCGAGTCATGAGTGGGTCGTCACTCTTCCAGCAAGGCATGAGTGAGTTGTGACTCTGCAAGTGAGGCATTAGTAAGTTGCTACTCTACCAGCGAGTAAGGTGTCATTCTACCAGCGAGGAATGAGTGAATTTTCACTCTGCAAGTGAGGAATGAGTGAAATGCTACTCTACCAGCGAAGAATGAGTGAGTTGTCACTCTGCCAGCGAAGTATTAGTGAGTTGTCACTCTGCCAGCGAAGTATTAGTGAGTTGTCACTCTGCCAGCGAAGTGTTAGTGAGTTGTCACTCTGCCAGCGAAGTATTAGTGAGTTGTCACTCTGCCAGCGAAGTATTAGTGAGTTGTCACTCTGCCAGCGAAGTATTAGTGAGTTGTCACTCTGCCAGCGAAGTATTAGTGAGTTGTCACTCTGCCAGCGAGGCACGAGTGAGTTGTCACTCAAGCAGCAAAGCATGAGTGAGTTGTCGGCTACCATTTAGCAACACATACCCTTGTACTCAGTCTCAGTGTTAACAGATGCAGCAAAACGAAGAACCACAGCAATACAATGCTACTGTAGGTCTTGACATGTTGTAATCACAGAAATGGAAACCATAAAGAAATACACCAATAATTAACTTACTGGAGAGGGTAAGTAATGACGACCTTTCAGTCTGAGTTTGATAGGTCACACTGAAGGGAAAAGGAAAAAAGGTCAGAATATATTCGAGAGAGGGGCAAATAAAGAAGGAAAGATAATGGTAGTGGAATTAGAGGTAATTGCAGTGGTGTTGGTGGAGGGCATAAACTAGCGGCAGAAGTAGTATTAGTAAAGGTAGAAGCCGTGGTAGTGATAAGGGAGTAGCAGTGGTAGAAGCGAAAACAAGGCAGAGAGAGACAGAAGACAGAACGGGAAGTGGGAGGAGACAGAAGTGAATAATAGTAGTAGTAGTAGTAGTAGTAGTAATGATAGAAGTAGTAATAATAGTAGTAGTGATAGTAGTAGTAGTGGTGGTTGTACTACTAGTAGCAGTAGTAATTGCAGTAGTAGTAGTCGTCGTCGTCGTCGTCGTCGTAGTAGTAGTAGTAATAATAATATTAATAATAATAATAATAATAATAATAGTAATAATAATAATAATAATAATAATAATAATAATAGTATTAGTAGTAATGCTAAAAATAATAGTAGTCGCAGTCGTATTAATAATAATAATAATAATAATAATAATAATAATAATAATAATAATAATAATAATAATAATAATAATAGTTATTTCGATACTGTTCCAGCTACTGTAATATGATATATTTCTTTTCTGAATTCAACTGTTGAATCAAAACCGGCAGAGTGAAGTGCGCTCACAGCTTCAAGTGAGCTCTTTCACTTGCAGAGCTTGCAGCCTTTAACATTACTAAAGTAGCTTTTTCGATGATATGACTGTCCCAACTGGATTGCTTACAGGCCAACGTTTTAATTGGTCTTTTTAGAAAAGGAATCCATATATTAGTGCGACCGGTACAGCTGGGATCATCCACCTCCTACTTGAGTGCCTTTATATTGTGGTAGAATTTCTTTCGCCAGCTCTTTGGTTCCTTGGAATTAGGATGAGAATACTGGCAAGTTAGTCTGAGACGCTGTGCTTATACCTAGTCCGATTCTTCTAACTGGAAGTGTAAATTGCTCTCACTGCGATTCATCTGGGAAAGTTTCAGGGTTTTTCAGAGCATGGACATTATTAAGGAGTCATTCTCTCGAAGTCTGAAACTAACAAAGCATGAGGTTCATCGTAAGAAAATAAGTGAGCTTCACGAGAGGTAGGTACCTAGTGAAAAGGTAGTAGGCATCACGAGCAGCAGTGTCACTAATCATTGTTTCCATCCGCTTGAGGACAGCGATTTTTCTGCTAGATCACACGTGTGGCAACAGACCCAAGTGGGGCACCAGAAAGAGTGGAATCAACGACCTTGACTCCTTGCAAGGCAGCTGAGGCTTGGTCGATTTTGTTTTTGTTGAATTTCACCGGTTCGCATTCCGTAGGGTTTATTGAGACTCCAATGTTCCCTCCATGTGATACCTGCTAGTGTGGCAACGTTCAAGAAGAAAATATTGAGTTCGTCAGTCGAGTCTTCGGTGACGATTTCCATGGTCGCCTAAGAGAAGTTTTGAGGCATTGTTATAGCAAGAATGGATAAATCGATAAAGAGTAGGAAAGTTGTCATCACCGACTATGAGTACAACGTCTATGAATGAATTATGGAATTTGTTACATCCAATTTGATCAGGGATTTTTGTCACGTAAGGTATCAATACACGTAATGCATGGACTGCGGCTGCAACCTTGCGGGATCTTGACCCAAATTGTCTTGGATTCAGTATGACAGCTGCATCAAGAGCGACTTCGTACTGCAGCCCTGTTAAAAAAAAAAAAAAAAAAAAAAAAAAAAAAAAAAAAAAAAAAAAAAAAAAAGGCATGGAACAATCAATAGTATTGGGATTGAATCATTCACTTTTTTTTTTCCAAAACACATAATAAAACAAAATAGAGGCCAAACTGTCTCAGGAACACCAATAATGATACAGAAATGGGAATATCTTGTGAGATCTGATTGGAAATGCTCTGAAACTTCTCCAACAGGAAGGTAGAGCATATCTATGATGTGTCGTGGCTTCGATCCCGTGAAAAGACCCATAACTTTCAGATTTAAGGAAACAGCATTTTTGTATAATTTGGTTCTTGGACTGTAAATTTATGACTCTGGTGGTGTCTAACCATTATCATCACCCAGTAAGAGTTTATAACCATAGTTAGGAGCACTAGCTAAGGGATGGTCTTAAAGTATATATAAATATATATATATATATATATATATATATATATATATATATATATATATATATATATATATATATATATATATATATATATATATATATATATATATATATATATATATATATATGTATACATATATAAGAACATAAGAACATAAGAACATAAGAAAGGAGGAACACTGCAGGAGGCCTGCTGGCCCATACTAGGCAGGTCCTTTACAATTCATCCCACTAACAAAACATTTACCCAACCCAATTTTCAATGTTACCCAAGAAATAAGCTCTGATGTGCAAGTCCCACTCAAATCCAACCCCTCCCACTCATGTACTTATCCAACCTAGATTTGAAACTACCCAAAGTCCTAGCCTCAATAACCCAACTAGGTAGACTGTTCCACTCATCAACTACCCTATTTCCAAACCAATACTTTCCTATGTCCTTTCTAAATCTAAACTTATCTAATTTAAATCCATTACTGCGGGTTCTCTCTTGGAGAGACATCCTCAAGACCTTATTAATATCCCCTTTATTAATACCTATCTTCCACTTATACACTTCGATCAGGTCTCCCCTCATTCTTCGTCTAACAAGTGAATGTAACTTAAGAGTCTTCAATCTTTCTTCATAAGGAAGATTTCTGATGCTATGTATTAATTTAGTCATCCTACGCTGAATGTTTTCTAACGAATTTATGTCCATTTTGTAATACGGAGACCAAAACTGAGCTGCATAATCAAGGTGAGGCCTTACTAATGATGTATAAAGCTGCAGTATGACCTCTGGACTTCTGTTGCTTACACTTCTTGATATAAATCCCAGTAATCTATTTGCCTTATTACGTACGCTTAGGCATTGCTGTCTTGGTTTAAGGTTGCTGCTCACCATAACCCCCAAGTCCTTTTCGCAATCTGTATGGCTAAGTTCTACATCATTTAATTTATAAGTACTAGGGTTATGGGCACTCCCAAGCTTCAGAACCTTGCACTTATCTACATTGAACTGCATCTGCCACTTTTCTGACCAAGAATAGAGTTTGTTTAAATCCTCCTGAAGTTCCCTAACATCTACGTTTGAATCAATTATCCTACCTATCTTTGTGTCATCGGCGAATTTGCTCATATCACTAGTAATTCCCTCATCAAGATCATTGATATATATTATAAACAACAACGGGCCCAAGACTGATCCCTGTGGAACGCCACTTGTTACAGATCCCCACTCGGATTTAACCCCATTTATGGACACTCTCTGCTTCCTGTCAGTGAGCCATGACTCGATCCACGAGAGCACTTTTCCCCCAATGCCATGAGCTGCCACTTTCTTTAACAGTCTATGGTGCGGAACTCTATCAAAAGCCTTACTAAAATCTAAGTAAATAATATCAAATTCTTTATTGTGGTCAACAGCCTCAAAAGCTTTACTGAAGAAAGTTAATAAATTAGTTAGACAAGACCGGCCTCTTGTGAATCCATGCTGAGTATCATTAATCAAGCTATGCTTATCGAGATGGCTTCTTATAATCTCAGCTATAATTGACTCTAGTAATTTGCCTACAATTGAGGTCAGGCTTATTGGGCGGTAATTTGACGGTAACGACTTGTCCCCTGTTTTAAAAATAGGAGTTACATTAGCCATCTTCCACATATCAGACACTACACCTGTTTGAAGAGATAAATTAAAAATATTAGTTAATGGTTCACAGAGTTCCATTTTGCATTCCTTAAGAACCCTTGAAAAAACCTCATCAGGACCCGGTGACTTATTTTGCTTCAGTCTGTCTATCTGCCTCACAACCATCTCACTAGTGACTGTGATGTTACATAATTTATCTTCTTCTAGCCCACTGTAAAAATTAATTACTGGAATATTGTTAGTGTCTTCCTGTGTAAAAACTGAGAGAAAATAATTATTTAAAATCAAGCACATTTCATTCTCATTGTCAGTAAGGTGCCCATAGTTATTTTTAAGGGGACCTATCTTATCTCTAACTTTTGTTCTATAGACCTGGAAAAAACTTTTTGGGTTAGTTTTAGAATCCCTAGCAACTTTAATTTCATAGTCCCTTTTAGCTTTTCTTATCCCCTTTTTAATGTCCCTCTTAATGTCAATATACTGATTCATAAGATGACCCTCACCTCTTTTGATACGCCTATAAATTCCTTTCTTATGCCCTAGTAGATATTTGAGCCTATTATTCATCCATTTTGGGTCATTTCTATTTGATCTAATTTCTTTATATGGGATAAACGCTCTTTGAGCAGCATGTATAGTGTTCAGAAAACTGTCATATTGATAGCTCTCTTCGTTACCCCAGTCAACAGATGATAAGTGTTCTCTAAGCCCATCGTAATCTGCTAAGCGAAAATCTGGGACTGTTACTGAGTTATCGCTACTATCGTACTTCCATTCAATGCTAAATGTAATTGATTTGTGGTCGCTAGCACCCAGTTCCTCTGAAATTTCTAAATTATTAACAAGGGATTCATTGTTTGCCATAACTAAGTCAAGCAGGTTATTTCCCCTTGTAGGTTCTGTCACAAACTGCTTCAAAAAACAATCCTGAAATACTTCTAAGAAGTCGTACGATTCTAAATTCCCAGTCAAGAAATTCCAATCAACATGACTAAAGTTAAAGTCTCCTAGAATTACTACATTATCGTGCCTTGTGGCCTTAACAATTTCCTCCCATAGTAGTTTCCCTTGGTCCCTATCTAAGTTAGGGGGACGGTATATCACTCCTAAAATCAGTTTTTCATGCCCCTCTGAAAATTCTATCCAAACAGACTCTGTATGTGTTACTTCAGACTTAATACCCGTTTTTATGCAACAGTTCAAGCGATCTCGGACATACAATGCCACCCCACCCCCCCTCCCAATACTTCTATCTTCTTGGAACAATTTAAAACCCTGAATATGACATTCCGCAGGCATGTCCCGACTTTTTGAATTAAACCACGTCTCAGTTAAGGCAAATACATCAATGTTACCTACACTAGCAACTAATCTCAACTCGTCCATCTTATTCCTAGCACTACGGCAATTAGCATAATAAACATTGAAAGACTCTCCTTTCTCTTTACCCTTCCTGCTCATTTCTATTTTTCTACTAAACCTATTACCGTCCTTATCACCCAAGGTCCCTGGCTTTTCAATATCTATCTCGTTCTTATTATTACTAGTTCCCCTAGAACTCGTAATATTACTACACTGGGACTTCACTGTTTTCCTGCCAAAACCCATACCACTAACTATTCCTAGTTTAAAGTCCTAACTGCTCCCTCCACTGCAGTTGCCAGTGCTCCCACCCCACACCTAGATAAGTGAACCCCATCCCTAGCATACATGTCATTTCTGCCATAGAAGAGGTCCCAGTTGTCAATGAATGTTACCGCATTTTCCTTACAGTATTTGTCCAGCCAGCAATTGACACCAATTGCCCTGGACAACCATTCACTTCCAACTCCCCTCCTTGGCAAAATACCACATATGAGAGGGTTCCCACCCTTACTTCTAATTATTTCTATTGCTGACCTATACCTGCTAATCAGGTCCTCACTCCTACGTCTGCCAACATCGTTGCCTCCAGCACTGAGACAGATAATAGGATTGCTCCCATTACCTCTCATGATGTCATCCAGACGGCTAACAATATCCTCCATCCCAGCCCCAGGAAAGCAAACTCTCTGTCTCCTACTCCTGTCCTTCAAGCAGAACGCCCTATCCATATACCTAACTTGGCTATCCCCAACAACAACAATATTCTTACCTTCCTTAATGTCTTTCGTCGTGTCGTTCCCAGTAGTCAACTCACATTCGTCGGGTAGCACTGAGAATGTATTGGATGTTTCCACAACAGTTTCCACGGCAGTCTCTTTCTTCTTCATCGTTTCTACCTTTCCATTCGTCTTCTTGATCGTCAACTTCTTTCCCTGCTGTCCAGCCACTGACCAGTTTCCCTTCTTGACCTGAGGGCTCAAAACAGGAGGACTACTACGAATCTTCTTGTTCTCCTCGGTCAATCGCCGAATTTCCAAATTCGCCAACCTCAATTCTTCCTTAAGCTGTTGGTAAAGTTGCTCGATGGAGGGCATCTTGCTTCAATTCTAGAGAGCGCGCAAACAGGTCTTCACAGAGCCAAGTACACGTCAACACTGCGCAAATGCCAACTCAATCAGGAGCTACTGCGCAGCACGTCCGCACGGCCCAATAGCATATTTATATAGTATATATATAAATATGCGTATTTATATATATATATATATATATATATATATATATATATATATATATATATATATATATATATATATATATATATATATATATATATATATATGCAATAAGATCACAGTAAACAGGTGATTTCAAAATATGCAAAACAACCACTCTGAAAGAATAGAGAAATTCCAAGCGCTTTCGTGACTACTCACATTATCAAGGAACTATGAAAGTGAAGCATCCAAGGAAGCTATATAAGGGGTCGGCCAGCACCTCACTATCAGATCCCACAACGGTTAAACACGTGACGCGCGGCGAGCCACCTTGGACAGGTCCTTTGCAAAACTCACCCCCAAGCTATTTATTTGTCCAGTGTATTATTAAATTCTACCCAAATTCTATTAATTATAAATGGATCTAATTTATATAAACCAAAGGAAATATTCATATTATTGTCAAAACTGCTTTTTATGAAACAAGATTCAATTATATTCCTGTCGACCATGGACTTGCTTGATACTACTTTCTCAACTTTTTGAAAATCAATTGGATGGTTAAAATCTCTTACATGAATAAATAGAGCATTGGAATCTTGTCCAGTTCTAATGCTATATTTATGTTGTTTTAATCTTAGTTCGAGATTTTTACCAGTTTGACCGTAATAAATTTTGCCAACAATAGGGCTCAAAATATCAACAAGCCATTTGGATAATTTATATGAAACTGACCCTATGGAGCTAATAATTGGTTTGACTGGATTCCCTGGTTTGTGTGTTTTTATTAGTCCATACATGTAAGGTAAAGATGGATTAGTGGAAGTAAATTGTCTGACTAATTCATCTTTGCCTTTCAGTAGAAGTTTTATTGTTTTATTGAAATTGCTGTTAACGGTTTCTCGGGGATTTTTTCTAAGTTTAGAATAGGTTTCAGTATCATCTAAGAGATTATTCATTTTTTCTTGGTAATCACTTTCTTTCATAATTACTATTGCAATTATTTTGTCTGCTTTAGTAAGGCGCAAATTTTTATTGTTATTAAGTGTATCATAAGACTTAAAGAATCTTTGAGGGCAATTGGGAATGTTTTGTTTTAACATAGAGCTATATACCATTCCTTTACTAATATTAATTTCATCAGAAGATAAATCAGAAAATTTTTCAAAGTTTCAAAAGGCTTTTGCAATTTCAACATTATTAAGTTTTTTTGAAGTTGCAAAACTTAGGCCAAAACCTAGAGCAGCAGTTGTATTTTTTTCTAAAATTTCATCTGATAAGTTAATTACAAAATTGTTATTATCATGCTTTCTTCAATCACTAAAATCAATTAAAATGTCTAATTTTCTTTGTAGTTTGTTTTTGAGTTCATTACAAATTCTTCTGAGTTTATTATAGCAATGATCCAACATACTGTGTTTCCATTCTGATGGAATGGCCTGATTAAAAGAGTATTTTTTGTTTCTCAATATTTTGAATGCACTCAATATTTTGAATGAACTCAGAAGTTTGGTATGGCAATGGGAAATCCGCTTTCACCTGTTCTTAGTAACCTATACATGGAATTTTTTGAAACAAGGTTACTTAAAACAATCCTCCCTAATAGAGCTAAATGGTTCAGATATGTTGATGATATTTTGTGTCTTATGCCCAAAAATGTAGATATACACCATTTCCTTGGAAAATTAAATAGCTTAGCCCATTCTATAAACTTTACTATTGAGTTTGAAGAAAATAACTGATTGCCTTTTCTAGATGTTTTAATTATTAAGAGTAATAATGAATTCAAATTTAAAATTTACAGAAAACCTACAAATAACTGTTCCTATGTCCACTATTATTCTTCGCATCAAGATAGAGTCAAACTGTCTGTTTTCTCATCAATGTTTTTGAGATCTTTACGAATTTGTAGTCCAGAGTTTATAGATGAGGAAATATCCAAAATTTATGAAATAGGTAATGATTTAAAATACCCAAGAAATGTAATTGATAAATCTTTTAAAGTTGCTAGAAATACTTTTATACAATCCAAAAAGGGAGAACCAGCCTTATTTAACTAAAAATATGTTGGTTCTCCCTTACCATGAAAACTTGGTTGATATGCCTTCTCTTCATCAGACTTTTATTAAATTTGTATTAAAAAATCTTGATACAGTAAAAAAAACTTTTGATAAAGAATTCCCCCCAAAATGCTGATGGATGTGTCTGTAAGATTCCTTGTAAAATTTGAAATGAAGTTTATCACGGTCAAACTGGTAAAAATCTCGAACTAAGATTAAAACAACATAAATATAGCATTAGAACTGGACAAGATTCCAATGCTCTATTTATTCATGTAAGAAATTTTAACCATCCAATTGATTTTCAAAAAGTTGAGAAAGTAGTATCAAGCAAGTCCATGGTCGACAGGAATATAATTGAATCTTGTTTCATAAAAAGCAGTTTCGACAATAATATGAATATTTCCTTTGGTTTATATAAATTAGATCCATTTATAATTAATAGAATTTAGGAATAATTTAATAATACACTGGACAAATAATAATTTTTAAAATTTTCTTGGGTAGAATAGTTTGTTGGTGGGTTGTGCAAAGGACCTGTCCAGTTGGGCCGGCGCGCGTCAGGTGTTTAACCGTTGTGGGATCTGATAGTGAGGTGTTGGCCAGACCCCTTATATGCCTTCCTTTGATGCTTTACTTTCATAGTTCCTTGATAATGTGAGTAGTCACGAAAGCGCTTGGAATTTCTCTATTCTTTCAGAGTGGTTGTTTTGCATATATATATATATAGGCTCTGGTGGCCTGGTGGTTAATGCTCTCGCTTCACACGGCGAGGGCCTGGGTTCGATTCCCAGCCAGAGTAGAAACATTGGACGTGTTTCTTTCCACCTGTTGTCTATGTTCCCCATCAGTAAAATGGGTACCTGGGTGTTAGTCGACTGGTGTGGGTCGCATCCTGGGACACTGACCTAAGGAGGCCTGGTCACAGACCGGGCCGCGGAGGCGTTGACCCCCGGAACTCTCTCCAGATAAACTCCAGATATATATATATATATATATATATATATATATATATATATATATATATATATATATATTATATATATATATATATATATATATATATATATATATATATATATATATATATACATATCGTGCCGAATATGTAAAACTGGTCAATTAGCAAGAACTCATTTAAAATTAAGTCCTTTCTAAAATTTTCTCTTATACGTTTAAAGATATATTATTTTCATTAATGTTAATGTAAAAATTTTTAATTTTGCTCCAAAAGAATCTTTGAAAACTTACCTAACCTTATTATGACAAGAACAATTTATTTTAGCCTAATCCAACTAAATATATTTTAGATTTGTTTACAGTAATTTAATACTAAACAAACACAGTGAAATATATTTTTTTTCGTTAGGTTCAGAATGATTTTGGCGAAATTATTGCATACACAAATTTTCACTTGTCCTATATCTCAAGATGAGCGTTGCTATTTAAGCCAAGATCGCAAGTTCTGCCTATTCGGCACGACATATATATATATATATATATATATATATATATATATATATATATATATATATATATATATATATATATATATATATAACTTGACTTAAGAAATCGTAATGACACGATTGCAAATAAACCATACCCCCGGCCGGGATTGAACCCGCGGTCATAGAGTCTCAAAACTCCAGCCCGTCGCGCTAACCACTAGACCAGCTAGCCACAATAAGATTCATCCAACTAGGTATATTTCTACACCATAGGAAGGTTAGCACAGGCACCTCTGTGACCACAAATGCAAGTTTTTACAGACGAATCTCCAGCTAGCGTGGCCGTGACGAACTCTAGCTCAAGTCCCTTCACTGCCGTCAACATGACTTAAGAAATCGTAATGACACGATTGCAAATAAACCATACCCCCGGCCGGGATTGAACCCGCGGTCATAGAGTCTCAAAACTCCAGCCCGTCGCGCTAACCACTAGACCAGCTAGCCACAATAAGATTCATCCAACTAGGTATATTTCTACACCATAGGAAGGTTAGCACAGGCACCTCTGTGACCACAAATGCAAGTTTTTACAGACGAATCTCCAGCTAGCGTGGCCGTGACGAACTCTAGCTCAAGTCCCTTCACTGCCGTCAACATGACTTAAGAAATCGTAATGCAATCGTGTCATTACGATTTCGTGACTCATGTTGACGGCAGTGAAGGGACTTGAGCTAGAGTTCGTCACGGCCACGCTAGCTGGAGATTCGTCTGTAAAAACTTGCATTTGTGGTCACAGAGGTGCCTGTGCTAACCTTCCTATGGTGTAGAAATATACCTAGTTGGATGAATCTTATTGTGGCTAGCTGGTCTAGTGGTTAGCGCGACGGGCTGGAGTTTTGAGACTCTATGACCGCGGGTTCAATCCCGGCCGGGGGTATGGTTTATATATATATATATATATATATATATATATATATATATATATATATACGTATATATATATATATATATATATATATATATATATATATATATATGTATATGTATATATATATATATATATATATATATATATGTATATATATATGTATATATATATATATATATATATATATATATATGTATATATTTATGTATATTTATATATATATATATATATATATATATATATATATATATATATATATATGTATATATACATATATATATATATATATATATATATATATATATATATATATATATATATATATATATATATTATATATATATATATTATATATATATATATATATATATATATATATATATATATATATATATATATATATATATATATATATATATATATATATATATATATATATATATGTATATATATATATATATATATATATATATATATATATATATATATATATATATATATATATATATATATATATATATATATATATATATATATATATATATGTATATATATATATATATATATATATATATATATATATATATATATATATATATATATATATATATATATGTAATATTTTATTGCCACTTACGAGGGTGTGGAAGATTAAATGTCTTTTTTGTCCTACATAATAGAGGTGAGTCGCTTCATAAGGTAATGGATCTCATAAGAAAATAAGGTAACGGATCACATAAGCACATGTAGGAAACAAAATAAAGTGTTGGTTCACATAATAAGGTGTTGAATAACATAAAATTATTGATAATACCACTATTATTAATATAAAAAATAATAATAATAATATGTCGATTCACTTCTGGTATTGAATCGTAAAATAACAAGGAGCTGTATCACATAACATGGAGGTAGATTTCATTATGTGGGGGATTCCTCAGTAAGTTGGAGAATCACATTCCAAGGTTGTAGGCCACATGAGATGACTGATTACATAAAGTCGTGCATCACGTAAAGTAGTGGATCACAAAAGGTGGTGTAATATTTAATAGGGTGGTTTGCATAATGAGGTAGTTGATGCCATAAGATAAAGAATCACATACTAATGTTTTTGGATACCTAAGGTGGTGGATCACATAATAAAATGACTGATCACGGAAATATGTGTTGAATCGTATAAGTTCTCAGATAATATATGGGAGTTGATCACATAATATAGTATTGAATCATATAATAAATAACAGATAACAAAATGGTGTTCGATCACATAATAAGTGGCTGATACCACAAAGTGGTGTTGAATCACTGAAGTGGCTGGTACCATAGAATGGTGTTGAATCATATAAGTGGCTGATACCACAGAACGGTATTGATCTATGTAAGTGGTTGATACCATAGAATGCAGTAGAATCACGAAAGTGACTGATACCATAGAATAGCATTGAATCACATAATATGGTGTTGGATCACATGACGTAAGTAGCAAGGCTCTAATAACTGTCATCAGTGTATTTATTAGATAATTTCATTAATAGACTGTTAATTATATTTTCATTTAAATGCAATCGAATTTAAGTGAAATTTTATGATATATTTATGATGAATTTTAATATGGATGACTTTTGTGGTTGGTGTGATGACATAACGCAACAGCCTATTAATTATTATTATTATTATTATTATTATTATTATTATTATTATTATTATTATTATTATTATTATTATTGTTGTTGTTGTTATTATATTATTATTATTATTATTATTATTATTATTATTATTATTATTATTATTATTATTATTATTATTATTATTATTATTATTATGTTTAACTCTGGTCAACACTCTTTTTCTAGGCGATGACATTACACAGATTTTAGGGTATGGTTGTGATGCTGATTGCGAATACTTAATCTGTTTTGTTGGATTGGCTCTAGATTTGGATAAATTTGGTATCCCACTGAAAATCATAAAAGATGTGAAAAATATATTGAACAGGCGGGGCTAACGTACATATCGCATTGAAATGGTTTTTTAGATCGTGTAAAAGTCAAATCATTCATATTCATTCATTATAATAACAAATTAACATAGTAAAATAATGTATATATATATATATATATATATATATATATATATATATATATATATATATATATATATATATATATATATATATATATATATATATATATATATATATATATACATATATATATATATATATATATATATATATATATATATATATATATATATATATATATATATATATATATATATATATGTATGTATATATATATATATATATATATACATATATATATATATATATATATATATATATATATATATATATATATATATATATATATATATATATATATATATATATATATATATATATATATATATATATGCAAAACAACCACTCTGAAAGAATAGAGAAATTCCAAGCGCTTTCGTGACTACTCACATTATCAAGGAACTATCATAGTTCCTTGATAATGTGAGTAGTCACGAAAGCGCTTGCAATTTCTCTATTCTTTCAGAGTGGTTGTTTTGCATATTCTGAAATCACCTGTTTACTGTGATCTTATTGCATATATATATATGTCGTGCCGAATAGGTAGAACTTGCGATCTTGGCTTAAATAACAGCGCTCATCTTGCCATATAAAACAAGTGAAAATTTGTATATGCAATAATTTCGCCAAAATCATTCTGAACCTAATGGAACAAATATATTTGATTGTGTTTGTTTAGTATTAAATTATTGTAAACAAATCTAAAATATATTTAGTTGGGATAGGCTAAAATAAATTGTTCTTGTTATAATAAGGTTAGGTAAGTTTTGTAAGTTCCTTTTGGTGCAAAATTAAAATTTTTTACATTAACAGTAATCAAAAAAAATATATCTTTAAACTTATAAGAGAAAATTTCAGAAAGAACTTAATTTTAAATGAGTTCTTGCTAATTGACCAGTTTTACATATTGGGCAAGACATATATATGTATATGTATATGTATATATACATATATATATATATATATATATATATATATATATATATGTATATATATATATATATATATATATATATATATATATATATATATATATATATATATATATATATGTATGTATATATATATATATATATATATATATATATATATATATATATATATATATATATATATATATATATATATATATATATATATATGTATATATTATATAGGGAAGTACCACCTCTATAGCTGGAATGGGGACCCTCATCCTCAGAGAAGACAATAAACGTACTTCAGAGAAAACTCAAGGTTCTCCCCGGAGCTGTTTGAATATTTTCTTCTCCTACCACCCCCTATATATTTTATATTCTATGCGAACATTTATTAATAAACAGAATGCATTTACAAAAAAAACATAAACATGAATACAATGGCACAATGTATCAAAGATCATAAATTTCCTCCAGCTCCTCCGAGGCTGGACGCGAGCCAAGTATGCAGCAAGCATTTCCCCTCTGGATGGCCACGCTGAGGCGCTGGAACATGAAAGCGGCTGCCCTTGGGTCCCTGGTGGTGTCGATGAGTCTGGAACTCAATTCTTTAAGGAAACGTGTGGCATTTTTTCCCCATGATCCCAAGGTCTCTGATCCCACTGGGACAAATTGATACTGTTGGCTTATGTCCCTGTACTTGCTGATCTTGTACTCCTCCCTGTGGTCAGCAGCTCCTCCCTGTCGCCCCACACTGTGATGGATATAGGTGCCAGCCAGTGTGGACACAGGTATAGTCCCATGCTAAGAGCTTGCCATTCTTCCAAGGATAGATGGTGATCCCGTCGGGGCGGTTTGCTGGGTTTGGGTATTGTTGGCTGCTAGTGATCGGGGCTCCCTCTCGGCTGGGCATCCAGTTGTAGCGAGGGTTCTCTTTATGATGTCGTTGACCTCATTGTGTCTTGTATGCCAGCCCTTGGTTTTGGAACAGTTAAGACCATGTAGACTGTATTGGCCTGCTTGCGCTTTGCCGCAAATACACATATATTCTGTGTGAATTGGGGCAGCAAGGCGCAGAGCCACTGCAATACGGAGGGTCTTAGATCTTATATATACACGCGCGCGCGCGCTCGCGTTATGGTTAAGTTCGCTGTTAATTGAGGGTTGGTATGTAATATCTAGCAAACTAGAGCCATTTTGCAAAACCTACTGACATTTTCGAAATTAGCAACCCCAATATACCGTTAATACCTTTAAATATCTTTGGCAGCGAATTATTTTGTTGATCAGTGTTATTATTATTATCATTACTTTTATTATTATTATTATTATTATTATTATTATTATTATTATTATTATTATTATTATTATTATTATTATTATTATTATCATTATTATTAAATCTTTATTATTATTACTATTATTAATTCTAATATTATTATTAACACATCGGCCGAGTCACCAAGACAGGTGACTCGAAAGAGAAGAAACGAAAGCTTTTCTTCTTTATACACTTTGTATTTTTTTTTTATATTTCACTTATTTTAAAAAAAAAATCACGTAGAATTTCTGTATATCGTACTAGCCCCTTCCTCCCCGCATTTCAGTCGCCTCTTAACACATGCATGGATTACAGTGGAAGGATTTTTCTCAAGTTCTCCTGTAATGTTATTATTATTATTATTATTATTATTATTATTATTATTATTATTATTATTATTATTATTATTATTATTATTATTATTATTATTATTTGAGAGAATGCATTCTGGATATCTGGCAATATTCCCGAGCGCTGCTTGGCCTACACCTCCTTCGTTACTGTCAGGTAATTATACGAAAATATAGGTTAATAATCGTCAATCTGTATTGCTTAACTTAATTTAACTTTAGCTAACGGAAACTAAGAAAAATGAACGTTTAGAATGTATGTTGTCAATGGACTCGAGATTGATATATCATACAGCGACTGAGAAATGAGAGGCCATGTGGTTCGAGAGGAGGAAAAGGAGAGAAGCTCCAATTCCTTGGATAAAGAGCAGTTGAAAACGTCAGGGAGCTCCTGTTTGAAGGTTGTGGTAGTGGAAAGAGTTTAAAAAGATGTAAATGTAGGAAGTTGAATAAGACAAAATCGTTCGGTGGACAATCGACACTCGATACGCGTTTCTGACATGTGATGAATTTTACAATTTGCCTGAAAAATGCACTGCAGCTTCCGATTTGAAGACAAAGGAAAAAAACTCACTATTTTTTAGAAAGACCGAGGGTTGTATTTTATCCCCTTGCATTTCGGATGCGATTTAAAGAATTTGGTCGAGTCATAGAGGATACCTACAGGGTCACTGTGTCACTGTGTAGTGTTGAGTCTTTGTCACGCTGGAGCACTGTGTCAACGCCAACATAGTGATTGATCTCCTTGCCATGAAAGCTGAAACTGAACACTGAAAAAAAATGCAGTTTTGGTCACAAAAATGGCTACCGGAATTCATGCCCAACATATGATTATAGAACAAAAATATAATTTTTGACAGTGAGTACTGTCTATAGGAACAGAGGCTGCAGAAGTCGGCAAATTAGAAGGAGCTTATAGTATTCATAGTGCATAACATAAGGATAGGTGAGTACAAATAGGAAGCACGTCTGTCAGGCGCTCAGTAGACGGAGGATCAAGCCTTCACCACGTCTTGCGCTGAATGACCCACATGGGTTAAGCGCTTAAAATGAATTAAAAAAAAAAAAAAAGTGCATAACATATCGCCAGAGGCACATATTATATAAATAACCTCCTCGGTGAATGCGTATTTGGCAACTAGGCACAGTGACATGCGCCTGGTGTTGATAGATGTGAATCATAATTACAGCAATATCAACAGGATAAAGTGTGAACGTACAACAAAGAAATAAATGCGAATATCCGGTTAGTGATGGTCGTAAACAACGACAAATTAGCTTAGAAAGTGAGCAGGATAAAAAAAAATAAACATTTTAAGAAATAGCAGCCATTAGGCATCAACCTCGGGCATTTCGGTGTTGCCAACAGCAAGGTTTGTCACTGTAAAATAAGGAAAGAAGTATGATCATCTAGAGTTCTAGACAGTGAGATGTGAATATCTTGGTAGTGTTGTGAGTTACAAGTGGAGTAAAAGTAGCGAGACACATGCCGTGGAACTGAACGACGTGAAGACGATACTCAGCAGAAATAAAAGGGCTGACGAGATCATCGCTGCCAGACACAAGTAACTCACTTATACGTGGAAGCAATTTAGGTCAGTGTAACCTTTAGGCAACCTGCCATAGCTGGATGTGATAAGTTCACTCTTCCCTTGCCTTGAGAACAAGCTATAGAGTAATTAGTACCTTAGTATAGACACACTAAATAACGAGCAGTCAGGGCGATTATACAGTTTTTTTTTAGAAGATTACGTGTTCAATAGTGTGTAGTTTAGCAGTCAGCAGGGCAAGTATATATTAACTAGAGAATAGGGAATATGTTAGAATATACGAAATGGAAATAGAGCCAGAAAAGGGTGCGTTCTGAGCAATGGATCAAATGATACATGAACGTGTCCACCCTACCCTCACACACGCAACACACGCACACACAAACACACGCACATCCACCCTAATGCACACAGGTACGGGTACACACACCCCCAAGCGTGCACACACACAAATAACACACACACACACACATACATGCAAACACAGTCACTCACAAACACAAAAAAAGTGCATATGTGAACACACGCAAATGCTTACACACACACACACACACACACACACACACACACACACACACACACAACACGCATGCATACACACCCACTCTCTCACAAACACACAAACACCTACACTAATACACAATCACAAACAGTAATACGTATTCACAAACTAATACATACATACACGCACACACACACACACCCACACACACACACACACACACACACACACACACACACACACACACACACACACACACACACACACACACACACACACACACACACACACACCTGGAGCCACATGGGGGTCCCGAAACATGGAGAGCCAAGATGATGGATGTGGTACTTGAAAACCTCATGCATCAACATGTCAGGGACACAACCAGAGAGAGAGGGGAGGATGAACCAGCAAGACTGGATCTTGTGTTCACCCTGAGTAGTTCGGACTTTGAGGACATCACTTACGAGAGGCCCCATGGAGCTAGCGATCACGTGGTTCTGGGTTTTGATTATATAGTAGAGTTACAAGTGAAGAACGAAACACGAACTGAATGGCAAAAGCCAAACTACAAAAGGGGGGACTACACAGGTATGAGGAACTTCCTGCAGGAGGTTCAGTGGGACAGAGACCTGGTAGGAAAATCAGTAAACGAGATGATGGAATATGTAGCAACAAAGTGCAAGGAGGCAGAGGAAAAGTTTGTTCCCAAGGGAAACAGAAATAATAAGAAGACCAAAGCGAGTCCTTGGTTTACCCGAAGGTTTAGGGAGGAAAAAACTAAGTGCACCAGAGAATGGAAAAGGTACAGGAGGCAAAGGACCCAGGAAAATAAGGAGATTAGTAGAAGAGCCAGAAGCGAGTATGCACAGATAAGGAGGGAGGCCCAGCGACAGTACGAAAATGACATAGCATCGAAAGTCAAGTCTGACCCGAAACTGCTGTATAGCCACATTAGAAGGAAGACAACAGTCAAAGACCAGGTGATAAGACTGAGGAAAGAAGGTGGAGAACTCACAAGAAAAGATCAAGAGGTACGTGAGGAGCTCAACATGAGATTTAAGGAAGTATTTACAGTGGGGACAGGAAGGCCTCTCGGGGGACAGACCAGAGGGGACACCAGCAAGGAATATACCAACAAGTGTTGGATGACATACATACAGATGAGGAGGAGGTGAATAAACTGCTAAGGGACATCGATACCTCAAAGGCAATGGGACCGGACAACCTCTCCCCGTGGGTCCTTAGAGAGGGAGCGGATATGTTGAATGTGCCACTTACCACAATCTTCAACACGTCCCTGGAAACTGGGCAACTACCTGAGGTATGGAACACGGCAAATGTAGTTCCCATTTTTAAAAAATGAGACAGAAAAGAGGCAGTAAACT
>NC_091328.1:24135543-24188043 GCF_038502225.1 Cherax quadricarinatus
GGCGACAGCTAGGCTCACACGTTTTCTCTCACCACGAGGCTGGCCAAAACAGCATGGGTTCGACTCCTTGGCTAGTGCAGTGTTGTTATTGAGCAATACCACTTGTGCCGTGGGTTCAATAATATAATGTACTGCTTGTTGAGCTAGTACACAAACAGGGAGTAGAATGAAATTAGCTCAGAGGCATCCAGTCCACCGTATGTCCTTCGATGGTGGTTACAACATCTAGCTTGGCTGGATGCTCCATTGTTAAGGATTGTGTGGTCTAGTGGTCTAAAGCATCATGCGATTTCTCTCTCCATGAGGTGGGCTCAAACAGCATGGGTTCGACTCCTTGGCTAGTGCAGTGTTGTTATTGATCAATACCACTTGTTCCATGGGTACAATAATATATATATATATGTATATATATATATATATATATATATATATATATATATATATATATATATATATATATATATATATATATATATATATATATATATATATATATCTACATAAAATATATACATAAATATATACATAAAATACATAAGCTTCTATCAGTGGTAAAAAAAATAGGTTACCCAAGAGGTAGAGAACCTGAGGTCTGGTGGATGAACCCGGGAGGAAAGAACCTGGGAGGGAAGATTGGGAGTTAGAGCTCAAAAAAAGGGAGGAAGAGTGGGGAAGGAAGCTAGAAAAGCTTGGCAAGAAAATGGAGGAGAGGATAGCTAAAGAGAGCAGGAAGTGGGGGCTACAAGTCTTAGTAGCAGAAGATAACATACAGTGCTTAGAAGAGGAACTAAAAAACCTGAAACAGATTAGAGAGACAGTACAGACACATCATCAGATACTTCTGTATCAGTCACGGACAAAGGGACTGTAGGGAGAAAAGGTGCTATGCCATATACAAAGGCCCAATGAGACCCACGTGGGGCCCAGGAAAAGTTGAGGAGAAGACTAAGATCAAATTAGAGGCCTGAAGACAATGAAGGTATGGCATATGCAGAGACTCTAACAGACAACTGCAGTAGCAAGGAACAGCTCAGTTCACTGAGCATAGGTGTTTCAGCAAGGGCATGTATTGAAGGCAGGAGAGTTTCAATGGAATGACCTAAAACACCTCAGAGGGTGCAAAGGAAGACACAGTGGGAGGAGGAAAGGGAGAGTTCAGTTTTTGTCTATGGGCTCCATGAAGTCGAAGGGGTCACCTACAATGAAAGATGACAGGAGGAGGAAAAAGCAATTGAAGGTATCATGAAAACAATAGTACACAACAGGACACAGTCCCAGGTGGAAGGGCAAACACATCCCCTAGAAACACGCGCAGAAGGACTCCAACCACGGCAACCCCAATGCAACTGAACAATCTAAACCAAAAACCCACACGCTGTTCCTACTGTCCCCGCCCCACACATCACAAACCTCATCCCTACAGTTGACCCTATGGGCACTCTGCACCCACCCCCCTCATCACAAACCCCACCCACAACACAACCCTCCATAGGCCCCGTCCAGGGCTCCTGCTTCCCAGTCCCCAATATTCTCCCAGGACCACTGCGATAGAAAAGAGGGTGAAGTTTTGGTACACGAACGTGGGCGGAATACCGAATAAATATGAAGAGTGGCATGAAAAAAACAATGAGAAGTCCCCAGACATTATAAAAGTTACAAAAACGAAACTCACTGAGACAATAACAGATGCAATCTTCTCACCAGGATATCAGATCTTGAGGAAAGATAGAAGGAGTAGAGGGAGAGGAGGGGTTGCACTGCTCATAAAAAAACTGATGGGGATTTGAGGAAATGGAAGTCATGGACGAGATTGGAGAAAGGGACTACATAGTAGGTACAATTCAGTCTGGGGAACACAAGGTAGTCGTTGCAATGATGTATAACCCACCACCGAACTGCAAGAGGCCAAGAGATGAATACGAATAGAGCAACAGAACGATGGTGGACACACTGGCTTAGGTGGAAAGAAGAGTTCACTTGAGCAGAACAAATTTACTGGTTATGGGGGATTTCAACCACAGGGAGATTGACTGGGAAAACCTGGAGCCACATGGGAGTCCCGAAACATGGAGAGCCAAGACGATGGATGTGGTACTGGAAAACCTCATTCATCAACATGTCAGGGACACTACCAGAGAGAGAGAGGAGGATGAACCAGCAAGACTGGACCTTGTGTTCATCCTGAGCAGTTCAGACATTGAGGACATCACATATGAGAGGCCCCTTGGAGATAGTGATCACGTGGTTCTGAGTTTTGATTATACAGTAGAGTTACAAGTGGAGAGGGTAACAGGAGTTGAATGAGAATTGCCAAACTATTAAATTAAGGGGGGACTACACAGGCATGAGGAACTTCCTGCAGCAGTTTCAGTGGGACAGAGAACTGGTTGGAAAGTCAGTAAACGAAATGATGATAAATTAGACACATGTGCAACTCTTGGGTATCTTTATTGAGGAAACGTTTCGCCACACAGTGGCTTCATCAGTCCATACAAAGGAGAATCTTGAAGAATAGGAGGAGAATGAGGTAATCAGTCCCTCAACCTTGAGTCGATGTGGTCAGTCCATCAATCTTGAATAGAATACGGCATACGTGCTGAGAAGGAGCTTATATACCGTTGGCAGGAGAGGTGAAGCAGTCAGAGGCAGTGTAACACTTATTCAATGTTGAAGTAGGTCGTGCCCAAGAATTAGGCACCTACTTCAACATTGAATAAGTGTTACACTGCCTCTGACTGCTTCACCTCTCCTGCCAACGGTATATAAGCTCCTTCTCAGCACGTATGCCGTATTCTATTCAAGATTGATGGACTGACCACATCGACTCAAGGTTGAGGGACTGATTACCTCATTCTCCTCCTATTCTTCAAGATTCTCCTTTGTATGGACTGATGAAGCCACTGTGTGGCGAAACGTTTCCTCAATAAAGATACCCAAGAGTTGCACATGTGTCTAATTTATCAACATGTCGGTTCTCTGAACCATTCATCTACAACGAAATGATGGAATATGTAACAATAAAATGCAAAGAAGGAGAGGAAAGGTTTGTTCCCAAGGGCAACATAAATAATGGAAAGACCAAAGCGAGTCCTTGGTTTACCCAAAGGTGTAGGGAGGCAAAAACTAAGTGTACCAGAGAATGGAAAATGTACAGGAGGCAATGGACCGAAGAAAATAAGGAGATTAATCGAAGAGACAAAAACGAGTATGCACAGATAAAGAGGGAGGCCCAGCGACAGTAGGGAAACGACTTAACATCGAAAGTCAAGTATGACCCGAAACTGCTGTATAGCCACATTAGGAGGAAGACAACAGTCAAAGACTAGGTGATCAAGTTGAGGAAAGAAGGTGGGGAATTCACAAGAAACGATCAAGAGGTATGTGAGGAGCTCAACACTAGATTCAAGGAAGTATTTACTGTAGAGGCAGGAAGGCCTCAGGGAAGAGAAACAGAGGGGGACACCAACAAGAAATTTACCAACAAGTGTTGGATGACATGCACACAACTGAGGAGGAGGTGAAGAAGTTGCTAAAGAACCTTGATACCTCAAAGGCAATGGGACCAGACAGCATCTCTCCCTGGGTCTTTAGAGAGGGAGCAGAAATGCTGTGTGTACCACTAACCACAATCTTCAACACATCTCTTGAAACTGGGCAACTACCTGAGGTATGGAAGACAGCAAATGTAGTTCTCATTTTTAAAAAAGGAGACAGAAAAGGGGCACTAATCTATAGACCAGTGTCACTGACGTGTAGAGTATGCAAAGTCATGGTGAAGATTTTCAGGAGGAGACTGGGAGAGCACCTGGAACGGAACAAGAGTATAAACGCTATCCAGCACGGATTCATGGAAGGCAAATCCTGTGTCACAAACCTTCTGGAGTTTTATGATAAAGTAACAGAAGTAAGAAACGAGAGAGAGGGGTGGGTTGATTGCATTATCTTGGACTGCAAGTAGGCCTTCGACACAGTTCCTCGCGAGAGATTACTGCAGAAGCTAGAGGATCAAGCGCATATAACAGGAAGGGCACTGTAATAGATCAGAGAATACCTGACAGGGAGGCAACAGCGAGTCATGGTTAGTTATGAGGTATCACAATGGGGACCTGTGACGAGTGGAATCCCACAGGGGTCGGGCCTAGGACCAGTGTTGTTTTTGGTATATATGAATGACATGATGGAAGGAATAGACTCAGAAGTGTCCCTGTTTGCAGATGATGTGAAGTTAATGAGGATAATTAAATGAGATGAGGATCAGGCAGGACTTCAAAGACACATGGACAGGAAGGACACCTGGTCCAGCAAATGGCTTCTCAAATTTAACCCCGCCAAATGCAAAGTCATGAAGATTGGGTAAGGGCAAAGAAGACCGCAGACAGTATAGGCTAGGTGGCCAAAGACTGCAACCCTCGCTCAAGGAGAAAGATCTTGGGGTGAGTATAACACCGAGCACGCCTCCTAAAGCACACATCAAAATGAAAACTGCTGAAGCATATGGGTGCCTGGCAAACCTTAGTAAGGAATCGTTCAAGACACTGTACACTGTGTACGTCAGGCCCATACTGGAGTATGCAGCACCAGTTTGGAACCCACACTTGATCAAGCACGTCAAGAAATTAGAGAAAGTGCAAAGGTTTGCGACAAGGTTAGTTCCAGTGCTGAGGGGAATGTCCTACGATGAAAGGTTAAGGGAAATCGGCCTGACGATACTGGAGGACAGGAAGGTTAGGGGAGACATGATAACGACATGTAAAATGCTTCGTGGTATAGACATGGTGGACAGAGACAGGATATTCCAAAGAGGGAACACAGAAACAAAGGAACACACTAGGAAGTTGAAGACTCAGATGAGGCAAAAGGATGTTAGGAAGTATTTCTTTAGTCATAGAGGAGTCAGGAAGTGGAATAGTCTAGTAGGTGAGGTAGTGGAGGCAGGAGCCATGCGTAGCTTTAAGACGAGGTATGATAAAACTCACGGAGAGAGAGGACCTAGTAGCGTTCAGTGACGAGGCGGGGCCAGGAGCTGAGTCTCGACCCATGCAACCAAAATTAGGTTAGTGCACAACACTTAAACTACCTCACACGTACACACTCCCACACACACACACACAAAACATACACACACACACACATACACACACACACACACACACACACACACACACACACACACACACACACACACACACACGCACAGATATGTTGTGCGTGCCACTTACCACAATCTTCAACACATCCCTGGAAACTGGGCAACTACCTGAGGTATGGAAGACGGCAAATGTAGTTCCCATTTTTAAAAAAGGAGACAGAAAAGAGGCACTAAACTATAGACCTGTGTCATTGACCTGTATAGTATGCAAAATTATGGAGAAGATTATCAGGAGGAGAGTGGTGGAGCACCTGCAACGGAACAGAAGTATAAATGCCAACCAGCACGGATTCACGGAAGGCAAATCCTGTGTCACAAACCTTCTGGAGTTTTATGATAAAATAACAGAAGTAAGACAAGAGAGAGAGGGGTGGGTTGATTGCATCTTCTTGGACTGCAAGAAGGCCTTTGACACAGTTCCTCACAAGAGATTAGTGCAGAAGCTAGAGCATCAGGCGCATATAACAGGAAGGGCACTGCAATGGATCAGAGAATACCTGACAGGGAGGCAACAACGAGTCATGGTACGTAATGATGTATCACAGTGGGCACCTGTGACGAGCGGGGTCCCACAGGGGTCGGTCCTAGGACCAGTGCTATTTTTGGTATATGTGAACGACATGACGGAAGGGTTAGACTCAGAAGTGTCCCTGTTTGCAGATGATGTGAAGTTAATGAGGAGAATTAAATCTGATGAGGACCAGGCAGGACTTCAAAGAGTCCTGGACAGACTGGACACCTGGTCCAGCAAATGGCTTCTCGAATTTAATCCTGCCAAATGCAAAGTCATGAAGATGGGGGAGGGGCACAGAAGACCACAGACAGAGTATAGGCTAGGTGGCCAAAGACTGCAAACCTCACTCAAGGAGAAAGATCTTGGGGTGAGTATAACACCGAGCATGTCTCCGGAAGCACACATCAATCAGATAACTGCAGCAGCATATGGGCGCCTGGCAAACCTGAGAACAGCATTCCGATACCTTAGTAAGGAATCATTCAAGACACTGTACACCGTGTATGTCAGGCCCATACTGGAGTATGCAGCACCTGTTTGGAACCCGCACTTTATAAAGCACGTCAAGAAACTAGAGAAAGTACAAAGGTTTGCGACAAGGTTAGTTCCAGAGCTAAGGGGAATGTCCTATGAGGAAAGTTTAAGGGAAATCGGCCTGACCACACTGGAGGACAGGAGGGTCAGGGGAGACATGATAACGACATATAAAATACTGCGTGGAATAGACAAGGTGGACAAAGACAGGATGTTCCAGGGAGGGGACACAGAAACAAGAGGCCACAATTGGAAGTTGAAGACACAAATGAGTCAGAGAGATAGTAGGAAATATTTCTTCAGTCATAGAGTTGTAAGGCAGTGGAATAGCCTAGAAAATGACGTAGTGGAGGCAGGAACCATACACAGTTTTAAGACGAGGTTTGATAAAGCTCATGGAGCGGGGAGAGAGAGGGCCTAGTAGCAACCGGTGAAGAGGCGGGGCCAGGAGCTAGGACTCGACCCCTGCAACCACAAATAGGTGAGTACAAATAGGTGAGTACACACACACACACACACACACACACACACACACACACACACACACACACACACATATATACACACACACACGAACACACATATACACACACACACGAACACACACATACACATATATACACAACACTAAAAGTACCACACACGTACACACGCATACGCACACCCACACACAGTCAAGGACCAGGTAATCAGGCTAAGGAAGGAAGGAGGAGAGTCAACAAGAAATGACCGTGAAGTATGTGAAGAACTCAACAAGAGATTCAAAGAAGTGTTCACAGAGGAGACAGAAGGGACTCCAGAAAGACGGAGAGGTGGGGCACACCACCAAGTGCTGGACACCACCGAGGAAGAAGTGAAGAGGCTTCTGAGTGAGCTAGATACCTCAAAGGCAATGGGGCCAGATAACATCTCCCCATGGGTATTGAGAGAGGGAGCAGAGGCGCTATGTGTACCCCTAACAACAATATTCAATACATCTATCGAAACAGGGAGATTGCCTGAGGCATGGAAGACAGCAAATGTAGTCCCAATCTTTAAAAAAGGAGACAGACATGAAGCATTAAACTACAGACCAGTGTCACTGACATGTATATTATGCAAAATCATGGAGAAGATTATCAGGAGAAGAGTGGTGGAACACCTAGAAAGGAACGATCTCATCAACAGCAGCCAACATGGTTTCAGGGACGGGAAATCCTGTGTCACAAACCTACTGGAGTTCTATGACATGGTGACAGCAGTAAGACAAGAGAGAGAGGGGTGGGTGGATTGCATTTTCTTGGACTGCAAGAAGGCGTTTGACACAGTTCCACACAAGAGATTGGTGCAAAAACTGGAGGACCAAGCAGGGATAACAGGGAAGGCACTACAATGGATCAGGGAATACTTGTCAGGAAGACAGCAGCGAGTCATGGTACGTGGCGAGGTGTCAGAGTGGGCACCTGTGACCAGCGGGGTCCCGCAGGGGTCAGTCCTAGGACCAGTGCTGTTTCTGGTATTTGTGAACGACATGACGGAAGGAATAGACTCTGAGGTGTCCCTGTTTGCAGATGACGTGAAGTTGATGAGAAGAATTCACTCGATCGAAGACCAGGCAGAACTACAAAGGGATCTGAACAGGCTGCAGACCTGGTCCAGCAATTGGATCCTGGAGTTCAATCCCACCAAGTGCAAAGTCATGAAGATTGGGGAAGGGCAAAGAAGACCGCAGACGGAGTACAGTCTAGGGGGCCAGAGACTACAAATCTCACTCAAGGAAAAAGATCTTGGGGTGAGTATAACACCAGGCACATCTCCTGAAGCGACACACACACACACACACACACACACACACACACACACACACACAGGGCCAGGAGCTCGGACTCGACCCCCGCAACCTCAACTAGGTGAGTACTAGGTGAGTACACACGCGCACACACACACACACACACACACACACACGCGCACACACACACACACACACACACACACACACACACACACACACACACACACACACACACAAACACACACACACACACACACACACACACACACACACACACACACACACACACACACACACACACACACACACACACACACACACACACACACACATATATACACCGGTCAAACTGATTTTCATGTTAGAAACTTTGTGGGACAGGATCTTGTAAGAGACACCACGGCTGAAGGTATCATCAACATAAAAGAGGGTGTTCCTAGACTGCAACGGAACAAGAACAAAATGACAGAAGCTGAGGTAGAGGACACAAAAATGAAAGGGGCTAGGAAGAGAGACAAGAACAGAGTCAGCAGAGGACAACCAGAGAAGGGTAGAGCAACAAGTGCAAGCACACACAGAACCACCCACAAAACCCCACAAGCAAACACACTACCCCAACACAACCCACAATCCACACTTACAGCCCCCACCCCACACAATGCTGTAGAATCCCAAAGCACATTGGCAGGTCCACCACCCCAACAGACCCTCCCTCCCTCAAAAAAAAAGTATTGGATAGGAAACTGAAGGTATGGTACACCAATGCTGATGGAATAATAACTGGGAGAGAGGCACAAAAGTGTCAAAGAGGCATCACTGGACATCATAGCTCTCACAGAAACCGAGCTCACAGGAATGATAACAGATGCCATCTTTTCAACGGGATATCAGATCCCGAGGACAGACAGAGAGAGCATAGGGGGTAGAGGAGTGGCACTTCTCATTAAACACGAATGGGATTTTGATGAACTGGATAGAGGAGACACACGAGAAGCAAGACACTACATAATAGGAACACTTCAGTCTGGAGGTCCCAGGGTGGTAATTGCAGTGATGTATAACTCACTATAGAACAGCAGGAGGTCAAGGTAAGAGTATGATGAGGGTAATAGAGCGATTGTTGACACACTGGCTTAAGTGGCCAGAAGGCCTCATGCTTGCAGGGCAAAGTTAATGATTGCTGGTAACTTCAATCACAAGGAAATCGACTGGGAGAATCTGGAGCCATATGGAGGCCCAGAAACGTGGAGGGCTAAGATGATGGAGGTGGTACTGGAAAGCCTCATGCACGTACCAACACGTAAGGGACACTACCAAAGAGAGAGGACCGGACCTAGTATTCACCTTGAGTAGTGTAGATATTGAATATATCAAATATGAAGGGCCCCTCGGGGCCAGTGACCACGTGGTTCTGAGCTTCGAATACATAGAGTTAAAAAAACCATACCACGGACGGGGATAGAACCCGCGATCAGAGAGTCTCAAAACTCCAGACCGTCGCGTTAGCCACTGGACCAGCTAGCCACAATAAGATTCGTCCAACTAGGTATATTTCTACACCATTGGAAGGTTAGAAATATACCTGGTTAGAAATATACCTGGTGTAGAAATATACCTAGTTGGATGAACCTTATTGTGGCTAGCTGGTCCAGTGGCTAACGCGACGGCCTGGAGTTTTGAGACTCTCTGATCGCGGGTTCTATCCCCGCCCGTGGTATGGTTTGTTTGCAATCGTGTCATTACGATTTCGTGAGACATAGAGTTACAAGTGGAGAGGAAAGCAAGGGCAGGACGAATGAAGCTAAACTACAGGATAGAGGACTACACAAACAAGAAGAATTTTCTGCATGGGGTTTAGTGGGACAGAGAAGTGGCAGTTAAGTCAGTAAACGAGATGATGGAATATGTGACAACAATATGCAAAGCAGCTAAGGAGAGGTTTGTACCCAAGGGTAACAGAAATAAAACCAGGATGAGCCCTTGGTTCACCCAAAGATGCAGGGAGGCAAAAAACATGTGTGCTAGAGAATGGAAGGAGTATAGAAGGCAAAGGACCCAGGAGAAAAAGAAGAGCAGTCGTAGAGCTAGAAATGAATAAGCACGGGTAAGAAGGGAGGCCCAACGACAATACGAAAATGACATAGCAGCGAAAGCCAAATCTGACCTGAAGCTGTTGTACAGCCTTATCAGGAGGAAAATAACAATGAAAGACCAGGTAATCATGCTGAGGAAGAAAGGAGGGGAATTCACAAGAAACGACTGCGAAGTATGTAAGCAACTCAACATGAGATTCAAAGAAGTGTTCACAGAGGAAAGAAAAGGGACTCCAGAAGGACGGAGAGGTGGGGTAAATCATCAGCTGTTGGACACAATACATACAACCGAGGAAGAACTGAAGAGGCTGCTAAGCAAGCTAGATACCTCAAAGGTGTTGGGGCCGGATAACATCTCTCCATGGGTCGTAGGGGGAGGGAGCAGAGGCGCTGTGTGTACCACTAACAACAATCTTCAACTCATCTATTGAAACAGGGCGACTGCTTGAGGTATTGAAGACAACAGACACAACCCCAATTTTTTAAAAAGGAGACAGACACGAAGCATTAAACTACAGACCAGTGTCACTGACATGTATAGCATGCAAAGTCATGGAGAAGATTATCAGAAGAGTCAAGGAGCACCTACAAAGGAATGAGCTTATCAATGACAGGCAGCACGGTTTCAGAGATGGGATATCCTGTGTCACAAACCTACTGGAGTTCTATGACAGGGTAAGACAAAAGAGAGGGGTGAGTAGAATTCATTGTTTCGATTGTAAGAAGGCGTTTGACACAGTTCCACACAAGAGATTATTTCAAAAGCTGGAGGACCAGACAGGTATAGCAGAGAAGGCACTACAATGGATCAGGGAATACCTGTCAGAAAAACAACAGCGAGTCATGGTACGTGGCGAAGTGTAAGAGTTGGCGCCTATGACGAGCGGGGTTCCACAGGGGTCAGTCCTAGGAACGGTGCTGTTTCTGGTATTTGAGAACGGCATAAAGGAATTAATAACCTCAGAAGTGTCCCTGTTTGCAGTGAATTTGATGAGAAGAATTCAGTCGGACGAGCACCAGGCCGAACTACAAAGGGATCTGGACAGGCTGCAGGCCTGGCCCAGCAATTGGCTCCTGGAGTTCAACCCCACCAAGTGCAAAGTCTTAAAGATTGCAGAAGGGGAAATAAAACCGCAGACAGAGAAGAGTCTAACTGGCCGGAAACTACAAACTTCACTCAAGGAAAAGGATCTTGGGGTGAGTATGACACCGGACACATCTGCTGAGGCGCACATCAACCAAATAACTTGCTGCAGCATATGGGCGCCTAGCAAACAGAAGAACAGCATCTGACATCTTAATAAGGAATCATTCAGACCCTGTACACTGTGTACGTTAGGCTTATATTGGAGTATGCGACATCAGTTTGGAACCCACACCTAGCCAAGCACGTAAAGAAACTAGAGAAAGTGCAAAAGTTTGAAAAAGACTAGTCCCGGAGCTAAGGGGCATGCCCTACGGGGAGGGATTAAGGTATATCAACCTGACGACACTGGATGACAGGAGAGATAGGGGGTGTGTGATAACGACATATGAAAGGCTGAGAGGAATCGACAAGGTGGACAGAGACAGGATGTTCCCGAGATGGGACTCAGCAACAAGTTTCGGTTATAGAGTCTAAAAACTTGGGTAGCTTAGAAAGGAGATTGGATAAGTTTGTGAGCAGACCTTCTACAGTGTTCTTATGTGGGATAGCGATGAAGAAGTTTCTTGGCAAGTGGCTCAGCTATGTTATAGAAGCCACTATTCTGGTTGAAGTTGTCGGATATAGAAATAAGTGATGATTCCAGGATTCTTCGGTATTGAGTGTTGTCTTCTGTGGCGATAAGTCTTGAGTTTCTGTAGTTTATCAAGTGGTTGTGTGAATTACGGTGTTGTACGCAGGCATTCCTTGTGTCGTCAGATCTGCTTGCGTATTGGTGTTCTGAAATACGTGTTTGGAGGTCCCTTGATGTTTCGCCCACGTATAACTTGTTGCAGTCATTACAAGGGATTATGTATACCCCTGCAGAGGATGGAGGCTTGTCCTGCCTACTACTTGTGATGTCCTTGATGGTCGTGGTTGTGGAGGTAGATACTTGGAACGATGTTTTGGCAAAGATGTTGGAAACATGTTTGGCAATGGAGTTGGTGGGAAAGACTATGTATCTCTTCTCGGCAGTGTCTTCTCTGGGTGTGTTGAAGATGTTTAATGCTCGCCGTCTGCAGTCTCTGATGAAGTGACGAGGATAGTGGAGTTTAGAAAATATTTGTTCAATTATAGTGCATTCTTCCTCAAGGAACTCGTTGCTGCAGATTCTGAGTGCACGTAGGAAGAAGCCTATAATTACACCACGTTTGGTTTTGGTGTCGTGGTGAGAGTAGAAGTGGAGAAGATCGTTTTGGTTGGTGGGTTTTCGATAGACTTTAAAACGAAGTTCGTGGTCAGCTTTGCAGAGCAGGACATCAAGGAAAGGAAGAGTGTTGTCGACTTCTTCAAGTGTGAACTGGATTGAAGGTTCGACCTTGTTGAGCTTGTCTTGGAGAGCTTGAACGTTGAAGCGTTTAGGAGTTATGAGGAGAATGTCGTCAACATAACGGAGCCAGGTGACAGACGAAGGAATAATGGGGTCACAGCTGGAAGCTGAAGACTCAGATGAATCATAGGGATGTTAGGAAGTATTCCTTCAGTTACAGAGTTGTCAGGAAGTAAAACAGTCTGGGAAGTGATGTAGTGGAGGCAGGATCCATACATAGCTTTAAGAAGAGATATGATAAAGCTCATGGAGCGGGAAGAGTGACCTAGTAGCTACCACAACCATGTGAGTGCACACACAAACACACACACACACACACACACACACACACACACACACACACACACACACACACACACACACACACACACACACACACACACACACACACACACACACACACACACACACACACACACGCACACACACACACACACACACAAACAAACACACACACACAAACACACATACACATACACACACACACACAACACACACACATGCATGAGGAATTTTCTGCACGAGGTTCAGTGGGAAACAAAATTGGAGGGAAAATCAGTAAATGAAATGATGGAATACTTGACAACAAAATGCAAGAGGACAGAGGAGAGGATCGTACCCAGGGTCAACAAAAATAATAGAAGGGCCAGAACGTGCCTTTGGTTCACCCAAAGGTTTAAAGAGACCAAAACTAAGTGCGCTAGGGAATGGAAAAATATAGGGCCCTGGAGAATAAGGAGATCTGTCAAAGAGCCAGAAACGAATATGCACAGATAAGGACGGAGGTCCAGCGGTAATACGATAATGATATTGCATTGAAAGATAAATTTAACCCAAAGTTCTTTTACAGCAACATCAAGAGAAAAACAGTCAAGGACCAAGTAATCAGGCCAAGGGAGGAAGGAGAGGAGGGCACAAGAAACGACCAAGAAGTAAGTTAAGAGCTAAACATGAGATTTAAAGAAATGTTTTTAGTGGAGACAAACTGGACTGAAGTATACCGAAATGGTACAGTACACCAACAAGTGCTAGACACACTACACACAACCGAGGAGAAGGTGAAGATGCTGCTAAGTGAGCTAGATACCTCAAATGCGGTGAGAGCGGACATCTCTCCGTGCACCCTCAGAGACGGAGCTGTGTGTGCGACTAAAACAAATCTTCAGCTCTTCTGTCGAAACAGGGCAACTACCTGAGGTGTGGAAGACAGATAATGCAGTCCCAATCTTCAAGAAAGGAGAAAGGCAGGTAGGATTAGACAACAGAGTCACTCACAGGAAAAGACTGGTGGAGCACCTAGAAAGGAATGAGCTTATACACGATAACTAGCACGATTTCAAGGAGGGAAAATACTGCGTCACAAATCTCCTGGAGTTTTACGACAAGGTGACAGAAGTAAGGTAGGAAGGAGAGAGAGGTAGTAGACTTCATGTTCGTGGATTGTAAGAAGGCTATCGAAACAGTTTCACGCAAGAGATTAGAACAAAAGCTGGAGGAACAAGCAGGAATAACAGGAAAGGCACTGCAATGGATCAGAGAATGCATGAAAGGAATGAAAAAACGAATGATGGTACCTGTCAAGGTGTCAGAGTGGGTGCCTGTGAGAAATGGAGTCCCACATGAGTCAGTCCTAGGGCCGATGCTGTTTCTGTTATATGTGAATGACATGACGGAATGGATATTTTCAGACGTGACGATAGTTGTAGACGATGTGAAGATTACACGAAGAATTCAGGTTGATAAGAATCAGGTGGGCGTACAAAGGGATCTGGACAAGTTTCAAGCCTGGTCCAACAACTGGCTCCTGGAGTTTAACCCCACTAAATGCAGTCATGAAGACTGGGGAAGGTCAGAGAAGACAACAGAATGATAAAGGATCTTGGGGTGAGTATAATACTGAGCACATCTCCGGAGGCACACATAAACCAAATAACATTCAAGTCTCTGTACACCTTGTATGTCAGGTCCATATTGGTGCAAGCAGCACCACTATGGATTCCACACCTGGTTAGGCACTACAAGAAATTAGTGGAGGCAGGATCCATACATAGCATTAATAAGAGATACGACAAATCTCATGGAGCAGGGAAAGAGTTGACCTAGTAACGACCAGCGAAGAGGAAGGGCCTGGAGCTGTGAATCGACCCCTGCAACCACAAGTAGGTGAATACACACACACACACACACACACACACACACACACACACACACACACACACACACACACACACACACACACACACACACACACAAACACACACACACACATAAACACACAGGCTGGACACGTGGTCAAGCAACTGGCTTGTCGAATTCAACCCTGCCAAATGCAGTCATGAAGATCGGAGAAGGGCAAAGAAGACCGCAGACAGAGTATAGGCTAGGTGGCCAACGATTGCAAACCTCGCTCAGGGAGAAGGGTCTTGGCGTGAGTATAACACCGAGCACGCCTCCGGAAGCACACATCAACCCGATAACTGCTGCAACATATGGGCGCCTGGCAAACCTGAGATTAGCATTCCGATACCTAAGTAAGGAATCTTTCAAGGCACTGTACACCTGTACGTCAGGCCCATACTGGAGTATGCAGCACAAGTTTGGAACCCGCACCGGGTCAAGCACGTTAAGAAATTAGAGAAAGTGCAAAGGTTTGCGACAAAGTTAGTTCCAGAGCTAAGGGGAATGTCCTGCGAAGAAAGGTTAAGCGAAATCGGCCTGACGACACTGGAGGACAGGAGAGTTAGAGGAGGCATGATAATGACATACAAAATACTGCGTGGAATAGACAAGGTGGACAGAGACAAGATGTTTCAGAGAGGGGACACAGAAACAAGGTGTCACTCTTGGAAGTTGAAGACTCAGATGAGTCACAGGGATGTTAGGAAGCAGTTCTTCAGTCATAGAGTGGTCAGGAAGTGGAACAGTCTGGCGAGTGATGTAGTGGAGGCACGAATCATACATAGCTTAAAGACGAGATATGATAAAGCTCATGGAGCAGGGAGAGAGAGAGCCTAGCAGCGTTCACTGAAGAGGCGGGGCCAGGAGCTGAGTCTCGACCCCTGCAATTACAATTAGGTGTGTACAATTAGGAGAGTACACACACACACAAAATCACAGACATAAACATACATTCACACATACTCTCTCACACACAGGCACATAAAATAGTAATTCCGTATTTTTTCTGCCTTCACATCTGATGCAGACACCTGGAAGCACCTGCAAATGCGTGTTACCTGCGCACTGATGCGCTTGACCAAAGCACAAAGGTTATCCAGCGCTGGCAACTGTGCCGTTGTCAGAGATAATTACGTCATTTTATGCCGAATATGTAAAACTGGTTTAGCAAGAACTCAATCTTTCTCTTTTATATGTTTGAAGATAATTTTTTTCATTAATGCTAATGTAAAAATTTATAATTTTGATCTTAGAAAACTTACCTAACCTTATTATAACAAGAGCAATTTATTTTAGCCTAACCCAACTAAATATATTTTAGATTTGTTTACAGTAATTTAATACTAAACAAACACAGTAAAATATATTTTTTTCGATAGGTTCAGAATGATTTTGGCAAAATTATTGCATACTCAAATTTTCACTTGTCCTACATGGCAAGATGAACATTGCTATTTAAGCCAAGATTGCAAATTCTGCCTATTTGGCATGACATATATATATATATATATATATATATATATATATATATATATATATATATATATATATATATATATATATATATATATATATATATATATATATATATATGCAAAACAACCACTCTGAAAGAATAGAGAAATTCCAAGCGCTTTCGTGACTACTCACATTATCAAGGAACTATGAAAGTAAAGCATCCAAGGAAGCTATATAAGGGGTCTGGCCAGCACCTCACTATCAGATCCCACAACGGTTAAACACCTGACGCGCGCCGACCCAACTTGGATAGGTCCTTTGCACAACTCACCCACAAACTATTCTACCCAAAAAATTTAAACATTATTATTTGTCCAGTGTATTATTAAATTCTTCCCAAATTCTATTAATTATAAATGGATCTAATTTATATAAACCAAAGGAAATATTCATATTATTGTCAAAACTGCTTTTTATGAAACAAGATTCAATTATATTCCTGTCGACCATGGACTTGCTTGATACTACTTTCTCAACTTTTTGAAAATCAATTGGATGGTTAAAATCTCTTACATGAATAAATAGAGCATTGGAATCTAGTCCAGTTCTAATGCTATATTTATGTTGTTTTAATCTTAGTTCGAGATTTTTACCAGTTTGACCGTAATAAACTTTATCGCAAATTTTACAAGGAATCTTATAGACACATCCATCAGCATTTTGGGGGGAATTCTTTATCAAAAGTTTTTTTTACTGTATCAAGATTTTTGAATACAACTTTAATATTAAAAGTCTTAAGAAGAGAAGGCATATCAACCAAGTTTTCATGGTAAGGGAGAACCAACATATTTTTAGTTCTCCCTTACCATGAAAACAGTGGTGTAAAGGTAGAATGCTGAAAGCGAACATAGATAAGAGTAAGGTGATGAGGGCATCAAATTATTTAAATAAAGAAAAACTGAATATTACTATGGAGAGAGGGAGAATGGAAGAAGCAAATGTTGTCAGATATTGGGGAGTTGACGTGTCAGCGGATGGGTTTATGAAGGATGAGGTTAACCACAGATTTGATGAAGGAAAAAAGGTGAGTGATGCATTGAGGTATATGTGGAGACAAAAAACGTTATCTATGGAGGCAAAGAAGGGAATGTATGAAAATATAGTGGTACCAACACTCATATATGGGTGTGAAACTTGGGTTGTAAATGCAGCAGCGAGGAGGCGGTTGGAGGCAGTGGATATATCCTGTCTAAGGGTAATGTGTGGTGTAAATATTATGCAGAAAATTCGGAGTGTGGAAATTAAGAGAAGGTGTGGAGTTAAAGAGTATTAGTCAGAGGGCTGAAGAGGGGTTGTTGAGGTAGTTTGGTCATTTAGAGAGAATGGGTCAAAGTAGAATGACTTGGAGAGCGTATAAATCTGTCGGGGAAGGAAGGCGGGGTAGGGGTCGTTCTCGAAAAGGTTGGAGGGAGGAGGTAAAAAAGGAGGATTTTGTGGGCGAGGGACTCGGACTTCCAGTAAGCGTGCGTGAGCGTGTTAAGATAGGAGTGAATGGAGGCGAATGGTTTTTATGACCTGACGAACTGTTGGAGTGTGTGCAGGGTAATATTTAGTGAAGGGATTCATGGAAACCGGTTATTATTATATAGCCGGACCTGAGTCATGGAAATGGGAAGTACAATCCTGCACTCTAAAGGAGGGGTTCAGGATATTAGCAGTCTGGAGGGATATGTTATATTTCTTTACATATATGGATATAAACTGTTGTGTTCTGGGCGCCTCTGCAAAGATAGTGATTATGTACGAGTGAGGTGAAGGTATTGAACGATTATGAAAGTATTTTCTTTTTTTAGGGATTTTCTTTCTTTATCGGTCACCCTGCCGACTCATCGAAAAAAAATGTGTATGTATATATATATATATATATATATATATATATATATATATATATATATATATATATATATATATATATATATATATATATATATATATATATATATATATATATATATATATATATATATATATATATATATATATATATATATATATATATATATATATATATATATATATATATACATACATATTTTTTTTCGATGAGTCGGCAGGGTGACCGATAAAGAAAGAAAATCCCTAAAAAAAGAAAATACTTTCATAATCGTTCAACACTTTCACCTCACTCGTACATAATCACTGTCTTTGCAGAGGCGCCCAGAACACAACAGTTTATAAGCATATATGTAAAGAAATATAACATATCCCTCCAAACTGCTAATATCCTGAACCCCTCCTTTAGAGTGCAGAAGAGAAAATTTGCGCTCAGGTTAGCAAAAAAATTGAAGAAGGTAACACAGTGGGAGCAATCCGAATAATTACAAGTGACGACACTGTAGTCCCCAAAGATGAGACCACAGCCCAAGCACTAAGAGACAAGCATCCAACCAGGGACACCATAACCATCAACAACAACCCTGAGGAAGACCCCATCACTGAACAATTAATTTTGCCTGAATCGGAAGTCTATAAGGCGATCGTGTCATTTCCTGCAGGATCTGCAGGAGGTTACACTGGAATTCGACCTCAGCACCTCAAGGAGATGGTAAATCCAGTACTCGGTGCATCTGCATCACTTCTTCTCACCGAGTTAACAACTATCGTCAACAACTGCCTGGCTGGGCGAATCCCAGAAGAAGTTAAACCTTTCTTTTTCGGAGCCTCACTGTGTGCGTTGAAGAAGAAGGATGGGGGAATCAGACCCATTGCGGTTGGAAACACTCTTCGCCGTCTCGTGGCCAAAGCTGCAGTAAGAAACATTCGCCTAGAAGCTGCCAGTTTACTCCAGCCACACCAACTGGGCTTTGGGGTCCCTCAAGGCAGTGAAGCTGCAGCTCATGCGGCAAGGGCCTACATCAGGGACCTACCAGAAGACAAGGCTGTAGTCAAACTTGATTTTAGAAATGCCTTTAATATGGTAAAGAGAGATGCTGTCTTGCCAGCTGTTCGGGATCGCTTCCCCAGTCTTTTTCCCTTCATCTCAGCTGGCTACAGCAAACCCTCAATTCTTTTGTTTGGAGAACATGAAATACTATCATCAGAAGGTGTTCAGCAGGGTGACCCACTAGCTCCGCTTCTCTTCTGCTTGGCAGTAAGAGAACTAATTTCCAGCTTACGCAGCGAGCTCAACATCTGGTACCTGGATGATGGCACTCTGGCATGTACTGAAGAGTCCCTGGTAGGGGACCTATAACTGGTGAAAACACAGGGAGAAGACTTGGGACTCATCCTCAATCCCTCCAAGTGTGAAATCATCACAGCGAACCAGGAAATAATCAATGCTGTGCGAAGAATCCTCCCAGAAGTCTCTACTACCACTCCGTCCAACGGTACCCTCCTGGGAGCACCGCTGGTTCACCAGGCCATCGACACAGTCCTCAAGGACAAATTGAATGACCTGATGAGAATGGAGGAGAGAATAAGCAATCTTGATGCCCATGATGCTCTGTATCTCCTCACAAGGTGCCTTACTATTCCAAGACTCACTTACTTCCTGAGGTGTGCACCCTCTTTCGACAACCCAACACTCGACGAATATGACGCACACCTGAGGTCAACCCTTAAGAAGGCACTGAACCTGTCACTAGAGGATCAGCAATGGGATCAGGCAACCCTCCCAGTGCGACTGGGAGGTATAGGGGTGCGCAAAGCAACGCATGTTGCTTTACCTGCTTTTCTGTCTTCGTGTTTGGCTTCCAGTGCATTAGTCAAGAAGATTGTTCCCGAACGCTTGAGAGACGTGGAAGGAGCTCAAGACCCCAGGTTTACTGAAGCAGCGATTCGGTGGGACACCATTACAGATTCCTCCAGTAGACCAGCTCCTCCCAAAGAACACAAACAGTCCCACTGGGACAAACCGATCATGGAAAAAATCGCCAACATAATGCTCTCCAATGCCTCAGGAAAGAACAAAGCTCGTCTCCTGGCAGTGAAGGCACTACACTCAGGAGATTTCCTGTCAGCTGCTCCCAATTCCTCCTTTGGCACTCGACTAGACCCACAGGCCATTCGGATTGGTGTTGCTCTTCGCCTAGCCGCCCCCATCCTCACCGAACATAGGTGTATTTGCGGCAGGGCGACAGCTGATCAATTCGGACTTCATGGTCTCGTGTCACACAGCAGAAGGGAAGTATGCCAGGCATGAGGAGGTCAATGACATCATAAAGAGAAGCCTCGCCACAGCCAGTTGCCCAGCTCATCGGGAACCCCAAGTGCAGAGGCCTGACGGAAGTCAAAAGCGTCCTGATGGAGAAACTATGCTACCTTGGAAGGATGGAAAGCAGATTGCCTGGGACTACACCTGTGCCGCCACATTGGCAGACACCTACTTGCCATACTCCGTAGTGGAAGGGGGTGTAGCTGCCAGCCACAGGGAGACCCAGAAGATCCGCAAATATAACTTCATCGCAATAGGGTCGGAGACCCTTGGAGCATGGGGCAAGTGTGCTCTAAAGTTCCTAATAGAGCTGGGTGAAAAGCTCATAATAGAAGCCAAGGACCACAGGGCGACCAGCTTCCTCTTTCAGAGACTCAGTGTTGCAATCCAGAGAGGAAATGCCTGCAGCATTCTGGGCACGCGGCCCACCGCCGGGGAGCTGGCCGACGTATTCGAGATGTAGCGCTGAGTCACCTATGTTGTTTTACTTTCTATCGTATTTTTTGTGAATGTTTTGTCAATGTATTTTGTCTTTAAATAAAATATACATAAAATATAGGGGGTGGTAGGAGAAAATTCTCAAACAGCTTCAGGGAGAACCTTGAGTTTTCCGTGAAGCAAGTTTATTCTTTTCTCTGAGGATGAGGGTCCCTATAACAGTTCTAGAGGTGGTACCTCCCTGTATTATATATTTTTATGTTTAAAGATATATTTTTTTCATTAATGTTAATGTTAAAATTTTTAATTTTGCACCAAAAGAATCTTAGAAAACTTACCTAACCTTGTTATAACAAGAACAATTTATTTTAGCCTTACCCAATTAAATATATTTTAGATTTGTTTACAATAATTTAATACTAAACAAACATAATGAAATATATTTTTTTCGTTAGGTTCAGAATGATTTTGGCGAAATTATAGCATACATAAATTTTCACTTGTCCTATATGGCAAGATGAGCGTTGCTATTTAAGCCAAGATCGCAAGTTCTGCCTGTTCGGCACGACATTTATTATATATATATATATATATATATATATATATATATATATATATATATATATATATATATATATATATATATATATATATATATATATATATATATATATATATATATATATATATATATATATATATATATATATATATGTATATATATATATATATATATATATATATATATATATATATATATATATATATATATATATATATATATATATGTATATATATATGTATATATATATATATATATATATATATATATATATATATATATATATATATATATATATATATATATATATATATATATATATATATATATATATATATATATATATATATATATATATATATATATATATATATATATATATATATATATATATATATATATATATATACATATATATATATATACCACTCGTTCGTAGGTACAATAATGTAAAATACTGCTCGTTGGGCTAGTACACCAAACGGGGAGTAGAATGAAATAAGCTCAGAAGCATCCACACACGACCGTATGTTGTCGTATGGCGGGTAAAGCACCTAGCTTGGCTGGGTGCGTCATTCTTGAGGATTGTGTGGTCCTGCAGACTAGAGCGTCATGTGTCACGAGTAACAATCTGTGTCAACATAAAAAGAAACTTCATCACCAGTTTCTTTAGCTTCTTGGAATTTCCAAATGGTATCTTATTCTTTCATTTTTTTTTTTTTGTCAGATGCTTTCTATTTTTTTAATCAGGTCCGTGCCAGTTAATGATTAAAAAATTGTGGCTTATTTGAATTCTTTGATTAGCATGTCTTCTATGTTACAGTTATCTCTTTATATATTCGCATCAATAATTTCTTTCTACTTTTCAATAATGTATTCAGTGTTTGATAAAACAAAAGTAATCCTTATTGAATGTTAATGATATTCATTTTCTGGTTTCCCTTTTTATATTTGTTACACAGTTTCTGTTTTTTTACCACATTTCTATAACATTTCTTCAGCTTTAATTTTGATTCTCCTAATTCTTGTTTTTACTTGTTTATCGCTTCTTTGTTTCTCACTTTGCCAACATTCTGAAGATTATACTTCTCATGATATGTATACATTTAGTGCAGTATTGCGTATTCCGGTTGCGTGGTATATACTCTTGGATGTGCGTTTCTCTTAGTGTACATATACACCGAAACGTATATTTCTCTCACTGTATAAATACTGAAACTTGTGTATTTCTTAGTGTACATAGTTTGAAATGTGTGTATTTCTCAGTGAGAAATGTGTATCTCTCAATGTTTATGCAACGAGAGATGCCAATCTCTCGGGGTATTATGCACCAAGAGATGTGCATCTCTCATTGTATATACAGTGAGAGGATGGTATCTTTCTGGTTCTATATACGAGCTGGTACATATCTCTTAGTGAATATCAAGCGAGTGTTGTGCATCACTCAGAGCACTTGCGCTAAGAGGTGTGAATCTCACAGTGTATATACGTAGGTAGGTGTGTTTTTCTCGTTGTATTTATAGCAAGATGTGTGCATGATTTATATAGCAAGAGGTGTGTGTCTCTATCTGTATATAAGTAAACGACGAGAGGAGTGAGTGAATCTCTTACTGTGTAAACACTTAGATGTGTGTGCAGCATAAAGTGTTTCTCTCAGAACATGTTCAGTGTATCCAGGGAATTATATGTCTCAGTATGTTTTGCAGTGAGTCTCTCTTATTGCATATAAAAGAAGAAGCGTAGAGATTAAAATAATTATTCCCAGCATGTACAAGGTAACTCTTGCGCTGATTCGTTACATTTAGTTGACACTCTTTAAAACTGAAGGTAAAGAATAATAATAATTTCAATTTTAAATTAAGACGGTAAATTACAGCGAAATTTCTATCCTTAAGCTTAAGACATGCCCGTAAAAAGTACACATGATGTTCCTACGTCTCATAGAGATATCAGCCTCACTCCTCTAGGCCTAACATATGCATACGTATTTTCAACCCATAAATTGCACTCACTAGTGATTTACACCTCAGGGTGTCTAGTGAACACTTCCAGCTTTGGATATTAAATTTAAAAGAATTTTTGTTTTTATGAAGTCTTAATTAAAATCGGAAATACTTTTAACATATTTGTAATGCTCAAAAAACACAAGTTTCACTGAAAACTACGAACATATTTCCTTCAATAATTTATCATTGGAAAAATGTTTTCATTTTATTGGAGCAAAAAAAAAAAAAAAACAGACTAAACTGTTTATAGTCTCCATGGATATTAAAATATATTTTTACCATACGATCTCACAATTCTGTTTATTATAAACAATATTTACTTCTTTTGTATAATTTTTTTTATAATAATATCTAAAACATATGTGGATGTACAATGGCATCACAAGAACTCGTGACTGTCAAGGATAAAGGAACAATCACAGTAACAATCAGAGGAACAATGACAACAATAATTTAAGGAACAATCTTAGTAGCGGTCACAGGAACAATTACAGAAAAAAGTCAAAGGAACAATGTCTCATGAACAATGACAAGAACAGTTACAGGAAAAATCACAAGGAAAATCACAGGAACAATTACAGGATAAATCACATTACCAATCACAGGTGCAACCACGTTAATAATCACAGTTACAATCACAAGAATAATTACAGAAGCAATCACAAGATTATTCACGGGAAGAATCACAAGAATAATCGCAGAAACAGTCACAAGAATAATAACAGAACAATCACAAGAAAAATCAAAAGAACCGTCACTAGAATAATCACAGGAACAGTCACAATAATAATAACAAGAACGATCACAAAAATAATCACAGGAACATTCACAATAATCATAAGAACAATCACAATAATACTCACAAGAACAATCACAATAATAATCACAGGAACAGTCACAATAAAAATCACAGTAACAGTCAAAAGAATGATCACAGGAACACTCACCAGAATAATAACGAACAACTGCAAGAACAATCAGGATAACAATCACAGGAAAAATTGCAAGACCAATAACAGAAACACATGCATTTCAAGGATGAACGAAGCTTAGTAACAATCACAGGAACATTCACAGAAACATATAAAGGAACAATCAGAGCAACACTTACAGGAACATTTACAGCAACACATACAGGAACAATCACAGCAACGCCAACAAGAGCATTCACAGCAACACAGAGGAGCAATCACAGCAACGCTTACAGGAACAATCACAGCAACAAATACATAAACATTCACAGCAACACTTGCGGGAATAATCTCAGCAAGACGTACAGGAACAATCACAGCAACACATACAGGAACAATCACAAATATAATGACATGAACAATTAGAGTTACAGTAACAAAAAGCAGTCGATTGAACACAATGACCACAGGAACACCCACTGAGACAATCACACTGACAATCACAAGAAAAATTACATCAACAATCACAAACTGAGTCACAGACACACAGAAACAACCACAGAAACAATATTAACAATAACAAAACACTCAAATTAAAAAATCGCAGCTGAAATCAAAGCAACAAGAACAATCACATTTGAAATCATAGCAATAGTCACAGGAAAAATCAGAGACAATTACAGGAACAATCATAGGAGCAATCACAGAGAAAATCACAATACATTCACAAGAATACTAGCAATAACAATCACACATTAAAGGAGAAATACATCTGTTGTCTTCTTCTTCTTCTTCTTCTTCTTATTATTATTATTATTATTATTATTATTATTATTATTATTATTATTATTATTATTATTATTTAATTTTATTTTTAGTACTTATTTTTTATTATTATTCTTGTTTTTATTAGGTAACGCTGAAGGGGCACTTGATGTTCTTGTCAGAATTTTGGTCTGTCTTTCCTTCATTTACTTTCTAATAAATCGGTTTAAAACTTTCAGTGTTGGTGTACGATAACTAGAGCAAAACCCTAGGAACAATTGACATTTGCAGGTTCCCTGCGACCAAAGATTTTGTACCCATTCCCAGCATCATGGAATATCTCGGATAACTTTGAAAATCCTCTGCAGCATAACTTCAGATATTTAAAATCAGATTTAAAAGCGATGGAAAGTGAAATTCAGGTATGTAGGTGCACCTCTGACAATTTTCTCTGTAAATAAAATGTGCTGTTTTGATTCCTGTTGAATCAGGGTTAAATATATTTTAGTGTTACTCTCTTATCTTCAAATACAAGAACTGACGCATCATACAGCCAGGATAGTACCCGTTAAGTTTTGTTTGTGTGCGGGCAAATTTACTAACGAATTATTTTTTTTGTATTACTGTTGGACTCGTTGGAATCAGTGCTATAACTAGAGCATGGTTCACAGTGGTGTTGAACCGCGTAAGTCCCAATTTGACAACTTTATTAAATAAACAGACATTTTGATTTTCACTCAATAACTAAAGAAAGCCTCGTCTTATCGTCTTCAAAATGTTAATGCTGATGCATTCCATGAGAAGGATGACACCCTACAACTTTACTTATTTTGTATGCATATTTTAATTTCTAATAAATTTTTAAAATTCTGATTGGCTTCAAACTTTAAGTTCTGCTGAACTTTATTAAAAGTAAGGTTTACTTTCATTAGGGCTATATAAGTTTTAAATTTCCAATTTTATCAAATAAATTAGTGGCCATGAAATAACCAGAGAATGTATCTTATAGAATGTATCTTATAGAATGTATCTTATAGAATGTATCTTATAGAATGTATCTTATACACCAACTGAACGTTGGCGTATCTTTACTAGGAGAATTTTTTATTTGGGTTTTGTACGGGGCAGTTCACTAAATTTCATAGATTTATCTTATCAAAATCAACTTCCCTAAAAGCACAAATTCAAATGTTTTTCTTAGATGATTGTAGACAAATTCAAACAGAGTACAACTGCAAAAATAAATATTGAAAACTGCTTTTTAATAGCATTTTAAATGCTCATGAGTTTAGTGCATCCTTCAAAACTTTGTACGACAGTCTCCACGTTGTCAGCTACAGCGATATCGTCTTCCACTAACATCCCTCATGGCTTTATAAATTTTGAGCGTCTTATGGGATCAGAATTAATTTTTCAATCTTAGTTAATTATTAGAAGGTTCGTGGAACAGCTGACAGGTACATGTGTCCTCTGTTCAGTTTTATGTTGACCATTCTCGAAATTGGTTTCCATAAGATAGCTTTAGAGAGTTCTTCTGATTGGCTTCAAAATTTCAACATTTGCTTATCCTACTGATAAGAAAGTTGCTATTGTTAAAGAAGTGTAAAGGAGGCATTTTGCCATTTCTGTTAATCTGGAAATGATGTAATATTATTATATATTAATGCTTTATTTTGCCTCGATGCTGGTGAGTGCCCCTTGATTCAAGGAACTGGACTAATTTTGCCATTCACTGGAGTGTGTATGAGCTCTTCAACGTTAATATTTTGAAGCCACTGGGACAAGGCATTCTTTATTTACTGAATGAAAATCAATAGCAAAATCTATTTAATAAAGTTGGCAGACTTGTTCTAATGGAGGCTAACAACAAAGTGAAGCTTATTTTCTGGAAAACATACCACTGATGCAAATTTGAACTGATCAGATGAGACATTTTTCACTTATCGCAGGAATTCCATCGATTCCAAATTTTATTGAGAACCATGAGTACTTATACAATTTTCCCCGAATATAAAACGAAATTTATTGGACGCAGTCTTGGACGTAAGATTCATCACCCATTAAATAGTTATGCCATACAAAAGAGGTAAATCCAAATATTTTTAACGGGATTAAATGAAAATCATATTTTCACACTATTTTCTTCATAAAATTGGCAGATGTGAACTTAAACGCTTTTATTTCACTTTTCGCTGTCGTCAAGTGAGATTTTTTCACGAATATTTGAAGCTTCGCCACTGAGCGTGTGATATATTGAGATTGCTTCAGATATCATGTCATACCTGATGTCCTGTTTCTACCGGAGACCAGAATAATTAATGCTAATAAGGGTTACTAGGCCACATGATGAAGTCCCACAGTAGGTGACCTAACCATAAGTGGAGTGTGTGTAGGCCTTTGTAATTTCAAGAAAGAACACCTGCCATGATCTCTCAGATCTTTCTCTTTGAGGAGAAAGGAGGCGTGGTTGGTAATCTCCTAAGCCAAGTCTTGTTAGTGAATTCAAGCTTCTATGGAGGTCATGGAGGTCTTTGGAGGAGCATGGACACTGGGGTCGTCCCACAATTACTAAAAACAACAGACATAGCCCCACTCCAAAGAGGGGGCAGTAAAGCAATAGCAAAGAACTAGAGACCAATAGCACTAACATCACATATAAAAATCTTTGAAAGGGTCCTAAGAAGCAGGATCGCCACCCATCTAGATACCCATCAGTTACACAACCCAGGGCAACATGGGTTTAGAGCAGGTCGCTCCTGTTTGTCTCAACTACTGGACCACTACAACAAGGTCCTAGATGCACTAGAAGACAAAAAGAATGCAGATGTAATATACACAGACTTTGCAAAAGCCTTCGACAAGTGCGACCACGGCGTAATAGCGCACAAAATGAGTGCTAAAGGAATAACAGGAAAAGTTGGTAGGTGGATCTATAACTTCCTCACAAATAGAACACAAAGAGTAGTAGTAAACAGAGTCGAGGCTGAGGCGGCTACGGTGAAAAGCTCTGTTCCGCAAGGCACAGTACTCGCTCCCATCTTGTTCCTCATCCTCATATCTGACATAGACAAGGATGTCAGCCACAGCACCGTGTCTTCCTTTGCAGATGACACCCGAATCTGCATGACAATGTCTTCCATTGCAGACACTGCAAGGCTCCAGGCAGACATCAACCAAATCTTTCAATGTGCGCAGAAAACAATATGAAGTTTAACGATGAGAAATTTCAATTACTCCGATATGGTAAACATAAGAACATAAGAACATAAGAAAAGGAGGAACACTGCAGGAGGCCTGCTGGCCCATACTAGGCAGGTCCTTTACAATTCATCCCACTAACAAAACATTTGCCCAACCCAATTTTCAATGCCACCCAAGAAATAAGCTCTGATGTGAAAGTCCCACTCAAATCCAACCCCTCCCACTCATGTACTTATCCAACCTAGATTTGAAACTACCCAAAGTCCCAGCCTCAATAACCCAACTAGGTAGACTGTTCCACTCATCAACTACCCTATTTCCAAACCAATACTTTCCTATGTCCTTTCTAAATCTAAACTTACCTAATTTAAATCCATTACTGCGCGTTCTCTCTTGGAGAGACATCCTCAAGACCTTATTAATATCCCCTTTATTTATACCTATCTTCCACTTATACACTTCGATCAGGTCTCCCCTCATTCTTCGTCTAACAAGTGAATGTAACTTAAGAGTCTTCAATCTTTCTTCATAAGGAAGATTTCTGATGCTATGTATTAATTTAGTCATCCTACGCTGAATGTTTTCTAACGAATTTATGTCCATTTTGTAATACGGAGACCAGAACTGAGCTGCATAATCTAGGTGAGGCCTTACTAATGATGTATAAAGCTGCAGTATGACCTCTGGACTTCTGTTGCTTACACTTCTTGATATAAATCCCAGTAATCTATTTGCCTTATTACGTACGCTTAGGCATTGCTGTCTTGGTTTAAGGTTGCTGCTCACCATAACCCCCAAGTCCTTTTCGCAATCTGTATGGCTAAGTTCTACATCATTTAATTTATAAGTACTAGTGTTATGGGCACTCCCAAGCCTCAGAACCTTGCATTTATCTACATTGAACTGCATCTGCCACTTTTCTGACCAAGAATAGAGTTTGTTTAAATCCTCCTGAAGTTCCCTAACATCTACGTTTGAATCAATTATCCTACCTATCTTTGTGTCATCGGCGAATTTGCTCATATCACTAGTAATTCCCTCATCAAGATCATTGATATATATTATAAACAACAACGGGCCCAAGACTGATCCCTGTGGAACGCCACTTGTTACAGATCCCCACTCGGATTTAACCCCATTTATGGACACTCTCTGCTTCCTGTCAGTGAGCCATGACTCGATCCACGAGAGCACTTTTCCCCCAATGCCATGAGCTGCCACTTTCTTTAACAGTCTATGGTGCGGAACTCTATCAAAAGCCTTACTAAAATCTAAGTAAATAATATCAAATTCTTTATTGTGGTCAACAGCCTCAAAAGCTTTACTGAAGAAAGTTAATAAATTAGTTAGACAAGACCGGCCTCTTGTGAATCCATGCTGAGTATCATTAATCAAGCTATGCTTATCGAGATGGCTTCTTATAATCTCAGCTATAATTGACTCTAGTAATTTGCCTACAATTGAGGTCAGGCTTATTGGGCGGTAATTTGACGGTAACGACTTGTCCCCTGTTTTAAAAATAGGAGTTACATTAGCCATCTTCCACATATCAGACACTACACCTGTTTGAAGAGATAAATTAAAAATATTAGTTAATGGTTCACAGAGTTCCATTTTGCATTCCTTAAGAACCCTTGAAAAAACCTCATCAGGACCTGGCGACTTATTTTGCTTCAGTCTGTCTATCTGCCTCACAACCATCTCACTAGTGACTGTGATGTTACATAATTTATCTTCTTCTAGCCCACTGTAAAAATTAATTACTGGAATATTGTTAGTGTCTTCCTGTGTAAAAACTGAGAGAAAATAATTATTTAAAATCAAGCACATTTCATTCTCTTTGTCAGTAAGGTGCCCATAGTTATTTTTAAGGGGACCTATCTTATCTCTAACTTTTGTTCTATAGACCTGGAAAAAACTTTTTGGGTTAGTTTTAGAATCCCTAGCAACTTTAATTTCATAGTCCCTTTTAGCTTTTCTTATCCCCTTTTTAATGTCCCTCTTAATGTCAATATACTGATTCATAAGATGACCCTCACCTCTTTTGATACGCCTATAAATTCCTTTCTTTTGCCCTAGTAGATATTTGAGCCTATTATTCATCCATTTTGGGTCATTTCTATTTGATCTAATTTCTTTATATGGGATAAACGCTCTTTGAGCAGCATGTATAGTGTTCAGAAAACTGTCATATTGATAGCTCTCTTCGTTACCCCAGTCAACAGATGATAAGTGTTCTCTAAGCCCATCGTAATCTGCTAAGCGAAAATCTGGGACTGTTACTGAGTTATCGCTACTAACGTACTTCCATTCAATGCTAAATGTAATTGATTTGTGGTCGCTAGCACCCAGTTCCTCTGAAATTTCTAAATTATTAACAAGGGATTCATTGTTTGCCATAACTAAGTCAAGCAGGTTATTTCCCCTTGTAGGTTCTGTCACAAACTGCTTCAAAAAACAATCCTGAAATACTTCTAAGAAGTCGTATGATTCTAAATTCCCAGTCAAGAAATTCCAATCAACATGACTAAAGTTAAAGTCTCCTAGAATTACTACATTATCGTGCCTTGTGGCCTTAACAATTTCCTCCCATAGTAGTTTCCCTTGGTCCCTATCTAAGTTTGGGGGACGGTATATCACTCCTAAAATCAGTTTTTCATGCCCCTCTGAAAATTCTATCCAAACAGACTCTGTATGTGTTACTTCAGACTTAATACCCGTTTTTATGCAACAGTTCAAGCGATCTCGGACATACAATGCCACCCCACCCCCCCCTCCCAATACTTCTATCTTCTTGGAACAATTTAAAACCCTGAATATGACATTCCGCAGGCATGTCCCGACTTTTTGAATTAAACCACGTCTCAGTTAAGGCAAATACATCAATGTTACCTACACTAGCAACTAATCTCAACTCGTCCATCTTATTCCTAGCACTACGGCAATTAGCATAATAAACATTGAAAGACTCTCCTTTCTCTTTACCCTTCCTGCTCATTTCTATTTTTCTACTAAACCTATTACTGTCCTTATCACCCAAGGTCCCTGGCTTTTCAATATCTATCTCGTTCTTATTATTACTAGTTCCCCTAGAACTCGTAATATTACTACACTGGGACTTCACTGCTTTCCTGCCAAAACCCATACCACTAACTATTCCTAGTTTAAAGTCCTAACTGCTCCCTCCACTGCAGTTGCCAGTGCTCCCACCCCACACCTAGATAAGTGAACCCCATCCCTAGCAAACATGTCATTTCTGCCATAGAAGAGGTCCCAGTTGTCAATGAATGTTACTGCATTTTCCTTACAGTATTTGTCCAGCCAGCAATTGACACCAATTGCCCTGGACAACCATTCATTTCCAACTCCCCTCCTTGGCAAAATACCACATATGAGAGGGTTCCCACCCTTACTTCTAATTATTTCTATTGCTGAGGAAATTAAAACTTCATCAGAGTATAAAACAAATTCCAGCCACACAATAGAGCGAAAAACTAACGTCAAAGACCTGGGAGTGATCATGTCGGAGGACCTCACCTTCAATCAGCATAACATTGTATCAATCGCATCTGCTAGAAAAATGACAGGCTGGATAATGAGAACCTTCAAAACTAGGGATGCCAAGCCCATGATGACACTCTTCATGTCGCTTGTTCTATCTAGGCTGGAATATTGCTGCACACTAACAGCACCTTTCAAGGCAAGTGAAATTGCTGACCTAAAAATGTACAGAAAACCTTCACGGCGCGCATAACGGAGATAAAACACCTCAGTTACTGGCAGCGCTTAAAGTTACTGAACCTGTACTCCCTGGAACGCAGGCGGGAGAGATACATGATTATATACACCTGGAAAATCCTAGAGGGACTAGTACCAAACTTGCACACGAAAATCACTCTCTCCGATAGCAAATGACTTGGCAGACGATGCAACATCCCCCAAATGAAAAGCAGGGGTGTCACTAGCACGCTAAGAGACAACACAATAAGTGTCAGGGGCCCAAGACTGGTCAGCTGCCTCTCAGCATACATAAGGGGGATTACCAATAGACCCCTGGCTGTCTTTAAGCAGGCACTGGACAGGCACTAAAGTCGGTACCTGACCAGCCGGGCTGTGGCTCGTACGTAACCAGCAGTAACAGCCTGGTTGATCAGGCCCTGTTCCACCATGAGGCCTGGTCACAGATCGGGCTGCGGGGGCGTTGACCCCCGGAACTCTCTCCAGGTAAACTCTAGGTAATAGGAGGTCACCTCGTAGAAGAAACTAGGGAGGGTTTGAAAGCCTATATAAACTCGGGAAAGCAGATAAGAGCAGGACTTTGGAGAGAGCTGTCTGGCCAGATGCAGATCTGGAGGCTCTGTTGGGGGACTTTGAAGGGAATTCTGGCTGGGCTAGGACATAGCTTAGGGCAGTGGGAGGGGTCTAGGGACCTGTGGCTAGATGCCGGCTGGTTTCCTAGAAATAAGCTGTTCTAAGAACTCTTTGTTCTAAGTGTAATATCAATCCATTCTCCTTTAAACAAGTGTATTGCTCTATAAATATTTATAAATTGTAATTAAGTAGAATAATACATTCATTCATTGTCCCCTTCATTTATTGTATTATTCTGTTATAAAGCACAAGTGGAGGTAGGTATATCCCACAGAAGTGTGTAGTAATGGGAGGTAAGGTGGCGTAGTCACTGGTACACCTTATCACTCTCATTTATATGATAAGGGTAAGAAGAGACTCGTTACTTCCTGTCCCCGATATACAATAAAGGCTCTGGAAGTTATCGGAGCTATTCCCGGATGTTCACCGTAGATCCCACAACTCTGATCGTAGGGCACCAGCACATGACAACTGACTCGACGAACTTGGCCTACTGATTGGAGACCTTGTATCTTGAGCGAAATAAAAATGAAAATTTAGATGAAAAAATGTGGAAACCATTTAAAGGTCCCCCTTTGGGGATTCCTCATTACTTACTGAAACGTTGATCAGTCTTACCTCAAGAAAAAAATTGGATTGGATATAGCCAAATGTGACCAAAACCCAAACATAATCATCAGCCAAGTGTTCGCTGTAATTAAAGCTCTAACAAAAGCAAACATTATTAAGAGCAATGCATTGACAGTAATAAGGCTTTCCTGAGAGCCAAACGTACTTTACAATAAAGCTCTATCATGTCCTTTGATTGAGTCTGTCTTTCATACCTGTCGACAATACCTGCCATTCTACACTGTCGTGTATTATATCAGCACGTTAATTAAAAGTATATCGAGGTGCATTTAACTTTAGCCAATGGTACAAACTCACATGAGGATAATCCAACAGAAATTAAAGATAGATGTCATTAGCAGACTGTTGATACTCTCATACTGAGAGTGTAATCAGCAGACTGTTGAAGCCTGATGCTGAGAGTCATCAACAGACTGCCCGAGTCTGCTAAAGGCACCTATATAACATTGTGTGCATAGTGGAGGTATACTGGAGGAAGTCTGGTAAATCACACCCAGTTATGCTAATACCACTGTTGTGTTTCTCGTGGTTGTAGCTGTTGTTTTTGTCATTGTGGTTGTGTCCGGTGTGGTTGTGGTCTTAATTTTAACTGCAGCTGTTGTGATTTTCCCGTTGTTGTGATGGTTATTGTTGTGGATATGATAGTAGTAGTTATGGTTGTGGGTGATCTTTGCAGTTGCTATTATTATGGCTCTTGTCATTTTCTGGGAGTGGCTGCTGTGGTTGTTTTGTGTTTTTTTTTTATGTTAAAATTGGTTATTGGGGTTGACATTGTGGAATCTGTTGTCCATGGTTCTTGTTTTTATGGCTGTGAATTTTGTGGCTGTTGTGGTTATATAGTGACTCTAATTGTAGTTGTTGAAGTTGGGGTTGTACGGTAATAGTTAATTAAAAGATACACTTGTGTAACGTGAGGTAACTCTATCGTTGCAATGTTTCAACCATTAGGGCCTTATCAGTCTAAAAATGAGACTGACAAAGCCTCCGGCACAATCAGGTTACCTCACGTTGATCAAGTGTCTAGTTTATACCATTGTCGGTATTATGTATTTTCTATCACATCTAAAGTGGAAGTTATATCTGTTGAAGTTATAATTATTATGGTGTAAGTTGTAAATACCGTTCTGGTTTTCATTGTGACGTATCATTGATGTTGTGGTGAATGATGTTGTTGTTTTCGTTGTTGTAATGATGTCTAGTGTTGTTATTATGTTGTTATATTGTAGGCGAATAAGACGTATCATTGATGTTGTGGTGAATGATGTTGCTGTTTTCGTTGTTTTAATGATGTCTAATGCTGTAGGCGAATGAGACTGATTTAACCATATCTCGTTACTGACAACGTTAATATTTTTGGTCTAACTTATCTGAAAGAATTTTGAGTTTGGATGTGGAAGACAGAGCCAAGATGTAATCATTTTAACACTCCATTATATAAATGCCTTTCCTAGGACACTGTGCCACTGAACTCCCATCATAGCTCAGAGAAAGCGTTGACTTTAAGGGTTTTACAGAACTTTCAGAAGCCAGGGAAGGCAACCTCTACTTTGTGAATTACTCCTATTATTATTATTATTATTGTTATTTATATTTTATTATAATTATTATTATTATTATTATTATTAGTAGTAGTAGTAGTAGTAGCAGTAGTAGTAGTAGTAATAATAATAATGGTAGTATAAGAAGTAGTAGTAGTACTAGAAGTAGTAGCAATAGCAAAATAGTCAGCGAAAACTTAGATATCAGTTTGGAAGGAAGGAATGTGAAGGAAGTGAATATTTCTAGATTTGTAAGAGTGAACGCGACGGCAGATGAGTCTATAAAAGATGATGTGAACAGTAGAAAAGATGATGGGGAATGTGTAGGTGGAGACTTCTGAAGAAAGAAACATGTTAATATTTAGAAAATGGTGGTACGATCCCTTTCATATAGGTGGGAGTCAGGAGATATCAGTGTTGCATCGAGGGGGAGGGGGTTGGAGGGAGTGAAGATATTTCAGAACAATGTGTTTGATGCAAATATTATGCATAGAATTTGGAGCACAGAAGATGATTTTGGATATAAAGTGCAATATTTGGAGGGCAGAGGAAGGATGGTTAAGGTACTTTCTCAATTATAGAAAATAAAGCAAAATACGATGAACAAGAGGGTGCATATATCCGACGTAGAAAAAAGGAAGTACAGGAATAGTTGTCCCATGAAAGGTTGGAGGAAGAGAGTGAAGCAAGTTGAAGTAGAAGAAAGTTTTAGTTTCAGAATGTATGTGTGATAGGAGTGAGTGAAGATAAGTAGTTATATGGTGTCGATACACTGTTAGAGTGTGAGCAAGGTAACATATACTAGAGGATTCGGGGAGACTGGTTAACCGTGCAGGTATATGTGTCCCGAAGATGGGAAGTACAGTTCCTGCACTCTGAAGGATGAATAGGGATGATATAATTCACACGGTCATTTGGATTTTGGTTTCTAGCCACTTACGGCAAGAAAACCATTGAGTTGGTGAATGATTCCTTATAGTTCCTGCTTCCTTTACTAAAGCCAGCCGTGTGGTAAAAAATATATATTTTTTTCAACAGTATTATATTCATTGAGAATGCGAAATAATCATGATTGGTTTGAGGAATTAGGGGGGAGGGTGTAGCTCCAAATCCTTCGATCAGTATCCCTTTCAGCAGCACCAAGGCATCTCCATACAAAGGAATAAATACTTTACAAAACCACTGCAAGTCGAGGTTGACCTTTAAGACTGCTCTGTACGGTAAGTTGGACTCAGAGACAATTTCAATAATGGTGATCCCTCTGTTTCCCGCAGCGTCGACGACCTCATTCAGTGGTGATTTCAGTCGTGGAAAAGCTCTCAAAGCCGCTCCTCTTAATAACTAAAGTCTGTTCCACCACTTTAAACTTTATACACCTTGTTGTTATGTTAAATGACGCTGTTTCATAAACCACAAATGTTCCGTGAACTGTAGAATGTCATACTCTATATTCATGAAAACAAATTGACATCACTGCGAACTTCCTCACCTGTGGCATTTCCATTTGTACCTATCTCATGGTCTCCTGTTTAAAACTGTACAAAGCTGCTACGTGAAAAATCATGCGTCAGTGAGACAGATCTTATCATCAAGGTAAAACTGGTTGGGAAATATATACTTACGACCCATCAGTAGCCATCCTTCTGCTTGAGCTTCGTAACTACTTCGTTTATGTGTTGTATATTTTATTAAAACTTACAATATTTGTCAGTCTTTTGAGTAAAATTAAATATTCAGTAAAAAAATCTAATTAATAAAAAGAATGATTATAAAAATAGCTATGCAAAATAACATGACAAAAACATTATTACTCAAGATAATAAAAAAAATCCGGTCAAGTAAGCATGAACTACTTATTGCAGGTACACAGGTACACATAGAAGGCGCTCACGAGCGGTACATCCAGCAAGGCAGCGTGCTAGCAGTCACCTGCACCATTGCGCACCACATCAACAAGGGACCACAACATGTCGTGTGGTACCAGGGAGCTGCTAGACTCGACTATGATGCTCCTAGGGGCGGTATAGCTCTCCAGGTACGCAATTGTCTTTCCAAGTTCCTCTGGTCATCCAAGGTGTTTTTTCAACCCTAAGTGTTTTTTTTTTTTTGCTCGCTTCTAACCTTCCATAATAAATTATTATAGTTTATTACATTTGCGGATATCGAACCCCCGAACCTTTAGCATGTTTTGTGAAAAGTCCCTTGGGTTCGATTCCCAGCCAGTCGCAGCAATGTTAATTGCTTGAAACAACTTGTTCGTGGAAAATGTGCTCAGTGGTACTGGCCACCTGATATTTGAAGTATTGATGGCAGAGTGAACTAAGGCGTATCGGAATTTTGGCGGCCTTCTCACAAGCCGTGCTAAAAGATCGTGGGTTCGGTTCCTGGCCAGTAGCAGTGTTGTTCATATAAATATATATATATATATATATATATATATATATATATATATATATATATATATATATATATATATATATATATATAATACACACACACAAAGATCGCAGTCAGCAGGATTCGATACTGGGGACGGTCAAGATTCCCCGGCAGCGCTCTTATCCACTCAGCCACGAATGCCACATAAGCTGGGCAGCCTGGTTCATAAGCATTGTTTCTTTCCCAGCCCGGGCACGTCAGTGAGCCTAACACATGGATTCAAGCTATTTCAATCTCATCCTGTATGTTCTGACCTCTCAAGCGATTTTTATATCAATGCATCATGCAGAAACAAGCGGGTATATACAGAGAAAGATCGCAGTTAGCAGAACTCGATACTGCTACTGGAGACGGTCAAGATTCCCAGGCAGCGCACTTATCCACTCATCCACGAGTAGAGTGGCTAAGTGGATAAGAGCGCTGCCTGGGAATCTTGACCGTCCCCAGTAGCAGTATCGAGTTCTGCTGACTGCGATCTTTCTTTGTACATACCTGTTTGTTTCTCCATGGTGCATTTATATATATATATATATATATATATATATATATATATATATATATATATATATATATATATATATATATATATATATATATATATATATATATATATATATATAAATATGCAAAAATTGCGAACAAGCAATACAAGATGCAAAAACTACAGGAGGATTAAATAATAGCTCTAAGCATTTCGGATTGCAATCAATACATCTTCAGGAAATTGCAATGTTGCAGAAATAAGTAGGAGGTCCCAGCAGATTCGTTCGGTGGAACGTTCTTGCCAAGAATGAGGTAGGGAAGCAGGAGACGCTTAGTGCCCCAGGCTTAACAGTGCCAGGTGCCAGCAAGATTGAGTATTATATACAGGAATAGAAGACAGTCCACAAGCACTGGTGATACAGTGATTGCCTAGCTAACTTAACTATTAGTAACATGGCAATTATAAAAAAATTCGGTCAGACTTGGAGACGATATAAAAGCCTTGACATTCTGAGTATAAATGTACCTGGCATTTGTATTAGGAATTTTTCATGAGGATTAAAATAATGGGTCTACGACAGACCCCTTAAAACTAAAGGGAGACCTCTTTAGTTTATCCAAGGGCATCCAGCTTTATTTTTTTTTATTAACACATAGGCCGATTCCCACCAAGGCAGGGTGGCCCGAGAAAGAAAAACTTCCACCATCATTCACTCCATCACTCTTGCCAGAAGGGTGCTTTACACTACAGTTTTTAAACTGCAACATTAACACCCCTCCTTCAGAGTGCAGGCACTGTACTTCCCATCTCCAGGACTCAAGTCCGGCCTGCCGGTTTCCCTGAACCCCTTCATAAATGTTACTTTGCTCACACTCCATCAGCACGTCAAGTATTAAAAACCATTTGTCTCCATTCACTCCAATCAAACACGCTCACGCATGCCTGCTGAAAGTCCAAGCCCCTCGCACACAAAACCTCCTTTACCCCCTCCCTCCAACCTTTCCTAGGCCGACCCCTACCCCGCCTTCCTTCCACTACAGACTGATACACTCTTGAAGTCATTCTGTTTTGCTCCATTCTCTCTACATGTCCGAACCACCTCAACAACCCTTCCTCAGCCCTCTGGACAACAGTTTTGGCAATCCTGCACCTCTTACTAACTTCCAAACTACGAATTCTCTGCATTATATTCACACCACACATTGCACTCAGACGTGACATCTCCACTGCCTCCAGCCTTCTCCTCGCTGCAACATTCATCACCCATGCTTCACACCCATATAAGAGTGTTGGTAAAACTATACTCTCATACATTCCCCTCTTTGCCTCCAAGGACAAAGTTCTTTGTCTCCACAGACTCATAAGTGCACTGCTCACCCTTTTCCCCTCATCAATTCTATGTTTCACCTCATCTTTCATAGACCCATCCGCTGACACGTCCACTCCCCAATATCTGAATACATTCACCTCCTCCATACTCTCTCCCTCCAATCTGATATCCAATCTTTCATCACCTAATCTTTTTGTTATCCTCATAACCTTACTCTTTCCTGTATTCACTTTTAATTATCTTCTTTTACATACCCTACCAAATTCATCCACCAACCTCTGCAACTTCTCTTCAGAATCTCCCAAGAGCACAGTATCATCAGCAAAGAGCAACTGTGACAACTCCCACTTTATGTGTGATTCTTTATCTTTTAACTCCACGCCTCTTGCCAAGACCCTCGCATTTACTTCTCTTACAACCCCATCTATAAATATATTAAACAACCACGGTGACATCACACATCCTTGTCTAAGGCCTACTTTTACTGGGAAATAATTTCCCTTTTTCCTACATACTCTAACTTGAGCCTCACTATCCTCGTAAAAACTCTTCACTGCTTTCAGTAACCTACCTCCTACACCATACACTTGCAACATCTGCCACATTGTTCCCCTGTCCACCCTGTCATACGCCTTCTCCAAATCCATAAATACCACAAAAACCTCTTTAGCCTTATCTAAATACTGTTCACTTATATGTTTCACTGTAAACACCTGGTCCACACACCCCCTACCTTTCCTAAAGCCTCCTTGTTCATCTGCTATCCTATTCTCCGTCTTACTCTTAATTCTTTCAATAATAACTCTACCATACACTTTACCAGGTATACTCAACAGACTGATCCCCCTATAGTTTTTGCACTCTCGTTTGTCCCCTTTGTCTTCGTACAAAGGAACTATGCATGCTCTCTGCCCATCCCTAGGTACCTTACCCTCTTCCATACATTTATTAAATAATAGCACCAACCACTCCAAAACTATATCCCCACCTGCTTTTAACATTTCTATCTTTATCCCATCAATCCCAGCTGCCTTACCCTCTTTCATTTTACCTACTGCCTCACAAACTACCCCCACACTTACAACTGACTTTTCCTCACTCCTACAAGATGTTATTCTTCCTTTCCCTATACATGAAATCACAGCTTCCCTATCTTCATCAACATTTAACAATTCCTCAAAATATTCCCTCCATCTTCCAAGTACCTCTAACTCTCCATTTAATAACTCTCCTCTCCTATTTTTAACTGACAAATCCATTTGTTCTCTAGGCTTCCTCAACTTGTTAATCTCACTCCAAAACTTTTTCTTATTTTCAACAAAATTTGTTGATAACATCTCACCCACTCTCTCATTTGCTCTCTTTATACATTGCTTCACCACTCTCTTAACCTCTCTCTTTTTCTCCATATACTCTTCCCCCCTTGCATCACTTCTACTTCGTGAAAACTTCTCATATGCTAACTTTTTCTCCCTTACTACTCTCTTTACATCATTCCACCAATCGCTCCTCCTCCCTACCGCACCCACTATCCTGTAACCACAAACTTCTGCTGAACACTCTAACACTACATTTTTAAACCTACCCCATATCTCTTCGACCCCATTGCCTATGCTCTCATTAGCCCATCTATCCTCCAATAGCTGTTTATATCTTACCCTAACTGCCTCCTCTTTTAGATTATAAACCTTCACCTATCTGTTCTCTGATGCTTCTATTCTCCTTGTATCCCATCTACCTTTTACTCTCAGTGTAGCTACAACTAAAAAGTGATCTGATATATCTGTGGCGCCTCTATAAACATGTAGATCCTGAAGTCTACTCAACAGTCTTTTATCTACCAATACATAATCCAACAAACTACTGTACACATTTCGCCCTTCTTCATATCTTGTATACTTATTTATCCTCTTTTTCTTAAAATATGTATTACCTATAACTAAACCCCTTTCTATACAAAGTTCAATCAAAGGGCTCCCATTATCATTTACACCTGGCACCCCAAACTTACCTACCACACCCTCTCTAAAAGTTTCTCCTACTTTAGCATTCAGGTCCCCTACCACAATTACTCTTTCACTTGGTTCAAAGGTTCCTATACATTCACTTAACATCTCCCAAAATCTCTCTCTCTCCTCTACATTCCTCTCTTTTCCTGGTGCATATACGCTTATTATGACCCACTTCTCTCATCCAACCTTTATTTTAATCCACATAATCCTTGAATTAACACATTCGTATTCTCTTTTCTCCTTCCATAACTGATCCTTCAACATTATTGCTACCCCTTCCTTAGCTCTAACTCTCTCAGATACTCCAGATTTAATCCCATTTATTTCCCCCCACCGAAACTCCCCTACCCCCTTCAGCTTTGTTTCGCTTAGGGCCAGGACATCCAACTTTTTTTCATTCATAACTTCAGCAATCATCTGTTTCTTGTCATCCACTTTATTGTAGTAATAATCTAACGAACGTAATATTAATGACATGACAATTATTAAAAATTCGGTCATACTTCGATACGTTGTAAAAGACTTATCATTCTAAATATAGATATATCTGGCAATTATATTAGGATCTTTTCCATACATGTAGAAAACGGGTCCACAGCCGACTCATTTAAGGGGACTCATTTAAAGGGGAGACATCTGTAGTTTATCCCTAAGGCTCTGGTTTGTCTATCGCACAAGATTATGGGGCAGAGGCAAGTCTATCAAAACAAGCATGGAAGCAGACCCTATTTCCTCGATGTGGCACTGAAACACTAAAGATATTTCATGGCTATACAAGTTAGCCTCTACTATAAATGAGTCTTATTTGAATAAGTCGCTACTATTATTATATTGAGAAAGTTTGTCATGTTTTATAATTGCCATCGACACCATGCCCAGCCCTTCTAGGTCCCTGAGCCAGAGCTTGCAGCTCACAAGACTGTCATTCCCATTAGCCCCCTTGAGGAGAGGACGGCAGTCCAGAGTGCCCTAGCTTCTCCCCTACGAGAAGCTAGGCCTTGGGACAGTTGGTCCCTAAGATGAGGGGGTACCTAAGTCTCGCATGGGAGACTTAGGTCTCAGACACTCCCTAGAGAGGGAGCCAAGGCCGGGCCACCACTTGGAAAAGGCCCGGGACGGGAGAATACCGGCGAATCTTTAATAATAATAATAATAATAATTTATAATTGCCCATTCTACAATATTCCATTCAAGCCAAGTGGAACATGGGACGATGACTCTGGCTTCCGACCAGTTAGCCGAGTTATTACAGACTCTAAGGTAACTGAAAATCTGTATCGATTAATTAATCTGGGCAATCTGTATCGATTAACTGTTGTGATATCTGCTAGTTTTGATGGTTAGATCAGCGTCTGCCTCAGAATCTTGTGGGATAGACAAACCATGGCCGTCTGCCTTATGGATAAACTACAGATGTATTCCCTTTAAATGAGTCAGCTATGGACCCATTTTCTAGATGTATAGAAAAATTCCTAAGACAATTACCAGATATGTTTATACACTAATAACCCGCACATAGATGAGAGGAGCTTATGACGACCTTCCGGTCCAACTTGGATCATTTACAAGGTTATACTAGCAGAAAGGAGAGAAGGGGGCAGTATATATAGGCCAAGAGACAGGGATGAGACAAGAGAGGTAGTAGAAAAGGAAGTAGAGAGGTAGTGGTAAAGGTAGTAGTAGTAGTAATAGTAGTAGTGGCGTCAACGTCCAAAAGAAGTAGTGTAGGAGAGCTAGGGGCCCACAAAGGGTAGGAACAAGAACACGGGGGAGGGAATAAAAAAGAATGAAATACCCAAAGCAGAAAAAAAGAAAACCCAAAGAAGAAAGCGGAAAAAGAAAAGGAAAGAGTGAGAAGGAGAAAAAAAAATCAGGTTAAATCACGGGTGTTCTGAAGTTTGGAACACTTTACAATGTAATGGGAAAGGTAGGTATCTGCAGAGACAAAGCCAGGACTAAGATTCATACAAGGAAAGCTGTATAAACTTTCCTTAGATAGATGGGGCTGGGCTTTGCAGTGAGCTGAGGTATGATAGCAGCTCTTAGCCTGTAAAATTTATTTGTGTAAAAAAAAAGTCTGGTGGCTCCAGCAGGCCACACCCACCATGACTAGCTGAACAGCTGAGTGAGATTGTAAACAAACCCATTTGTTCAGATCAGACCAAGAGATTGGGCCAGCACTTGCTCTTGGCCTTATGATAAAAATAAGTTGTAAACAGCTTACAACCTGTGTGTTGTTACAGACGTATGTTTTGTTTATCATTATGACTGTATTATGTAGGAGTATAATCTAGTGTTAACAAAACTGATAGCTGTCTCTCTGTCATAGTGCGAAGTAGTGGTGATCAAGCAACCATTCGTTTCAGCTGCTCTGATCGAGATTTATATAACAGTCGATTAACTCGTCAAGTAAGCTGTCAGCAGCGCTGTGCCAGTGTGATAATTCTTTGTGCTGACTTGGTAAACTGTTGAGTCATGACCTCCTTGGAGGATTGTAGAGGTGCATTCTTTAGGAAACAAAGTCATGTCACAAGGTAGATTAATGTCTGTGAGGTTTTGATCCAAGAAAATCAAGCGGAATTATATAGAATTAATGGCTTCTATGGAATTACGGGAAATAAGAAAACAGGCTTACACAGCCACTTAGGAACACTTACAATAACTACTGATTGACCTCGAGGACGCTGCCGAACTTTAGAAAGTACAGGATCCTTATGGTGAAAGACATGACCTTGTACTCAAGGCGTGTTACAAATATAAGAAGGTCCTGGCACGGACGTCAGACCCTGGGCAGGCAAACGCAAGGTCAGACCTCATGCTCGCAGCAAGGCCATAAGGTAATACTACAGCACCTCCCTTGTTGCTGCACCTGCCCCAACTAACACTGCCAACAAGTTATGGAAAACATTTCGAGAAGTTCCTCGATAGTTTCCGGTCCCTTCATTGACAGTTGGACGGATATTGTTGACCTAAGTTAAAATATTTGAGGACCCAGCATAGGAGGGAGGCTTATGACCATATCAAGAGACATTATATAACTGGTGTAAATTAGAAGCACACATTGCAAGCCCTGGAATGTAATTATTATGACGATGATCAAATTACAGCCAAACATGTTTACTGGATAACTGATCTGTCTTCACCTTCCCTCTGCTTGCAAGATTTGCAGGTGTTCAGAATAGCTCTGGACAACAGCCGTAGGTTACTGTCCTCGTACGAAAACATTGCAGGCAATGGCTAGAAAGACAATTGAACACCTAAATCTGAAATTTGGCAGGTGCCATTTAAACTGTGCAGAAATTAGCCAAAGTTTACAAACAGTTGTTCTTACCTGATAAATTACTCCCAAGGCGTCCCCGAACAAAAGTATCTCCTGTCAGTATGATGCTTATTGACGTCAATATACTTATGGGTGTTTATCCGGCTGTCGACAAGGGTACTCAGGCTACGAAATCGAGTATGACCCTATCATAAGCACCCGAATGTTTCCTTTGTGAAGGGACATATTGGGCATCATATTTTGTTAAACACACTACAGTAACTTCTCGCAAGCAGCGTGCGCATCAGTTAAAGCTGTCTTGAATGTCTTGTTAATCATTCTGGAAATGTGTGCAACCCAAGACATCTAAAATGTTTGAAGTCCGGTGGTGACCACAACGCCGTTTTCTACACTAACCTACACAATACCATAGTAAACTGGAACAAGCAAGCTGCAGTTTTTGTTACTAGAACCTCTCGAAGCTCAATGCTTTTTTTTTTCCGCAGAAAAGGGGAGCACATCAAGCTCAACATTTCGCACTTAGAGCACTAGAGCCCAGATGCTCGGGACCTCAAAGCAGCGTTCTCAACGCTTGTCTCCAAGCCTCACATAGTGTTGACAAAAACGAGTCTCACGTTACTGAGCGGAGCGTCACAGAACCATGGCTATTTGATCAAAGGGACTAGAAATCCTTTATACCTAAAGGCACATTGACTCAACTAGGCGGCACAACTCACTTTACGGTACAACTTAATATAGCTGGCTTTTTCCAAAGTCCTGGCAAGCAGTCATATAATCTTGCGAGATTCACAATTTTTCTTGGTGACCAACACGAGGCGATAGGAACTGCAGTGATGGGTCAACTACATACTACCAAACAATTGAACGGGTTGCAAGATAGCGTTAGTGCCTTGAGAAATGCCATTGTTAAACTGGCTGGTCTTTGCCTCCACTCAGAGTTGGCGCCATAAATCTGCTCATCGGCAGTCATTTAGCAGGATTTTGCAGGAAACAGTGACAATAAATGACGTATCTCTGCTGACCAACGAAGTTGGTCACATGGTCTTTGGGTCCTTTGTTAGTCAAGGAAGCAGGAGGTGCGAGTCTGAGGCTGTGGAGAGTGTTTTGGTGACCAGAGTTTCCATCAACAGAGGCCTCTTCTATTGGAGGAGAGAATAATGTGGAATAATTATGTGGAATAATTTTGGCACCTGAATAATATAGGCTTCGATATCAGCAACCCAATCCTAAAGAGACATACAACCAGTATATTGATAGTATCGAACAACAGGACAGAAAGTACAGGGTTAAGCTGTCATGAAATTTAAACAATCCTCACTTGCCACTAGTTATCGCATGTCAGCCAGATAAAATCTCATATTCATGAGTTAGTCCAGAGCTGCATCTGGATAACCACTTCATTGAGGAAGTGATTATTTAATGATATGCCACCGACAGGTCACTATCTCCAGCACCATGAGGTTAAGAAGGAATCTCAATCCACCCCCTGACCGAGTGGGCTTGCAAGAGGTTAACAGAGAATTCCTATGACTCACAGAGTCCTGTTAATACTTATCGTTCTGTGCTAACTCGTCGCCCTTTCTACTGAATCCCATACTGAACACTCACTTCAAGATGTCATCAAGTTTTCTTTACGAAGCCTTGAGTAAGAGTTTATGTGCGGATAATCTTCATGTGACCATGACCAAAGAAAATAATTTAAAAGTCCTTTGTCAGTAGGTATCAAGGAAATGGCTGGTGCCAGCCCAGAGAATGTAGGTTATGCAATTTGATTTTCCTGACAGTGACGTTCCTAGAATATGACAAGCTGGTATGGCAAGTCGAGGAAGACACCTTAAACCTTAAGATGGTCTACCTCAAAGCTAGCAGTAACCACACTAAGCGTAGCTTACTGTGTTGGGTATCACGATGTTTTGATACCCTGGTAGGTAGAAGGATAAGGTAATTATCAAGGAGGCATGGAAACTGAAACTGAAATGGGACGAGAGTTTACCTGTAGAAATACGTCGGGTTTAGAGTGACATTCTGTAGAGTTTACCAACTCCACCAACTGACGTTTCCCAGCCTGATCGATGAGATCAACAACCAGAAGGTGTGGTCTGGGGCGGCAAAGAAGGTAAGTTTTATACCATGCATGTGATATATGACACAACCACAGTAGCGCTGCATATATTAGCGACACTGAAGATAGTTTGTTAGTCTCTTCGCAGACTGTCCCACAACTCGAAGGCACTTTATGTTGGTACCAGAATAGCAGTTTCATTCTAGCTGAAACCGAGATCTGGAGTGACAATAAGGCAGTCCTCCAGTGGCTGAAGAATAATAAGAGCAAACCCTTTTTACGTGTAAAACAGGGTGGCTGATATCAGGGAGATGCAGTCTGATTTTCTTTTCTGCTATGTCCCTACCTAAGACAAACTAGCAGACATCTTATCTCACGGAGTTCCTCTCAAACAAAAGTCCTACTTAATGAGTTAGGGTGTCATGGACCTAGCTAGTTGTCAAATAAAGAAGACTAGCTTCTGCAAAAAAAAAAAAAATAATGCCAGAATAAACAGTTTACTTGAACATAGTAAACGCCCTTAAGTTATCTATTGATGGGACTAGAAAAGGGCCTTTCTTGCTTTTAAGTTCCTCAAGATAAAGAGAGTGAAATATTAATTTTCTGAACCTATGAAAAAGTAAGTAATGCAATAAGAGTCAACTGAAGATTTTACAGTTGATTTTGAATTCTGGACACTAGAAACAAGTCCTCAAAGAAACCGCACTTAATCTGGACTCTAGAACCTTACCTGGACTCAGAGAACATTATGGGATGTCTAGGAAAAATTAGAATTCCTCTCAGTCAGAGGGCGCTGTACATCCTGTATTGATACCTCAGGATAATTGATTGACTAGGTTAATTGTTGATAAAGCTCAGAACCACGTGTTGCGCGGTGGTGTCCAGACCACTCTGTCACATCCGGCAGTCCTATTGGATACCACAAGGAAGACTATGTGTGAAGAAACACTTGAAATACTGTGTCACCTACAGCTATGAAGACGAGCTACCCTACCTGTAATCTGGGCCACCACCATAACCACCCGACAATGTGTGGCATGTAGCTCTCATTGACCCTCTCAGGAAACACTAGCGGTCGACTCATGGCAGTCTCTGTGGTGGCTGGAGTGCGTATCAAAGAGATCATGAACAGTGATCAGTTTTCCTTCCCAGACATGAGAATCGTTACAAATGAGGGCAGGGAGGGGAGGTGAAGGAGGCTATTAGTGGAGTGGGAATTCCACAGTTCTCCATAACAAAAACGACCATATCTAATTTGCTAATTAACTGTAAGCACCTAATATAGTTAGTATTTAGTCCAAGAATGCAATATATAAGCTACTTCCGCGCGAATACTGCACTCTATCATTTTCCTATATTGTTTACCCTCATTGGATAATGTTAGCAGACGACATACAGAGAACTGACTCCTCCCGGAAGCTTAATGGGAGACAGGGCGGAGGGGCATTGCAACTGTGATCCGCAGAAAACTTTCTCTTAAAAAACAAATCATGTTCGAGAAGAGCAGAAGCGTTAAAGAAGTCTGACAGAATGGCTTTATCAAATACTGCTGTGAAAGTTGTCTCTGTTCAAGATCGTCTTTGTCGAACACTTTGTTAAAAGAACAGAACAGCTTACACTATATTCGCTCGACTTAACTATAAAGGACGTGCTGCTCACAAAACTGAAGACTAGACACATTTGCAGAAAGAGTATTAATTGGGAGTTTTTAGGTAACCGATAGAGTGATGATACTTGAAGTGGCAGCTGCACCAGATTGGAATAAACTGTCCTGTCAGTAAGTAACGCATTTATTTTCAGGAATAACGTCCACGAGTTAGTGAGGTACACAGTAGAGGAGCTGAAAATCTCCTGAAGTACCATCCTCCAGTTTCGTAAAAATTACGTGAAGAACTTTGTTGATGTAATGAAGGAGATCTTCGTACAGAAAGAGCCATCCTGCTGTCTTGTCAGTGAAAGTGATCAACGACCTTGCAGAACCCGATGCTGCAGTCATTCAAGAGTTTAATGCATCTCTACAATATTTGAGTATCACCGGAAGGCCTTCATGTCACCGACGAAGAACTCGACCATTATACTGACCTGGCATTATTGATTATTTTACGTTGATTTAATAGTATTAAGACATGTAAAATGAAAATAGATAATGTTGCTTTGTGTTTCAGTGCATTACAAAAATTAATTATTTTAATAAAATTTCCACAATAACTGATGGTTGTGGAGCACAGCCATTAGCAGGAACCAGACTAATGACCTGTTGTGTGAAAGGAGCACCTATGACAAGGTTTATATCATTTAATTTATTACAGCAGACAGCATGCGTTTCACGTATTTGCTTCATTATATTTAAATGTGCCTTTATGAAAAATGGATGAGAAATTAATGAAGCATAACTGCATTCACGAGAGCTAAAAAAAAATCATTATATTTTTTTAAGAAAACGTGAAATATTCGTAATTGTTACATATTAAAAAAATTAAAGTGTATTCAATAAAGAAAGCAAGCAATGGGGTTGAAAAAGTATGGGTAGATTTAAGAATTTAGTGTTAGAGTGTTCAGCAGAAGTTTGTGGTTACAGTAAAGTAGGTGCAGGAGAGCAGAGGGATTGGTGGAATGATGCAAAAAGAGAAGCAAGAGAGAAAAAAATTAGCATATGAGATGTTTTTACAAAGTAGAAGTGATACAAGGAGGAAGGAGTATATGGAAACAAAAAGAGAGGTTAAGAGAGTCGTGAAGAATTGTAATAAGACAGCAAATGATAGTGGGTGAGATGTTATCAACAAACTATGTTGAAAATAAGAATAAGTTTTGGAGTGAGATTAATAAGTTGAGGAAGCTAAGAGAATGAATGGCTTTGATAGTTAAAAATAGGAAAGGAGACTTATTAAATGGAGATTTAGAGGTATCAGAAAGATGGAGGGAATATTTTGAGGAATTGTTAAATGTTTATGAAGATAGGGAAGCTGTGATTTCTTGTATAGGGCAAGGAGGAATAGCATCTTGTATGAGTGTGGTAAAGCCAGTTGTTAGTGTGGAGGAAGTCCTCGAGGCAGTGGGTAGAATGAAAGGGGGTAAGGCAGCTGGGATTGATGGGATGAAGATAGAAATGATAAAAGCAATTGGGGATATAGTTTTGGAGTGGTTGGTGCTTATATTTAATAAGTTGTTTATATCTTACTCTAACTGCCTAACTTCATCCCAATAGGATGAAGATCTAGAGGTGGTACCTCCCTATATATATATATATATATATATATATATATATATATATATATATATATATATATATATATATATATATATATATATATATATATATATATATATATATATATATATATATATATATATATATATATATTTATATATATATATATATATATATATATATATATATATATATATATATATATATATATATATATATATATATATATATACACACACACACACACATCACATTATAACATTATACACACAACTGTTGAAAAAGTGTCGTTTGATATACATATTGAATCTGAGCATCTTACAGTGTGTATGCAGTGAGAATTTTATGTTAATCACAATTTTAAGATCAGCGCATTTTTGATGGTTGTGAGTTGCAGCAATAATTACTAGGTGCAGTCGTTAAGCTTCAGTCTTAACAAAGAAAGCTGAAAGTAAACTAATACAAGTTTTCTTCAACCAGACCGAGAAAACCCCGAGCAAGACAGTGAGCAGATTAATGTTGTCTGCTGTAACTCCGCGAGACTCGGGAAGATATAGCTGCCACCCAGACACTGGAGGCTCTGCTGCAGTCTCTGTACATGTCCAGTCTGGTAAGTCTGAGTCTGTTCTCACTTATTTGTGATTACAGCGTCGAATCTCAGCTCTTGGCCCTGCTTCCTTACATCCCATATCATGGGATTACTCTCTCTCTCTCAGCCTATTTTTAAAAGGATGTATGGAATCTGCCTTCATGCAAACAGGAAGAAATCCTTCCTGACATCTAAGTGACCCACTTTTATCTTTAACTTCTGTCTGTGCCTTGGTGAACCTGGTTTTCCCCGCTAAAATACTCTGTCTTTATTTATTACACAAAACATGTGATTTTTTGTATTTCTGTATATCTTCTATGGTTCTTTTATCATCTAATGTCGTCAAGCTCAGTAACTTTAGCCTCACCTCATGGCTAAATTTCGTTTGCACTGGACAAATCTTGTTGCAAACTTTTCCGCTTTCTCCACTTTCTTAATATGCTTTATTAGGTGAGAGATCGATGCTGGTGCTTCACATACCATGGTAGGTCTGAAATATTTTGATTGTGGATTTGAAAGACTTCCGAAATTCCTGAAAGTTATTCTTTGATTTGTCAAACGAAAATTCGCTGCAGATGTTATTCGCCTGATATGTGCCTTTGGCAATATGCTCAGCACTATGCTCGCCACAGTATGATTTCCCGCCTCTATCCCTGACTCGATATTCGTTTTCCGGTTTTATAATTCCCTTTCCTGTTTTTGCATTTGCAGTGGCCAAGTGTGTGTGTGTGTGTGTGTGTGTGTGTGTGTGTGTGTGTGTGTGTGTGTGTGTGTGTGTGTGTGTGTGTGTGTGTGTGTGTGTGTGTGTGTGTGTGTGTGTGTGTGTGTGTGTGTGTGTGTGTGTGTGTGTGTGTGTGTGTGTGTGTGTGTGGTAGTGTGTGTGTGTGTGTGTGTGTGTGTGTGTGTGTGTGTGTGTGTGTGTGTGTGTGTGTGTGTGTGTGTGTTTGTGTGTGTGTGTGTGTGTACTCACCTAGTTGAGGTTGCGGGGGTCGAGTCCGAGCTCCTGTGTGTGTGTGTGTGTGTGTGTGTGTGTGTGTGTGTGTGTTTGTGTGTGTGTGTGTGTGTGTACTCACCTAGTTGAGGTTGCGGGGGTCGAGTCCGAGCTCCTGTGTGTGTGTGTGTGTGTGTGTGTGTGTGTGTGTGTGTGTGTGGTAGTGTGTGTATGTGTGTGTGTGTGTGTGTGTGTGTGTGTGTGTGTGTGTGTATGTGTGTGTGTGTGTGTGTGGTAGTATGTGTGTGTGGTAGTGTGTGTGTGTGTGTGTGTGTGTGTGTGTGTACTCACCTAGTTGTACTCACCTAGTTGAGGTTGCGGGGGTTGAGTCCGAGCTCCTGGCCCCGCCTCTTCACTGATCGCTACTAGGTCACTCTCCCTGAGCCGTGAGCTTTATCATACCTCTGCTTAAAGCTATGTATGGATCCTGCCTCCACTACATCGCTTCCCAAACTATTCCACTTACTGACTACTCTGTGGCTGAAGAAATACTTCCTAACATCCCTGTGATTCATCTGTGTCTTCAGCTTCCAACTGTGTCCCCTTGTTACTGTGTCCAATCTCTGGAACATCCTGTCTTTGTCCACCTTGTCAATTCCTCTCAGTATTTTGTATGTCGTTATCATGTCCCCCCTATCTCTCCTGTCCTCCAGTGTCGTCAGGTTGATTTCCCTTAACCTCTCCTCGTAGGACATACCTCTTAGCTCTGGGACTAGTCTTGTTGCAAACCTTTGCACTTTCTCTAGTTTCTTTACGTGCTTGGCTAGGCGTGGGTTCCAAACTGGTGCCGCATACTCCAATATGGGCCTAACGTATACGGTGTACAGGGTCCTGAACGATTCCTTATTAAGATGTCGGAATGCTGTTCTGAGGTTTGCTAGGCGCCCATATGCTGCAGCAGTTATTTGGTTGATGTGCGCTTCAGGAGATGTGCCTGGTGTTATACTCACCCCAAGATCTTTTTCCTTGAGTGAGGTTTGTAGTCTCTGACCCCCTAGACTGTACTCCGTCTGCGGCCTTCTTTGCCCTTCCCCAATCTTCATGACTTTGCACTTGGTGGGATTGAACTCCAGGAGCCAATTGCTGGACCAGGTCTGCAGCCTGTCCAGATCCCTTTGTAGTTCTGCCTGGTCTTCGATCGAGTGTATTCTTCTCATCAACTTCACGTCATCTGCAAACAGGGACACCTCAGAGTCTATTCCTTCCGTCATGTCGTTCACAAATACCAGAAACAGCACTGGTCCTAGGACTGAC
>NC_091328.1:24193043-24216207 GCF_038502225.1 Cherax quadricarinatus
ATATATAAATATATATATATATATATATATATATATATATATAAATATATATATATATATATATATATATATATATATATATATATATATATATATATATATATATATATATATAGTTATATATATATATATATATATATATATATATATATATATATATATATATATGGAGTTAAAAGATAAAGAATCACGCACAATGTGGAAGTTGTCACAGCTGCTCTTTGCTGATGACACTGTGCTCTTGGGAGATTCTGAAGAGAAGTTGCAGAGATTGGTGGATGAATTTGGTAGGGTGTGCAAAAGAAGAAAATTAAAGGTGAATACAGGAAAGAGTAAGGTTATGAGGATAACAAAAAGATTAGGTGATGAAAGATTGGATATCAGATTGGAGGGAGAGAGTATGGAGGAGGTGAATGTATTCAGATATTTGGGAGTGGACGTGTCAGCGGATGGGTCTATGAAAGATGAGGTGAATCATAGAATTGATGAGGGGAAAAGAGTGAGTGGTGCACTTAGGAGTCTGTGGAGACAAAGAACTTTGTCCTTGGAGGCAAAGAGGGGAATGTATGAGAGTATAGTTTTACCAACGCTCTTATATGGATGTGAAGCATGGGTGATGAATGTTGCAGCGAGGAGAAGGCTGGAGGCAGTGGAGATGTCATGTCTGAGGGCAATGTGTGGTGTGAATATAATGCAGAGAATTCGTAGTTTGGGAGTTAGAAGGAGGTGCGGGATTACTAAAACTGTTGTCCAGAGGGCTGAGGAAGGGTTGTTGAGGTGGTTCGGACATGTAGAGAGAATGGAGCGAAACAGAATGACTTCAGGAAGGAAGGCGGGGTAGGGGTCGGCCTAGGAAAGGTTGGAGAGAGGGGGTAAAGGAGGTTTTGTGTGCGAGGGGCTAGGACTTCCAAGGGGCATGCGTGAGCGTGTTTGATAGGAGTGAATGGAGACAAATGGTTTTTAATACTTGACGTGCTGCTGGAGTGTGAGCAAAGTAACATTTATGAAGGGGTTCAGGGAAACCGGCAGGCCGGACTTGAGTCCTGGAGATGGGAAGTGCAGTGCCTGCACTCTGAAGGAGGATGTTGCAGTTTAAAAACTGTAGCGTAAAGCACCCTTCTGGCAAGACAGTGATGGAGTGAATGATGGTGAAAGTTTTTCTTTTTCGGGCCACCCTGCCTTGGTGGGAATCGGCCAGTGTGATAATATATATATATATATATATATATATATATATATATATATATATATATATATATATATATATATATATATATATATATATATATATATATATATATATATATATATATATATATATATATATATATATATATATATATATATAGGTAGTAGGTTGGTAGACAGCAACCACCCAGGGAGGTACTACCGTCCTGCCAAGTGAGTGTAAAATGAAAGCCTGAAATTGTTTTACATGATGGTAGGATTGCTGGAGTCCTTTTTTCTGTCTCATGAACATGCAAGATTTCAGGTACGTCTTGCTACTTCTACTTACACTTAGGTCACACTACACATACATGTACAAGCATATATATACACACCCCTCTGGGTTTTCTTCTATTTTCTTTCTAGTTCTTATTCTTGTTTATTTCCTCCATGGGGAAGTGGAACAGAATTCTTCCTCCGTAAGCCATGCGTGTTGAAAGAGGCGACTAAAATGCCGAGAGCAAGGGGCTAGTAACCTCTTCTCCTGTATATATTACTAAATGTAAAATGAGAAACTTTCGTTTTTCCTTTTGGGCCACCCTGCCTCGGTGGGATACAGCCGGTGTGTTGAAAGAATATATATATATATATATATATATATATATATATACTCTCTCTCTCTCTCTCTCTCTCTCTCTCTCTATATATATATATATATATATATATATATATATATATATATATATATATATATATATATATATATATATATATATATATATATATATATATATATATACATATATATATATATAAATGATAAAAGGAGGTTTGGCAGCCCTAGCTGTGGGCGGAGGACCATGTTATTCATATTATTTCTCTCCTCTTTTGGCATCAATCCAACTTTCATGAGTAATTATACACAGTGCATCCCCTGTACGGTATACTCTGGACTCCTGCATTAATGAAGTTTTCGTATCTGTATTGTCTAGTGATTTCACTTGTGATTTAGTAGAAACAACCACCATGCACATGCTTGTCTTAATGAAAATTAGTGGACAGATGTGGCTACCTGTCCTGCGGGACTGCTCAAGTCATTGTACCGAACAGTTCCGTCATGGAATCAAACATATTTGAATCCTCCCTTAAAACTCAATGGAAATGCCCTGCATAATCCAAGTCATGGGTCCTACAAAATCGACTGCTTTGTAATGGAGAGAATTGTACACAATCGCCAAATTGCTCATTATGCAATGGGGCCTAGTGAAAATTTCATGGCGCTAGATACGTGTTCTCCTCGCCTGTCCTATACGTTTCGCCCGTCAGGGAGCTCCTCCCGCCCGTCTGTATCGAAGTACACGGGGAATTCCAAAAGGATCAGCATCTCCTTTGGAGTGTTGTAACTTGCACAGTATACCCCTCTCTCTTCTCATTTTCTTTGGTACCGTTTAAACGGCAACAGGTGATAGTCATAAGTTTATTAAGGTACAATTGCATAATAGTACGGTTACACAGATTGTGACTACATCTATTATACTTAATAACGAATGTGTAAGTTGTCTACGACAAACCAAGAAAGACAGAAGGAGTAACTTGTCTCTACTGGCGTCCTCGAGACAGGGAACATTCAGGCTTCTAGGAATATCTAGAAAGACAAGTGTTTGGTTTCAATTACAAATATTTAGGATGTGTAAACTAACCTCTATATAGAACAAGGTAATAACTAGATGACAGGACTTTTCAGGATATTTTCTTGAAGGCATAGCCGGTATATTTGGTGACGATGAATATTCAGGATACTTAAAGATATTCAGGAATATTCTGTATATGGTGTGATCAAGAATATTTAGGATATTAAATAATTTTCAGAACAATCTTGATAGAGAATTTCTATATGGAATATTCTGGATATTTTCTGGATACTTCGAGAACGTTCTCTAACGTACAAAAGTATAAGGTGACAAAAAGGCACAATGGATTCTTATACTGGTGGAAAAATCATCCAGGTAACCGGATTTCGTAATGATATAAGACAAGTTGATAGTGAATAGCTGCGAACTGGGGCTGACTATCACTTGTTCCTGTTATTCGGTAAGTTGTTTTCTTCATACGAGGGAGGGATCCCAAGCCACAAGTGGGGGAAGGGAAAAGAGGAGACAGGATGCTGGAGGCTGGCACATTGCTTTCTCATGTGGGACGGGAAATCCGTCGCTCACGCTGAGAAAATTTTCTCCTCAGAATATCCGTTTCAAGTTTCGCAACATTGCACAGTTCCTGACGAAGCACAAATGTGTGAATTTATTTGAGCTAGTGTTTTCCATCCCCCCTTTGCCTAATTTTGTATATATATATATATATATATATATATATATATATATATATATATATATATATATATATATATATATATATATATATATATATATATATAACTTAAGAAATCGTAATGACACGATTGCAAATAAACCATACCCCCGGCCGGGTTTGAACCCGCGGTCATAGAGTCTCAAAACTCCAGCCCGTCGCGTTAGCCACTAGACCAGCTAGCTGGTCTAGTGGCTAACGCGACGGGCTGGAGTTTTGAGACTCTATGACCGCGGGTTCAATCCCGGCCGGGGGTATGGTATATATGTATATATATATATAATGTATATATACATAATATATATATATATATATATATATATATATATATATATATATATATATATATATATGTATATATATATATATATATATATATATATATATATATATATATATATATATATATATATATATATATATATATATATATATTTATATATGCAAAACAACCACTCTGAAAGAATAGAGAAATTCCAAGCGCTTTCGTGACTACTCACATTATCAAGGAACTATGAAAGTAAAGCATCCAAAGAAGCTATATAAGGGGTCTGGCCAACACCTCACTATCAGATCCCACAACGGTTAAACACCTGACACGCGCCGACCCAACTTGGATAGGTCCTTTGCACAACTCACCCACAAACTATTCTACCCAAAAAATTTAAAAATTATTATTTGTCCAGTGTATTATTAAATTCTTCCCAAATTCTATTAATTATAAATGGATCTAATTTATATAAACCAAAGGAAATATTCATATTATTGTCAAAACTGCTTTTTATGAAACAAGATTCAATTATATTCCTGTCGACCATGGACTTGCTTGATAATACTCTCTCAACTTTTTGAAAATCAATTGGATGGTTAAAATCTCTTACATGAATAAATAGAGCATTGGAATCATGTCCAGTTCTAATGCTATATTTATGTTGTTTTAATCTTAGTTCGAGATTTTTACCAGTTTGACCGTAATAAACTTTATCGCAAATTTTACAAGGAATCTTATAGACACATCCATCAGCATTTTGGGGGGAATTCTTTATCAAAAGTTTTTTTACTGTATCAAGATTTTTTAATACAACTTTAATTTTAAAAGTCTTAAGAAGAGAAGGCATATCAACTAAGTTTTCATGGTAAGGGAGAACCAACATATTTTTAGTTGAATAAGGCTGGTTGTCCCTTTTTGGATTGTAAAAAGTATTTCTAGCAACTTTAAAAGATTTATCAATTACATTTCTTGGGTATTTTAAATCATTACCTATTTCATAAATTTTGGATATTTCCTCATCTATGAACTCAGGACTACAAATTCGTAAAGCTCTCAAAAACAGTGATGAGAAAACAGACAGTTTGACTCTATCTTGATGCGAGGAATAATAGTGGACATAGGAACAGTTATTTGTAGGTTTTCTGTAAATTTTAAATTTGAATTCATTATTACCCTTAATAATTAAAACATCTAGAAAAGGCAATGAGTTATTTTCTTCAAACTCAACAGTAAAGTTTATAGAATGGGCTAAGCTATTTAATTTTCCAAGGAAATGGTGTATATCTACATTTTTGGGCATAAGACACAAAATATCATCAACATATCTGAACCATTTAGCTCTATTAGGGAGGGTTGTGTTAAGCAACCTTGTTTCAAAAAATTCCATGTATAGGTTACTAAGAACACGTGAAAGAGGATTTCCCATTGCCATACCAAACTTCTGAGTGTAAAACTTATCATTAAATACAAATTTTGCATCAACAATGCAAAGTTTAATAAGTTGAATGATAGTAGGAACTGGCAATGGTAAATCATAGTTAACGAGTTCTTCAGATAAGAAACTTAATAAATCATCAACAGGAACTTTCGTAAACAAGGAAGTAACATCAAAACTAACCATGTTAAAATAATTTAAGTCAGTCAAGGAGCTTAATTTATCAACTAAGTCTATGTAAGAGATTTTAACCATCCAATTGATTCTCAAAAAAGTTGAGAAAGTAGTATCAAGCAAGTCCATGGTCGACAGGAATATAATTGAATCTTGTTTCATAAAAAGCAGTTTTGACAATAATATGAATATTTCCTTTGGTTTATATAAATTAGATCCATTTATAATTAATAGAATTTGGGAAGAATTTAATAATACACTGGACAAATAATATTTTTAAAATTTTTTGGGTAGAATAGTTTGTGGGTGAGTTGTGCAAAGGACCTATCCAAGTTGGGTCGGCGCGCGTCAGGTGTTTAACCGTTGTGGGATCTGATAGTGAGGTGTTGGCCAGACCCCTTATATAGCTTCCTTGGATGCTTTACTTTCATAGTTCCTTGATAATGTGAGTAGTCACGAAAGCGCTTGGAATTTCTCTATTCTTTCAGAGTGGTTGTTTTGCATATTCTGAAATCACCTGTTTACTGTGATCTTATTGCATATATATATATATATATATATATATATATATATATATATATATATATATATATATATATATATATATATATATATATATATATATATATATTTATATATATATATATATATATATATATATATATATATATATATATATATATATATACATGTATATATATATACATATTATATATATATATATATATATATATATATATATATATATATATATATATATATATATATATATATATATATATAAATATATATATATAATATATGTATATATATATATATAATATATATATATATATATATATATATATATATATATATATATATATATATATATATATATATATATATATATATATATATAAATATATATATATATATATATATATATATATATATATATATATATATATATATATATATATAATTATGTATATATATATATATATATATATATATATATATATATATATATATATATATATATATATATATATATATATATATATATATAATATCACAGTAAACAGGTGAGAGAATAGTGAAATTCCAAGTGCTTTCGTAACTTCTCACATTATCAAGGAACTATAAAAACTATGCATCAAAGGAAGGCATATAAAGGGTCGAGATCACACCTCACCATCACGTCCCAAAATAAAGCAACACCTGACGCGCGACGACACCTGACTCTTAAGAAAAGAGGAACACTGTAGCAAGCCTATTGACACAACTAGGCAGATCCTTCACGACATCCCACTAACAAATATTTGCCTAACCCCAGTATTTAACCCAAGAATTAAGTTTTATTATTTGTCCAAGGTATTTTTTAATTCTCCCCAAATTTTATTAATTATAAATGAATCTAATTGATATAAACCAAAGGAAATGTTCATATTATTTTCAAAACTGCTTTTTATAAAACATTAATAATTCCTTTCGTTTATATAAATTAGATTCATTTATAATTAATAAAATTTGGCAAAAATTTAATAATACATTGGAAAAACAATAAAACTTAATTCTTGGGTAGAACACTAGGGTTGGGCAAATATTTTGATAGAGGGGTATCATGAAGGGCCTGCCTAGTTGGATCAACAGGCCTGCTGCAGTGTTCCTCTTTTCTTATAAGTCGGGTGTTGTCTCACGTCAGGTGTTCCTTTGTTATGGGAAATAATGGTAAGGCGTTGTCTCGACCATTTATATGCCTTCCTTTGATGTATTGTTTTTATAGTTCCTTGATAATGTGAGAAGTCAAGAAAGCACTTGGAATTTCACTATTCCTTCACAGTGGTAGTTTTGCATACATATATATATATATATATATATATATATATATATATATATATATATATATATATATATATATATATATATATATATATATATATATATGCATTATATAAATATATACCCACGAAATGAGTGGTATTGATCAGTTACAAGACTGTATTAGCCATGGCGTCGAACCCATGCTGTTTGGCCCACCTCATGGTAAGTGAAAACGCATGACGCTTTAGACCACTAGACCACATAACTGCGACTAGCCGAGGATTCGAATCAATGTCGTTTTGGCCCGCCTTATGGTGAGCGAAAATTACATGACGTTCTAACCCACAGTACCCACACACACCGAGGACATACGGTGGTGTGGGTACCTCTGAGCTAATTTCATTCTAATCCCCGTTTGGTGTACTAGCCTTCACAAGCAATATTTTATATTATTGTGACCATGAACGAGTGGTCCTGTGGGTTACAGCGTCATGTGAATTTTGTTCACCATGAAGCGGGCCAAAACGACTTTGGTTAGAGTCGTTGGCTAGTCGCAGTGTTGTTATTGATTAAATACCACTCGTTCGTGGTTTTAATAATATAAAATACCGCTTGTGGAGGTTAATACACCAAACAGGGAGTAGGATGAAATTAGTTCAGAGGCACCCACATCACTATATCCACGGATCGAGGTGAAACATCTAGCTCTGCTGGATGTTTGATTCTTGTAGGATTTGGTGGTCCTGTGTGTTAGAACGTCATGTGATTTTCGCTCACCATGAGGCAGGCCAAAACTACATGGGCTCGAGTCCTTGGCTAGTCGCAGCGTTGTTTCTGATTAAATACCACTCGTTCGTTCTTACAGTAATATTAAATACTGCTTGTGGAAGCTAGTACACCAAACGGGGAGTAGAAAGAAATTAGCTCAGAGGCACCCACACCACTGCATGTCCTCGGATAAATGTAAAACACCTAGCTTTGCTGGGTACTTGATTCTTGTAGGATTGCGTGGTCCTGTGGGTTAGAGCGTCATGTTATTTTCGCTCACCATGAGGTGGGCCAAAACGACATGGGTTCGAGTTCTTGGCTAGTCGCAGTGCTGTTATATGTATATATATATATATATATATATATATATATATATATATATATATATATATATATATATATATATATATATATATATATATATATATATATATATATATATATATATATATATATATATATATATATATAGTAGGTTGGTGACAGCAACCACCCAGGGAAGTACTACCGTCCTGCCAGATGACTGTGAAACAAAAACCTGTAACTGTTTTGCATGATGGTAGGATTGCTGGTTTCTTTTTCTGTCTCATAAACACGCTAAGATAACAGGGATATCTTGCTACTCCTACTTACACTTTGGTCACACTTCACAGACACGCACATGCATATATATATATATACATACATCTAGGTTTTTCTCCTTTTTCTAAATAGCTCTTGTTCTTTTTTATTTCTTCTATTGTCCATGGGGAAGTGGAAAAGAATCTTTCCTCCGTAAGCCATGCGTGTCGTATGAGGCGACTAAAATGCCGGGAGCAATGGGCTAGTAACCCCTTCTCCTGTATACAATTACTAAAAAAGAGAAGAAGAAAAACTTTATAAAACTGGGTTGCTTAAATGTGCGTGGATGTAGTGCGGATGACAAGAAACAGATGATTGCTGATGTTATGAATGAAAAGAAGTTGGATGTCCTGGCCCTAAGCGAAACAAAGCTGAAGGGGGTAGGAGAGTTTCAGTGGGGGGAAATAAATGGGATTAAATCTGGAGTATCTGAGAGAGTTAGAGCAAAGGAAGGGGTAGCAGTAATGTTAAATGATCAGTTATGGAAGGAGAAAAGAGAATATGAATGTGTAAATTCAAGAATTATGTGGATTAAAGTAAAGGTTGGATGCGAGAAGTGGGTCATAATAAGCGTGTATGCACCTGGAGAAGAGAGGAATGCAGAGGAGAGAGAGAGATTTTGGGAGATGTTAAGTGAATGTATAGGAGCCTTTGAACCAAGTGAGAGAGTAATTGTGGTAGGGGACTTGAATGCTAAAGTAGGAGAAACTTTTAGAGAGGGTGTGGTAGGTAAGTTTGGGGTGCCAGGTGTAAATGATAATGGGAGCCCTTTGATTGAACTTTGTATAGAAAGGGGTTTAGTTATAGGTAATACATATTTTAAGAAAAAGAGGATAAATAAGTATACACGATATGATGTAGGGCGAAATGACAGTAGTTTGTTGGATTATGTATTGGTAGATAAAAGACTGTTGAGTAGACTTCAGGATGTACATGTTTATAGAGGGGCCACAGATATATCAGATCACTTTCTAGTTGTAGCTACACTGAGAGTAAAAGGTAGATGGGATACAAGGAGAATAGAAGCATCAGGGAAGAGAGAGGTGAAGGTTTATAAACTAAAAGAGGAGGCAGTTAGGGTAAGATATAAACAGCTATTGGATGATAGATGGGCTAATGAGAGCATAGGCAATGGGGTCGAAGAGGTATGGGGTAGGTTTAAAAATGTAGTGTTAGAGTGTTCAGCAGAAGTTTGTGGTTACAGGAAAGTGGGTGCAGGAGGGAAGAGGAGCGATTGGTGGAATGATGATGTAAAGAGAGTAGTAAGGAAGAAAAAGTTAGCATATGAGAAGTTTTTACAAAGTAGAAGTGATGCAAGGAGGGAAGAGTATATGGAGAAAAAGAGAGAAGTTAAGAGAGTGGTGAAGCAATGTAAAAAGAGAGCAAATGAGAGAGTGGGTGAGATGTTATCAACAAATTTTGTTGAAAATAAGAAAAAGTTTTGGAGTGAGATTAACAAGTTAAGAAAGCCTAGAGAACAAATGGATTTGTCAGTTAAAAATAGGAGAGGAGAGTTATTAAATGGAGAGTTAGAGGTATTGGGAAGATGGAAGGAATATTTTGAGGAATTGTTAAATGTTGATGAAGATAGGGAAGCTGTGATTTCGTGTATAGGGCAAGGAGGAATAACATCTTGTAGGAGTGAGGAAGAGCCAGTTGTGAGTGTGGGGGAAGTTCGTGAGGCAGTAGGTAAAATGAAAGGGGGTAAGGCAGCCGGGATTGATGGGATAAAGATAGAAATGTTAAAAGCAGGTGGGGATATAGTTTTGGAGTGGTTGGTGCAATTATTTAATAAATGTATGGAAGAGGGTAAGGTACCTAGGGATTGGCAGAGAGCATGCATAGTTCCTTTGTATAAAGGCAAAGGGGATAAAAGAGAGTGCAAAAATTATAGGGGGATAAGTCTGTTGAGTGTACCTGGTAAAGTGTATGGTAGAGTTATAATTGAAAGAATTAAGAGTAAGACGGAGAATAGGATAGCAGATGAACATGGAGGCTTTAGGAAAGGTAGGGGGTGTGTGGACCAGGTGTTTACAGTGAAACATAAAAGTGAACAGTATTTAGATAAGGCTAAAGAGGTCTTTGTGGCATTTATGGATTTGGAAAAGGCGTATGACAGGGTGGATAGGGGGGCAATGTGGCAGATGTTGCAAGTGTATGGTGTAGGAGGTAGGTTACTGAAAGCAGTGAAGAGTTTTTACGAGGATAGTGAGGCTCAAGTTAGAGTATGTAGGAAAGAGGGAAATTTTTTCCCAGTAAAAGTAGGCCTTAGACAAGGATGTGTGATGTCACCGTGGTTGTTTAATATATTTATAGATGGGGTTGTAAGAGAAGTAAATGCGAGGGTCTTGGCAAGAGGCGTGGAGTTAAAAGATAAAGAATCACACACAAAGTGGGAGTTGTCACAGCTGCTCTTTGCTGATGACACTGTGCTCTTGGGAGATTCTGAAGAGAAGTTGCAGAGATTGGTGGATGAATTTGGTAGGGTGTGCAAAAGAAGAAAATTAAAGGTGAATACAGGAAAGAGTAAGGTTATGAGGATAACAAAAAGATTAGGTGATGAAAGATTGAATATCAGATTGGAGGGAGAGAGTATGGAGGAGGTGAACGTATTCAGATATTTGGGAGAGGACGTGTCAGCGGATGGGTCTATGAAAGATGAGGTGAATCATAGAATTGATGAGGGAAAAAGAGTGAGTGGTGCACTTAGGAGTTTGTGGAGACAAAGAACTTTGTCCTTGGAGGCAAAGAGGGGAATGTATGAGAGTATAGTTTTACCAACGCTCTTATATGGGTGTGAAGCGTGGGTGATGAATGTTGCAGCGAGGAGAAGGCTGGAGGCAGTGGAGATGTCATGTCTGAGGGCAATGTGTGGTGTGAATATAATGCAGAGAATTCGTAGTTTGGAAGTTAGGAGGAGGTGCGGGATTACCAAAACTGTTGTCCAGAGGGCTGAGGAAGGGTTGTTGAGGTGGTTCGGACATGTAGAGAGAATGGAGCGAAACAGAATGACTTCAAGAGTGTATCAGTCTGTAGTGGAAGGAAGGCGGGGTAGGGGTCGGCCTAGGAAGGGTTGGAGGGAGGGGGTAAAGGAGGTTTTGTGTGCGAGGGGCTTGGACTTCCAGCAGGCATGCGTGAGCGTGTTTGATAGGAGTGAATGGAGACAAATGGTTTTTAATACTTGACGTGCTGTTGGAGTGTGAGCAAAGTAACATTTATGAAGGGATTCAGGGAAACCGGCAGGCCGGACTTGAGTCCTGGAGATGGGAAGTACAGTGCCTGCACTCTGAAGGAGGGGTGTTAATGTTGCAGTTTAAAAACTGTAGTGTAAAGCACCCTTCTGGCAAGACAGTGATGGAGTGAATGATGGTGAAAGTTTTTCTTTTTCGGGCCACCCTGCCTTGGTGGGAATCGGTGGGTGTGATAATAAAAAAAATAATAAAATATATATATATATATATATATATATATATATATATATATATATATATATATATATATATATATATATATATATATATATATATATATAATTTTCCTTTCGGAAAAATGATGTACCAAAATAACATTTTTAAGATTTTATCTCCACTTTTCTTTATCTCTTGGTACATGAATTACTATTAATCAAAACATTTCCCGTAATATTTTATTGTTGGCCTCCGGTGTTACCTTTGGCCATTCAGTATCAGATCTATCGCTCGCTGGAATCGAGATTTCTTGTTTTTTCTATCATAATTGTAGTTTCCCGTTCCCCACAATCATACTAGAGTGAAAATATGTGGTTTGCATCTCCTATATGAAGTGTGAATAAGTATGGGTGTTGCAGAGATTAATTAAAAATCCGTCGCTAGAAACGTCTGTACGACAGCTTTACCCACTGTTACTTAGAATGAATATTCCATTATCAAATTCACGGATTATGGATTCGATAAACGTCGGAGTCACTCTGAACTCTGATACTAGTATTCATCCTCGCCCCCCGTGCTTTCCCCTACACGGCTCCCCAACCATTACACTGGCCCAACCACACACACTACTTACACTCCTGTCTCTCTAACTTCCCTATACTCTTCTATTTTCGGCAACTTCGCTTAAATGACTTAAAACAAGGCAAGGTGATCATCCAGTAGCTCGTGTTTTTTTTTTTTTTAATCTGGCCAATCATTGCCTTGGGCCCTGTTTCCCTTCACTCCCTCGAGGGCAGGTCTGTGTTAGGAACTGTTCTTCATAAGTCAGCTACAAAAGGGATGTAGGATTTCACGGAAAGATCTTTTCAGCAAATTAACTGAGTCACTGGCCTCAGCTGGGAATCATGCCCAGTTGCAATGAAAACAATCACTTAGAACAGTCTGAAGTTCTTTGGGACCTCATGTATACCAGATTAAATCTCCAAGAAAAGATATTTCAGTATCAAGCAGTGCTGCAAGACATATGGGTTTAACCATATTACAAAAAACAGTCCCATTCAAAATCAACGTAAGCTGATTTTGATTGCTTATCGCTAGGGGAAATGTAGTAACAGGGACAACCTTTAGTGCGCCCTATGCAAAGGGAAGCACTAAGCTGTTTCCCCACTCTGCCCAATTAGGAAAACAACAATCCAACCACTGCTTGATGCAAAGAAACAGGCGGATGCCAAGAAAACCCCTCCCGAGGCACCAAGCACAATGTTCCTTGACTTCTCCTTCCCGAGTTTCTCTCTCCAACGTGGCTCCTCCCGCTGCCTCCACCAACAACACTGCATCGACCACTTCCCCTTCTTCACTTTCCCATTCTAACACCAGTGCTTATCAAGCTCCAGGACCATCCACTTCCCCACTCCCGCCTCCCAACCACAGTACTCTCCTAGCTCCTGGGCCATCATTCTTTCCTGTGCCCCAAAGGTCCTAAGCAGAATCCCATTTGAAAACGTCCATCATGATTTCGTTGGTTAAAAAATTGCAGGTAACGACTACCATCTTTACATGATCATTCTCAACAATTTACTAAAGGTTAATATATTCGCATATATCAGCATTACAGATAATGTGGTCGCATCAGTGAGTCATCTCCCCAGCATCCACTCACTACCAATTCACCTCCCATAACCAAGGCCCTGTTATGGAAGAGGGCCCGATGAAAACAAGGACAGAGGCCACCAAAGAATTAAGGATCCCTGCATCTGTACCACACTGCTACTGCAGAAAATGATACTGTAGAGGCATTTTCTGCACCCAGTCAGGTTCCAATACTACCCCAAATGGAGAAGAAACTGAGCAACGAGCCCAACCGTTTTTGGAAACCGAACATCGAGGGCCAACTCTTTCTAGTATCCTTGTACTAACAGACCCAGTGTCGCCGATTGACAGGGTCACGGATGTGCCCTTTGATACGAATGAACACGAAAATCCAGTGCATAAAGTGAATGTAGTATCCAATGAGTCAGAAGAGGACTCGGACATATCAGTCAATGTCACCAGCTCAAGCATTAACGATGAGGACCAGCTAACCTGGTTTCAGAAATCTACAGAGGATTACCTCCCCCTTTATGAGGAGTCATGCTGGGAAAATACACGAGCAACAGGAAATTATAATCTCAGACACACACAACTGGCAAACTGCAACAACGCAAAATTGAAGAAATAATGAGGATTACAATTTTACAAGTAAACTTCAAACACTTCAACAATCGCTACCTCCTGGAAGCTGAACTCTGCAGTCACAACCCGGACATCATCCTCTTGAACAAGACGGCTGCCAGACTTGACCAACATATTAAACTGTGAGGTTATTCAATACTAAAGAAATCTAGAGGGGCCCCACAGCGGGATGGCTGTTCTAGTGAGCATAGAATACGCATTCCGTAACATCCACTTTGATGAAGACATCTTACCAACAGAACTGACTACCTCCTACGGGAAGGTAATAGTGGAAATTGGATATTTTTGTACTAGACAGCGGTACATAGAGTCCATCCCCTTACATCGGATACTCAGTAGAAATTTTCCCACAGTCCTTGCATGGGATTTTAACGCCCGTCGCCCCGCTCTCTGCAACTGCAGCTGTTCAGTCTAATGACAACATGAAATTTATCTTTCCAAGACCCATTCTTTAAGCTATATGTGAGCCCCTCACCACGGAACACCTTGTATAGTCCTTACCAGCAGACACTGCGAAATATTTTAATTCATAGCTTTCAGCTGGTGGAAATGTTGGATTGAACCTCGTTCCTCTCATAATAAAGCTTCAGACTTTGCTATACCGGGAACCCACCCCAACAAAACCCAACATAAAAACCATTGGTTTTGACCCTTTCAGGGACTACCTAGGCTTGAGAAGCAGTCCTCAGTTGCAATAGACGAGGCAGTCAGCTCCCTCCACGAAAGAATCTCAGATGCAACCCGTGCATGCTGCGAACTAACATCATCAAAGACATCCCAACAGTACAAACCAACCCGAGAGATTAGGGATAGCATGAAAAATTACCAAGAAGAGTGTAGTAGGCACCACCCTACGGGACACCCCACACTGGCTATATTACAGGGGATCAGGCGTGAATTAATCAACCCAGTCACCGTGCAGAAAAAACATATATGGAAATACCTTGTTCTCCAGGCTAACCAACGTAAACACCAACCCGAACAGTTCTGGAGTAAGATTCACCAGCTCTTGGGGCCAAGCCCACTCCCACACACTATCTAACAAACTCCTTCACCGACGAAGACGACGAGGAAGTGGCTATCACCCTGGAAGACCCACACGACCAAGCCAATTTGATGGGAGAAACGTGGGATAAAATTCAACAATAATCACTACTAGTGGTTCTCGCCTAGCTGATAGTAATAAGTTATGACTAGTTTTATACATTTATGGATCCAAACAAGAGTCTTCTGGCAGGGCTGCATCTGCTCTTGTTGCCACCACCCTTGTTAAGAATGATAATTAATTTGTTGAGTTAGGCATAAGATTTAACAACAGGCCGTCTACACTGCAAACTGAATGGTTTGCAATCCTAATGGCACTGAAGGTAACTTATGATACTGAGTATGACTCTATCATCATTACTGATTCTGTGTCATCATTGAAGGCTCTTCACTCATATAATGACTCCAGTAACATGCTAATTGGAGAAGCCAGGTACAGATACTCAAAAATCCAGGTAAAAGGAATTAATGTACAATTGCTATGGATCCCATCATACATTGGATTACACATTCATGATAAAGTTGATATGTTAGCCAAGAATATAACCCTGCAGGAGAATGTAGAATATAACTTTGGTATATCTGTGTCTAGCAGTAGGAATAATATTAAGAGAGAAGTAAATAATGATAATGAATGTTATAGGAATGCAATGAGAAGTCTGAGTAGATCTATAACCCACGATAATAACATGAACATAGATAAGTATGTTTATGAAGCAACTTGCAATGTGAATAGACTGACTGATGTTGTAGTGGCCAGGCTTAGGTTTGGTTACAAGTACTTATCCAAATTATATGGTCATGCATATGGTCACTCTCTAATTGTCCACTTATTGAGGAATATAAAGGTAGACAGCATAAAAACCTATGTGACATGTCAAGATATCTTATTAATGAAAATAAGATACCAGATATACTAAGCAAATTTCCTAAATTTTCATGTAGCAGATAAGTGAACTGTAGATATAAATGCAAATGTACACGTGTAACCCTTTTGGTACCTACTTCCTAGGCCTTTTGTGTATCCATATGCTCTTGCGCTACCGTCCACACGGTGGATATGGGGTACACAATAAACTAGCCACTTAGGTGGCAAAATCTATCATTGGGTCAACAATGGAAAGATGACAATCGGGAAGACTTCAAACCAATACCATTAAGTGGCACAATAGCTCCGGAAAATGAGCCCACCTCCTTACTAGACCAATTTACCCTCAGAGATATGTACCAAATCATAGGCAGAATAAGAAATAAAGCTCCTAGCCCCTCAGGCATAACAGTAAAGCAAGTAAGTACCTACCGCGAAACCGCAAGATGTCTCTGATAAATATCAATAATGCCATCTTGGCCTCTGGACACTTCCACGTGGCACTTAAAACAGCAAGGATGATATTCGTTGGAAAACCCAACAAAGACAAGCATAAGCTAGAGACCTACAGACCTATCTCCTTACTTGAAGTCACTGGCAACGTCTTTGAAAGAAATAATCTCTGATTGGCTGAAATATTACATGGATTTCAACCACCTCTTCACTGAAAAACAGTTTTGTTTTAGGACCCACAGAGAAACGCAGTACTCCATTAATCATCTTCGATGCCGTGAACAGCCTGAGTAAACAAGGCAATCTTGCCCTCATTACGACTCGGTATGTACGCAACGTTTTTGATAGCCTGTGGCACTACGGCCTCATATTCAAACTTGCTAACCTTCCAGATCACAACTGGACCTTTCTCAGATTCACATATAACTTCTTAACAAGTAGAAGCATCATCACTACCTTCAACTGCAAGACGGCAGAATCATTCACACCAACAGCCAGAGTGCGACAGGGATCGTACCTGAGCCCTATTCTTTTCAACATATTTGTATATGACCTCACGTAGCCTGTATGCAACGACACCTTCAACCAACCCAAACAACTTGTCTACTGTGAAAAAAGTAAAACTGTACCTACTACCATATCACCGTCATGCACGTATACAACTTGTATACATGTGTGCCTCTGATGGGTGGTGTGGTATACCTCAAATGAATATCATGAATAACACACCTTTATTAATATGCATCAAAGTAGTTGGGCCACTTACCTTTATTACTTACCCCCCTCCTAACCCCCACACCTACTCTTTTTCCACATTTCATCCTTACCTATCCTTCTTTCTCCCCCAACTTACCAAACCTCTGGTTAAAGAACTGCGAACTACGTTGAATTATCAAAAATAAGTAATAATTGTTATTTGTTAGCAACATCTGCACGTTCGTGAAACCAGAATTCTCAGCGTTTCCCCGATATATTTTAGATGACAGGTAAATCCCTCGGATGCTAGCTGTTAGCACCATTTCTTATTTTTAAACTAACTCACACTACTTAGTTCTAACAAATGTATTTTGTTGAGTTATATATAAGGGTTACTGTCACTGTATCATTGTTCGGCCCAATCTTACTTTTATCACTCTTATACTGAAAAATCTCTTATCTCTGCATCATTTTGATGTATTAATTCAAGTCCTGATAAAGAGGCTAAATATGTCTATGCAGTCTGTGCCCTGAGTTATAATACATGTTATGATATTCCCTATGTCTGGTGTTCTTCATGTAACCTACAGCTCAAATATTGCATTTTTTATTCATAGTTCATTCTAATGCGCTCGTATCTATTTTCTAAAATTTAAATTTGTGATTTATTGAGTCCTTTGTCTAGGTTTGTGAATGCCATTTATGTTTTCTATGTAAGCTTATGCTGATGATGTTATTCTGTTAGTGTGTACTTCTCGGAACAAACTTGGCGTAATATTCATTAAAATAATATATTTTTAGCTGTTTCTGTGAATTAATTTATTCACTAGCGGAATTCTGTTTTCGTTTTCATGTTCCCGTTTCCGAGCACCACAGCTTTTCTTGTATTCAACGATTCTTAACTTCTTCACAGATCTTCATGCAGCTTCAGTCCTTCCTCTGTAGTTTAAATTCTCTTCATATTTTATTCATCAGCTAACAATGAACTGTTAGTTAATTCTAACATGTATGTGTGTGTGTGTGGTGGCAGGGGTCGAGCCATAGCTCCTGGCTATGACTCGAGTGTGTGTGCTTGCGTGTGTTTATGTGCTTGTGTTTGTGTGTATTTGTTTGTGTTTGTGTGTACTCACCTATTTGTGCTCACCTATATGTGGTTACAAGGGTCGATTCACATCTCCTTGACAGGCCTCTTCGCTGGTCGCTGATAGGTCCACTCTCTCCCGTAGGCATTCATAAATTTAGCTATGATTAGATATCCCCTCTACTACTTCACTCTTCACATTGATCCACTTCCTGACTACTCCTAACATCCATATGACTCATGTAAGTTTTCAACTTCCACGTGTGCCCTCTTGTGATTATTTCCCAACTTTGAAACATTCTGTCCCTAAACACCTTGTCAGTTCCTCTCAGTATCGTGATTGACTTCTTATATAGATGTCGAAAAGCTATTCTTACAATTCCAAACGCCTAATTGCTGTAGCAGTTATTTGGTTGATGTGCGCCTCAAAGGATGTGATACGTATGATACTTACACCAAGGTTTTTCTTCTTGACTGAGGTTTACAGCTTTTGTGCCCCGAGTTTGTACTCAATCTGCAGTCTTCTTTGTCCTTCTCCATCCTTAATAACTTTGCACTTCTGAACCAGTTTCTTGATCAGTACTGTGTAAAAAGCCTTCCTTGAGTAAAAGAAAATACAAACTTTCCGTCCTTCTCTCTTCTGCCTTACAACTCTTACCTTTTCGTAGAACTTCATTAGGTGAGTGGCATATAAAAATCTCTAGGAACTCCACAATTCTTCTCCGGATAATCTTCTCCATTACCCTACATGCCATATGTGTCAGTGACACTAATCTGAAGTTTAACGCTATCTGTATGTCGCCTTTCTTAAAAATCGGGACTACATTTACTGTCTTACACACTTCAGGCAGCTGCCCTGTTTCGATTATGCATCTGCTCCCCTTTTCAGGACCAAAGGAGATATATTATTTGGCCCCATCGCCTTCGAGGTATCTAGTTCCCCTAGCAGTTTCTTCACCTTCTACACCTCCTCGGTTTTATGCAGTGTATCTGACACTTGTTGGTGCACCCTGCCATCTCGGTTTGCTTTAAGCTTCTGTCTCCGCTGTGAATACTCTGAATCGTGAGCTGAGCTCCTCACATACTTCCTGGTCGTTCCCTATGAGCTCCCCTCCTTCCTTTCTTATCCTGATTACCTGGTCCTTGACTAGTGTTTTCCTCCTGATGTCGCTGTATAACATCTTGAGGTCAGATTTGGCTTTTGATGCTATGTCATTCTCGTATTGACGATGGACTTCTCTCCTTCTCCATGCATATTCATTTCTGGCTCTTCGGCTCAGCTCCCTGCTTTCCTGGGTAATTTGCATTCTTTACATTTTCAGTATTCTCGCACACTTGGCTTTGGCCTCTCCACACTTCAGGGTAAACCATGGGCTCACTCTGGTATTCCCATTGTTTCTGTTGCTCCTTGGAACGAACTTCTCCACTGCCTCCCTGCCCTTTGTGGTCGAGTGTTCCATCATTTCATTTACTCTTTTCCTTCAGCTCTCTCACCCATTGCACCTCATGTAGGAATTGCTTCAAATCTGTGTATATGTGTGTGTGTGTGTGTGTGTGTGTGTGTGTGTGTGTGTGTGTGTGTGTGTGTGTGTGTGTGTGTGTGTGTGTGTGTGTGTGTGTTTGTGTGTGTGTGTGTGTGTGTGTGTGTGTGTGTGTGTGTGTGTGTGTGTGTGTGTGTGTGTGTGTGTGTGTGTGTGTGTGTGTGTGTGTGTACTCACCTATTTGTGGTTACTGGGGTCGAGTCATAGCTTCTGGTCCCACCTCTTCACTGGCCATTACTAGGTCCACTCTCCCTGCTACATGAGCTTTATGGTATCCCTTCTTAACCTTCTTAAAGCTATATATGGAATCTGCCTCCACTACATCACTCTCCAGATTGTTCCAATTCTTGGCAACTCTACTACTGAAGAAATACTTTCTAACATCTTTGCAACTCGTCTGAGTTTTCAACTAGCAGTTGATAATTGGAGACTGTGTTTCATCTCTGAAACATTCTGTCGCTATCCACCTTGGCAATTCCTCTCAGTATTTTATATGTTCTTATCATGTCCTCCCTATCCCTCCTGTCCTCTAGTGTCATCAGGTTGATTTCTTTTAACCTCTCCTCGTAGGACATACCTCTTAGCACCGGGACTATTCTTGTTGAAAACCTTTGTACTTTCTCTAATTTCGTAACGTACTTAACCAGGTGTGGGTCAATCCTGGTGCCTCATACTTTAGTATAGGCCTGACATACACAGTGTACAGTGTCTTGAATAACTACTTACCCCATGTGTCAAAACGCTATTCTTAGGTTAACCTGGCTCTCATGTGCTGCAGCATATGGTTGATGTTCGCTTCAGATGTTTTCAGTATGATACCCGAAGATCCTTCTCCATGAGTGAGGTTTGCTGCCCTTGCCTCCCTCCCTAGTGTGTACTCCGTCTGCGGTCTTCTTTGGCCTTCCCCAATCTTTTTAACTTTGCACTTGGTGAGGTTAAACTCCAGAAGCCAATTGTTGGACCAGGCTTGCAGTCTGTCCGGATCCCTTTTTTGTCCTACCTAATCCTAGTCCACTTGAATTCTCGTAATTTTCTTCACATCGTCTGCAAACAGGGACACCTCTGAAACTATGCCTTCCGTCATGTCATCCACATATTCCAGAAATGGCACTGGCCCTCTTTTGTAGTTTGGCTTCTTCTGTACTTCTCGTGTTGCTTCACTTTCCACTGTTCACTCTACAATGCAGACCAAACTCAGGACCACGTGATCACTAGCTCCGAGGGGCCTTTCATTTGTGATATCCTCAATGTCTGAACTGCTCAAGGTGTATACGAAGTCCAGCCATTCTGGTTCATCCCGTCGTCTCTCTTTGATAGTGTTCCTGGCATATCGGTGCATGAGGTTTTCCAGTACTGCCTCCAGCATCTTAGCCTTCCACGTTTCTGGTCCCGCACGTGGCTCCAGGTTTTCCCAATCTCCTTTGATTGAAATCACCTGGAATAAGTATCTTTGTTCTACCCATATGGGCCCTCTGGCCACCTCAGCTATTATGTCCACCATTGGTCTGTTGCTCTCATAATTTTGTCTTAGCCCCTTCTCTTCCGTGGCGGGTTGTACATCTACTATGTTGTCCCTTGCTTCCCTTCTGTCCATTCCTTCCATCTCCTCAAAATTCAACTGGTTTCTGATGTGCCGTGCAACTCCTTTCCCCCTCTGTTTCCTCTATCTTTCCTCAGGATCTGATATCCAGATGAAAAAATTGCACCTGTTATCATCCATGATAGCTTTGTTTCCGTGAGTTTTATAATGTCTGGGGATTCTTCCATGATTCTTTCCTGCCACTACTCACACTATTTGTTGTTCCATTTGAGTTGTTGTAGCATATTTTCAGCTTCTTTTCCGATACTGTGTTCAGGGGGAGTGTGGCGACTTTGGAAATGGGAGACCTGGCAGGATACTATGATAGGCTACCGTGAAGGTAGAGTTTGTGATGGTTGGCCTGTGGGTGCAAAATGTAGGTTGTTTGGGTTAATTTGTTTGGTTGTGGGGGAGTTGTAGGGGTTGAGGGTGTTCTTTGGTTGATTCTGAGGGAGGCCGTGTTTACTGGTCCTCCTGAGTCTGGGCACCCTCTACCCATCTCTATCCTTGTCTCTCCTGCCCCTTTCGTCTTTGTAGCCTCTCTTCCAGTTTCTGTCATTCTTCTCGTGTTCTGTTGTGGTCAAGGTACACACATTGGTGATTTAATGAGCCTCTTAATTGTGATTTCTGCTGCAGTACCCTGTTTCGCACTGTTTCTGACTTGAAAATCAATTTGACTGGACAATTTCTTCCTCTCTAGAATCCTCCTTGTCTCTGAAAATTTGTCAGCTGGGTCATGTCTTCCTCTCCTGTCTGTTTCATTATATTTTTAATAATATTTTCCTCCACTTGTTGTCTTTCTTTTAATTTTGTCCCTTCGGCTTCCTGAAGCCCACTGCATTTCTCTCCATATCTAATGGTCTGATTTAGGAAGAGGAGAAAAGTCATACCCAAAGGCCCTATCAGATCGCTGTGAATGTCCAGTAAAAGTCAAAGAGTGAAAGAGGCATGCCACTGGGTACAGGAACAGCAGTCAGAGAGAATACTGAAGGCAGGGAAGACAGGTGACCCTGCAGAGGCGCTCTCAGGCCATCGAGAGATGCAGAAATTTTAAGGAAAGCAGTAATGGTTGCTGATGTTCCTGTTCCTGATGTTCCTGTTCTGTGTGTGTGTGTGTGTGTGTGCGCGCGTGTGTGTGTGTGTGTGTGTGCAGGTATTGTGGTTAACTAATGTGTTTCTCTGCAGGTCAGCACCAAGCCGCCGTCCAGCAGAGTGGTTACAACGCCTCAATTAACGCTACGGACTCCATACAGTTTGTGTTCCTCTTCTGTGCGCTCACCCACCTCGTCATCACTTCCCACTTTCGATGACTGACGAACATACACATTCTTCACTACACTGTAAAGTGATATCCCTTGTTAAGATAGATGATATTGTCAGCAAATGAACTATTTTTGTAAATAATAAAAAAAAAGGTGAAATAGAGTTATTTTTAGTGCCATATGCACCTACATCAGCCGAATGAAGCTCTAACAATGGTGACACTACTATCACTGTATCTTATGTTTAAGTTCAGTTTTATGCTGGAGAACAAGTGGCTGCAGTAATGATCTTTTGTAAAAAATACATAACTGTAAAGTGCACCTCTGTTCAAAATTTGTGTCCGAATTTTATCTTCAGATTGCAATATTTTTTTATGTAAGACAATAATTTCTTT